>NC_136267.1:47912198-48442871 GCF_964187855.1 Myxine glutinosa
TGCAAAAGTGGTTTCCTGCACCAACACAAGTGTGAAAAGTGGTTTTTCAACACTAACACAAGTGCGAAAAGTGGTTTTTCAACACTAAAACAAGTGCAAAAGTGGTTTCCTGCACCAACACAAGTGCGAAAAGTGGTTTTTCAACACTAACACAAGTGCGAAAAGTGGTTTTTCATCACTAACACAAGTGCGAAAAGTGGTTTTTCAACACTAACACAAGTGCGAAAAGTGGTTTCCTGCACCAACACAAGTGCGAAAAGTGGTTTTTCAACACTAACACAAGTGCGAAAAGTGGTTTTTCAACACTACCACAAGTGCAAAAATTGTTTTTCCACACTAATACAAGTGGAAAAGTGGTTTCCTGCACCAACACAAGTGCGAACAGTGGTTTTAAAACATTAACACAAGTGTGAAAAGTGGTTTTTCAACACTAACACAAGTGCGAAAAGTGTTTTTTTCACACTAATACAAGTGCAAAAGTGGTTTCCTGCACCAACACAAGTGCGTAAAGTGGTTTTTCAACACTAACACAAGTGCGAAATGTGGTTTTTCAACACTAACACAAGTGCGAAAAGTGGTTTTTCCACACTAATACAAGTGCAAAAGTGGTTTCCTGCAACAACACAAGTGTGAAAAGTGGTTTTTCAACACTAACACAAGTGCGAAAAGTGGTTTTTCAACACTATCACAAGTGCAAAAAGTGGTTTTTCAACACTAATACAAGTGCGAAAAGTGGTTTTTCAACACTAACACAAGTGCGAAAAGTGGTTTTTTCCACACTAATACAAGTGCAAAAGTGGTTTCCTGCACCAACACAAGTGCGAAAAGTGGTTTTTCAACACTAACACAAGTGCGAAAATTGGTTTTTCAACACTAACACAAGTGTAAAAAGTGGTTTTTCAACACTATCACAAGTGCAAAAAGTGTTTTTCCACACTAATACAAGTGCAAAAGTGGTTTCCTGCACCAACACAAGTGCGAAAAGTGGTTTTTTCAACACTAACACAAGTGCGAAAAGTGGTTTTTCAACACTAACACAATTGCGAAAAGTGGTTTTTCAACACTAACACAAGTGCGAAAAGTGGTTTTTCAACACGAACACAAGTGCGAAAAGTGGTTTTTTCAACACTAACACAAGTGCGAAAAGTGTTTTTTCCACACTAATACAAGTGCAAAAGTGGTTTCCTGCACCAACACAAGTGCGAAAAGTGGTTTTTCAACACTAACACAAGTGCGAAAAGTGGTTTTTCAACACTATCACAAGTGCAAAAAGTGTTTTTTCCACACTAATACAAGTGCAAAAGTGGTTTCCTGCACCAACACAAGTGTGAAAAGTGGTTTTTCAACACTAACACAAGTGCGAAAAGTGGTTTTTCAACACTAAAACAAGTGCGAAAAGTGGTTTTTCAACACTATCACAAGTGCAAAAAGTGTTTTTTCCACACTAATACAAGTGCAAAAGTGGTTTCCTGCACCAACACAAGTGCGAAAAGTGGTTTTTCAACACTAACACAAGTGCGAAAAGTGGTTTTTCAACACTAACACAAGTGCGAAAAGTGGTTTTTCAACACTAACACAAGTGCGAAAAGTGGTTTTTCAACACTATCACAAGTGCAAAAAGTGTTTTTTCACACTAATACAAGTGCAAAAGTGGTTTCCTGCACCAACACAAGTGTGAAAAGTGGTTTTTCAACACTAACACAAGTGCGAAAAGTGGTTTTTCAACACTATCACAAGTGCAAAAAGTGTTTTTTCCACACTAATACAAGTGCAAAAGTGGTTTCCTGCACCAACACAGGTGTGAAAAGTGGTTTTTCAACACTAACACAAGTGCGAAAAGTGGTTTTTCAACACTAAAACAAGTGCGAAAAGTGGTTTTTCAACACTATCACAAGTGCAAAAAGTGTTTTTTCCACACTAATACAAGTGTAAAAGTGGTTTCCTGCACCAACACAAGTGCGAAAAGTGGTTTTTCAACACTAACACAAGTGCGAAAAGTGGTTTTTCAACACTAACACAAGTGCGAAAAGTGTTATTTTCACACTAATACAAGTGCAAAAGTGGTTTCCTGCACCAACACAAGTGCGAAAAGTGGTTTTTCAACACTAACACAAGTGCGAAAAGTGGTTTTTCAACACTAAAACAAGTGCGAAAAGTGGTTTTTCAACACTATCACAAGTGCAAAAAGTGTTTTTTCCACACTAATACAAGTGCAAAAGTGGTTTCCTGCACCAACCAACACAAGTGTGAAAAGTGGTTTTTCAACACTAACACAAGTGCGAAAAGTGGTTTTTCAACACTAAAACAAGTGCGAAAAGTGGTTTTTCAACACTATCACAAGTGCAAAAAGTGTTTTTTCCACACTAATACAAGTGCAAAAGTGGTTTCCTGCACCAACACAAGTGCGAAAAGTGGTTTTTCAACACTAACACAAGTGCGAAAAGTGGTTTTTCAACACTAACACAAGTGCGAAAAGTGGTTTTTCAACACTAACACAAGTGCGAAAAGTGGTTTTTCAACACTATCACAAGTGCAAAAAGTGTTTTTTCACACTAATACAAGTGCAAAAGTGGTTTCCTGCACCAACACAAGTGTGAAAAGTGGTTTTTCAACACTAACACAAGTGCGAAAAGTGGTTTTCAACACTATCACAAGTGCAAAAAGTGTTTTTTCCACACTAATACAAGTGCAAAAGTGGTTTCCTGCACCAACACAGGTGTGAAAAGTGGTTTTTCAACACTAACACAAGTGCGAAAAGTGGTTTTTCAACACTAAAACAAGTGCGAAAAGTGGTTTTTCAACACTATCACAAGTGCAAAAAGTGTTTTTTCCACACTAATACAAGTGTAAAAGTGGTTTCCTGCACCAACACAAGTGCGAAAAGTGGTTTTTCAACACTAACACAAGTGCGAAAAGTGGTTTTTCAACACTAACACAAGTGCGAAAAGTGTTATTTTCACACTAATACAAGTGCAAAAGTGGTTTCCTGCACCAACACAAGTGCGAAAAGTGGTTTTTCAACACTAACACAAGTGCGAAAAGTGGTTTTTCAACACTAAAACAAGTGCGAAAAGTGGTTTTTCAACACTATCACAAGTGCAAAAAGTGTTTTTTCCACACTAATACAAGTGCAAAAGTGGTTTCCTGCACCAACCAACACAAGTGTGAAAAGTGGTTTTTCAACACTAACACAAGTGCTAAAAGTGGTTTTTCAACACTAAAACAAGTGCGAAAAGTGGTTTTTCAACACTAATACAAGTGCGAAAAGTGGTTTTTCAACACTATCACAAGTGCAAAAAGTGTTTTTCCACACTAATACAAGTGCAAAAGTGGTTTCCTGCACCAACACAAGTGCGAAAAGTGGTTTTTCAACACTAACACAAGTGCGAAAAGTGGTTTTTCAACACTAACACAAGTGCAAAAAGTGTTTTTTCCACACAATACAAGTGCAAAAGTGCTTTCCTGCACCAACACAAGTGCGAAAAGTGGTTTTTCAACACTAACACAAGTGCGAAAAGTGGTTTTTCAACACTAACTCAAGTGCGAAAAGTGGTTTTTCAACACTAACACAAGTGCGAAAAGTGGTTTTTCAACACTATCACAAGTGCAAAAAGTGGTTTTTCCACACTAAGACAAGTGCAAAAGTGGTTTCCTGCACCAACACAAGTGCGAAAAGTGGTTTTTCAACACTAACACAAGTGCGAAAAGTGGTTTTTCAACACTATCACAAGTGCAAAAAGTGTTTTTTCCACACTAATACAAGTGCAAAAGTGGTTTCCTGCACCAACACAAGTGCGAAAAGTGGTTTTTCAACACTAACACAAGTGCGAAAAGTGGTTTTTCAACACTAACACAAGTGCGAAAAGTGGTTTTTCAACACTAACACAATTGCGAAAAGTGGTTTTTCAACACTAACACAAGTGCGAAAAGTGGTTTTTCAACACGAACACAAGTGCGAAAAGTGGTTTTTCAACACTAACACAAGTGCGAAAAGTGTTTTTTCCACACTAATACAAGTGCAAAAGTGGTTGCCTGCACCAACACAAGTGCGAAAAGTGGTTTTTCAACACTAACACAAGTGCGAAAAGTGGTTTTTCAACACTATCACAAGTGCAAAAAGTGTTTTTTCCACACTAATACAAGTGCAAAAGTGGTTTCCTGCACCAACACAAGTGTGAAAAGTGGTTTTTCAACACTAACACAAGTGCGAAAAGTGGTTTTTCAACACTAAAACAAGTGCGAAAAGTGGTTTTTCAACACTATCACAAGTGCAAAAAGTGTTTTTTCCACACTAATACAAGTGAAATAGTGGTTTCCTGCACCAACACAAGTGCGAAAAGTGGTTTTTCAACACTAACACAAGTGCGAAAAGTGGTTTTTCAACACTAACACGAGTGCGAAAAGTGGTTTTTCAACACTAACACAAGTGCGAAAAGTGGTTTTTCAACACTAACACAAGTGCGAAAAGTGTTATTTTCACACTAATACAAGTGCAAAAGTGGTTTCCTGCACCAACACAAGTGCGAAAAGTGGTTTTTCAACACTAACACAAGTGCGAAAAGTGGTTTTTCAACACTATCACAAGTGCAAAAAGTGTTTTTTCCACACTAATACAAGTGCAAAAGTGGTTTCCTGCACCAACACAAGTGCGAAAAGTGTTTTTCAACACTAACACAAGTGCAAAAAGTGGTTTTTCCACACTAAAACAAGTGCAAAAGTGGTTTCCTGCACCAACACAAGTGCGTAAAGTGGTTTTTCAACACTAACACAAGTGCGAAAAGTGGTTTTTCAACACTTACACAAGTGCGAAAAGTGTTATTTTCACACTAATACAAGTGCAAAAGTGGTTTCCTGCACCAACACAAGTGCGAAAAGTGGTTTTTCAACACTAACACAAGTGCAAAAAGTGGTTTTTCAACACTAACACAAGTGCGAAAAGTGGTTTTTCAACACTAACACAAGTGCGAAAAGTGGTTTTTCAACACTAACACAAGTGCGAAAAGTGGTTTTTCAACACTAACACAAGTGCAAAAAGTGTTTTTTCCACACTAATACAAGTGCAAAAGTGGTTTCCTGCACCAACACAAGTGCGAAAAGTGGTTTTTCAACACTAACACAAGTGCGAAAAGTGGTTTTTCAACACTATCACAAGTGCGAAAAGTGGTTTTTCAACACTATCACAAGTGCAAAAAGTGGTTTTTCAACACTAACACAAGTGCGAAAAGTGGTTTTTCAACACTAACACAAGTGCGAAAAGTGGTTTTTCAACACTAACACAAGTGCGAAAAGTGGTTTTTCAACACTAACACAAGTGCAAAAAGTGTTTTTTCCACACTAATACAAGTGCAAAAGTGGTTTCCTGCACCAACACAAGTGCGAAAAGTGGTTTTTCAACACTAACACAAGTGCGAAAAGTGGTTTTTCAACACTATCACAAGTGCGAAAAGTGGTTTTTCAACACTAACACAAGTGCGAAAAGTGGTTTTTCAACACTATCACAAGTGCAAAAAGTGTTTTTTCCACACTAATACAAGTGCAAAAGTGTTTTCCTGCAACAACGCAAGTGCGAAAAGTGGTTTTTCAACACTAACACATGTGCGAAAAGTGGTTTTTCAACACTACCACAAGCGCAAAAATTGTTTTTCCACACTAATACAAGTGGAAAAGTGGTTTCCTGCACCAACACAAGTGCGAACAGTGGTTTTAAAACATTAACACAAGTGTGAAAAGTGGTTTTTCAACACTAACACAAGTGCAAAAAGTGTTTTTTTCACACTAATACAAGTGCAAAAGTGGTTTCCTGCACCAACACAAGTGCGTAAAATGGTTTTTCAACACTAACACAAGTGCGAAAAGTGGTTTTTCAACACTAACACAAGTGCGAAAAGTTGTTTTTAAACACTATCACAAGTGCAAAAAGTGGTTTTTCAACACTAACACAAGTGCGAAAAGTTGTTTTTCAACACTAACACAAGTGCGAAAAGTGGTTTTTCCACACTAATACAAGTGCAAAAGTGGTTTCCTGCACCAACACAAGTGCGAAAAGTGGTTTTTCAACACTAACACAAGTGCGAAAAGTGGTTTTTCAACACTAACACAAGTGCGAAAATTGGTTTTTCAACACTAACACAAGTGTGAAAAGTGGTTTTTCAACACTATCACAAGTGCAAAAAGTGTTTTTCCACACTAATACAAGTGCAAAAGTGGTTTCCTGCACCAACACAAGTGCGAAAAGTGGTTTTTCAACACTAACACAAGTGCGAAAAGTGGTTTTTCAACACTAACACAATTGCGAAAAGTGGTTTTTCAACACTAACACAAGTGCGAAAAGTGGTTTTTCAACACGAACAGAAGTGCGAAAAGTGGTTTTTCAACACTAACACAAGTGCGAAAAGTGTTTTTTCCACACTAATACAAGTGCAAAAGTGGTTTCCTGCACCAACACAAGTGCGAAAAGTGGTTTTTCAACACTAACACAAGTGCGAAAAGTGGTTTTTCAACACTATCACAAGTGCAAAAAGAGTTTTTTCCACACTAATACAAGTGCAAAAGTGGTTTCCTGCACCAACACAAGTGTGAAAAGTGGTTTTTCAACACTAACACAAGTGCGAAAAGTGGTTTTTCAACACTAAAACAAGTGCAAAAGTGGTTTCCTGCACCAACACAAGTGCGAAAAGTGGTTTTTCAACACTAACACAAGTGCGAAAAGTGGTTTTTCATCACTAACACAAGTGCGAAAAGTGGTTTTTCAACACTAACACAAGTGCGAAAAGTGGTTTCCTGCACCAACACAAGTGCGAAAAGTGGTTTTTCAACACTAACACAAGTGCGAAAAGTGGTTTTTCAACACTACCACAAGTGCAAAAATTGTTTTTCCACACTAATACAAGTGGAAAAGTGGTTTCCTGCACCAACACAAGTGCGAACAGTGGTTTTAAAACATTAACACAAGTGTGAAAAGTGGTTTTTCAACACTAACACAAGTGCGAAAAGTGTTTTTTTCACACTAATACAAGTGCAAAAGTGGTTTCCTGCACCAACACAAGTGCGTAAAGTGGTTTTTCAACACTAACACAAGTGCGAAATGTGGTTTTTCAACACTAACACAAGTGCGAAAAGTGGTTTTTCCACACTAATACAAGTGCAAAAGTGGTTTCCTGCAACAACACAAGTGTGAAAAGTGGTTTTTCAACACTAACACAAGTGCGAAAAGTGGTTTTTCAACACTATCACAAGTGCAAAAAGTGGTTTTTCAACACTAATACAAGTGCGAAAAGTGGTTTTTCAACACTAACACAAGTGCGAAAAGTGGTTTTTCCACACTAATACAAGTGCAAAAGTGGTTTCCTGCACCAACACAAGTGCGAAAAGTGGTTTTTCAACACTAACACAAGTGCGAAAATTGGTTTTTCAACACTAACACAAGTGTAAAAGTGGTTTTTCAACACTATCACAAGTGCAAAAAGTGTTTTTCCACACTAATACAAGTGCAAAAGTGGTTTCCTGCACCAACACAAGTGCGAAAAGTGGTTTTTCAACACTAACACAAGTGCGAAAAGTGGTTTTTCAACACTAACACAATTGCGAAAAGTGGTTTTTCAACACTAACACAAGTGCGAAAAGTGGTTTTTCAACACGAACACAAGTGCGAAAAGTGGTTTTTCAACACTAACACAAGTGCGAAAAGTGTTTTTTCCACACTAATACAAGTGCAAAAGTGGTTTCCTGCACCAACACAAGTGCGAAAAGTGGTTTTTCAACACTAACACAAGTGCGAAAAGTGGTTTTTCAACACTATCACAAGTGCAAAAAGTGTTTTTTCCACACTAATACAAGTGCAAAAGTGGTTTCCTGCACCAACACAAGTGTGAAAAGTGTTTTTTCAACACTAACACAAGTGCGAAAAGTGGTTTTTCAACACTAAAACAAGTGCGAAAAGTGGTTTTTCAACACTATCACAAGTGCAAAAAGTGTTTTTTCCACACTAATACAAGTGCAAAAGTGGTTTCCTGCACCAACACAAGTGCGAAAAGTGGTTTTTCAACACTAACACAAGTGCGAAAAGTGGTTTTTCAACACTAACACAAGTGCGAAAAGTGGTTTTTCAACACTAACACAAGTGCGAAAAGTGGTTTTTCAACACTATCACAAGTGCAAAAAGTGTTTTTTTCACACTAATACAAGTGCAAAAGTGGTTTCCTGCACCAACACAAGTGTGAAAAGTGGTTTTTCAACACTAACACAAGTGCGAAAAGTGGTTTTTCAACACTATCACAAGTGCAAAAAGTGTTTTTTCCACACTAATACAAGTGCAAAAGTGGTTTCCTGCACCAACACAGGTGTGAAAAGTGGTTTTTCAACACTAACACAAGTGCGAAAAGTGGTTTTTCAACACTAAAACAAGTGCGAAAAGTGGTTTTTCAACACTATCACAAGTGCAAAAAGTGTTTTTTCCACACTAATACAAGTGTAAAAGTGGTTTCCTGCACCAACACAAGTGCGAAAAGTGGTTTTTCAACACTAACACAAGTGCGAAAAGTGGTTTTCAACACTAACACAAGTGCGAAAAGTGTTATTTTCACACTAATACAAGTGCAAAAGTGGTTTCCTGCACCAACACAAGTGCGAAAAGTGGTTTTTCAACACTAACACAAGTGCGAAAAGTGGTTTTTCAACACTAAAACAAGTGCGAAAAGTGGTTTTTCAACACTATCACAAGTGCAAAAAGTGTTTTTTCCACACTAATACAAGTGCAAAAGTGGTTTCCTGCACCAACCAACACAAGTGTGAAAAGTGGTTTTTCAACACTAACACAAGTGCGAAAAGTGGTTTTTCAACACTAAAACAAGTGCGAAAATTGGTTTTTCAACACTATCACAAGTGCAAAAAGTGTTTTTTCCACACTAATACAAGTGCAAAAGTGGTTTCCTGCACCAACACAAGTGCGAAAAGTGGTTTTTCAACACTAACACAAGTGCGAAAAGTGGTTTTTCAACACTAACACAAGTGCGAAAAGTGGTTTTTCAACACTAACACAAGTGCGAAAAGTGGTTTTTCAACACTATCACAAGTGCAAAAAGTGTTTTTTCACACTAATACAAGTGCAAAAGTGGTTTCCTGCACCAACACAAGTGTGAAAAGTGGTTTTTCAACACTAACACAAGTGCGAAAAGTGGTTTTCAACACTATCACAAGTGCAAAAAGTGTTTTTTCCACACTAATACAAGTGCAAAAGTGGTTTCCTGCACCAACACAGGTGTGAAAAGTGGTTTTTCAACACTAACACAAGTGCGAAAAGTGGTTTTTCAACACTAAAACAAGTGCGAAAAGTGGTTTTTCAACACTATCACAAGTGCAAAAAGTGTTTTTTCCACACTAATACAAGTGTAAAAGTGGTTTCCTGCACCAACACAAGTGCGAAAAGTGGTTTTTCAACACTAACACAAGTGCGAAAAGTGGTTTTTCAACACTAACACAAGTGCGAAAAGTGTTATTTTCACACTAATACAAGTGCAAAAGTGGTTTCCTGCACCAACACAAGTGCGAAAAGTGGTTTTTCAACACTAACACAAGTGCGAAAAGTGGTTTTTCAACACTAAAACAAGTGCGAAAAGTGGTTTTTCAACACTATCACAAGTGCAAAAAGTGTTTTTTCCACACTAATACAAGTGCAAAAGTGGTTTCCTGCACCAACCAACACAAGTGTGAAAAGTGGTTTTTCAACACTAACACAAGTGCTAAAAGTGGTTTTTCAACACTAAAACAAGTGCGAAAAGTGGTTTTTCAACACTAATACAAGTGCGAAAAGTGGTTTTTCAACACTATCACAAGTGCAAAAAGTGTTTTTCCACACTAATACAAGTGCAAAAGTGGTTTCCTGCACCAACACAAGTGCGAAAAGTGGTTTTTCAACACTAACACAAGTGCGAAAAGTGGTTTTTCAACACTAACACAAGTGCAAAAAGTGTTTTTTCCACACCAATACAAGTGCAAAAGTGCTTTCCTGCACCAACACAAGTGCGAAAAGTGGTTTTTCAACACTAACACAAGTGCGAAAAGTGGTTTTTCAACACTAACTCAAGTGCGAAAAGTGGTTTTTCAACACTAACACAAGTGCGAAAAGTGGTTTTTCAACACTATCACAAGTGCAAAAAGTGTTTTTTCCACACTAATACAAGTGCAAAAGTGGTTTCCTGCACCAACACAAGTGCGAAAAGTGGTTTTTCAACACTAACACAAGTGCGAAAAGTGGTTTTTCAACACTAACACAAGTGCGAAAAGTGGTTTTTCAACACTAACACAATTGCGAAAAGTGGTTTTTCAACACTAACACAAGTGCGAAAAGTGGTTTTTCAACACGAACACAAGTGCGAAAAGTGGTTTTTCAACACTAACACAAGTGCGAAAAGTGTTTTTTCCACACTAATACAAGTGCAAAAGTGGTTGCCTGCACCAACACAAGTGCGAAAAGTGGTTTTTCAACACTAACACAAGTGCGAAAAGTGGTTTTTCAACACTATCACAAGTGCAAAAAGTGTTTTTTCCACACTAATACAAGTGCAAAAGTGGTTTCCTGCACCAACACAAGTGTGAAAAGTGGTTTTTCAACACTAACACAAGTGCGAAAAGTGGTTTTTCAACACTAAAACAAGTGCGAAAAGTGGTTTTTCAACACTATCACAAGTGCAAAAAGTGTTTTTTCCACACTAATACAAGTGAAATAGTGGTTTCCTGCACCAACACAAGTGCGAAAAGTGGTTTTTCAACACTAACACAAGTGCGAAAAGTGGTTTTTCAACACTAACACGAGTGCGAAAAGTGGTTTTTCAACACTAACACAAGTGCGAAAAGTGGTTTTTCAACACTAACACAAGTGCGAAAAGTGTTATTTTCACACTAATACAAGTGCAAAAGTGGTTTCCTGCACCAACACAAGTGCGAAAAGTGGTTTTTCAACACTAACACAAGTGCGAAAAGTGGTTTTTCAACACTATCACAAGTGCAAAAAGTGTTTTTTCCACACTAATACAAGTGCAAAAGTGGTTTCCTGCACCAACACAAGTGCGAAAAGTGGTTTTTCAACACTAACACAAGTGCAAAAAGTGGTTTTTCCACACTAAAACAAGTGCAAAAGTGGTTTCCTGCACCAACACAAGTGCGTAAAGTGGTTTTTCAACACTAACACAAGTGCGAAAAGTGGTTTTTCAACACTTACACAAGTGCGAAAAGTGTTATTTTCACACTAATACAAGTGCAAAAGTGGTTTCCTGCACCAACACAAGTGCGAAAAGTGGTTTTTCAACACTAACACAAGTGCAAAAAGTGGTTTTTCAACACTAACACAAGTGCGAAAAGTGGTTTTTCAACACTAACACAAGTGCGAAAAGTGGTTTTTCAACACTAACACAAGTGCGAAAAGTGGTTTTTCAACACTAACACAAGTGCAAAAAGTGTTTTTTCCACACTAATACAAGTGCAAAAGTGGTTTCCTGCACCAACACAAGTGCGAAAAGTGGTTTTTCAACACTAACACAAGTGCGAAAAGTGGTTTTTCAACACTATCACAAGTGCGAAAAGTGGTTTTTCAACACTATCACAAGTGCAAAAAGTGTTTTTCCCACACTAATACAAGTGCAAAAGTGGTTTCCTGCACCAACACAAGTGCGAAAAGTGGTTTTTCAACACTAACACATGTGCGAAAAGTGGTTTTTCAACACTAACACAAGTGCGAAAAGTGGTTTTTCAACACTAACACAAGTGCGAAAAGTAGTTTTTCAACACTAATACAAGTGCAAAAGTGGTTTCCTGCACCAACACAAGTGCGAAAAGTGGTTTTTCAACACTAACACAAGTGCGAAAAGTGGTTTTTCAACACTATCACAAGTGCAAAAAGTGTTTTTTCCACACTAATGCAAGTGCAAAAGTGGTTTCCTGCACCAACAAAAGTGCGAAAAGTGGTTTTTCAACACTACCACAAGTGCGAAAAGTGGTTTTTCAACACCAACAAAAGTGCGAAAAGTGGTTTTTCAACACTAACACAAGTGCGAAAAGTGGTTTTTCAACACTAACACAAGTGCGAAAAGTGTTTTTTCCACACTAATACAAGTGCAAAAGTGGTTTCCTGCACCAACACAAGTGCGAAAAGTGGTTTTTCAACACTAAAACAAGTGCGAAAAGTGGTTTTTCCACACTAATATAAGTGCAAAAGTGGTTTTTCCACACTATCACAAGTGCGAAAAGTGGTTTCCTGCACCAACACAAGTGCGAAAAGTGGTTTTTCAACACTAACACAAGTGCGAAAAGTGGTTTTTCAACACTATCACAAGTGCAAAAAGTGTTTTTTCCACACTAATACAAGTGCAAAAGTGGTTTCCTGCACCAACACAAGTGCGAAAAGTGGTTTTTCAACACTAACACAAGTGCGAAAAGTGGTTTTTCAACACTAACACAAGTGCAAAAAGTGTTTTTCCACACCAATACAAGTGCAAAAGTGGTTTCCTGCACCAACACAAGTGCGAAAAGTGGTTTTTCAACACTAACACAAGTGCGAAAAGTGGTTTTTCAACACTAACTCAAGTGCGAAAAGTGGTTTTTCAACACTAACACAAGTGCGAAAAGTGGTTTTTCAACACTATCACAAGTGCAAAAAGTGGTTTTTCCACACTAAGACAAGTGCAAAAGTGGTTTCCTGCACCAACACAAGTGCGAAAAGTGGTTTTTCAACACTAACACAAGTGCGAAAAGTGGTTTTTCAACACTAACACAAGTGCAAAAAGTGTTTTTTCCACACTAATACAAGTGCAAAAGTGGTTTCCTGCACCAACACAAGTGCGAAAAGTGGTTTTTCAACACTAACACAAGTGCGAAAAGTGGTTTTTCAACACTATCACAAGAGCAAAAAGTGGTTTTTCAACACTAATACAAGTGCAAAAGTGGTTTCCTGCACCAACACAAGTGCTAAAAGTGGTTTTTCAACACTAACACAAGTGCGAAAAGTGGTTTTTCAACACTAATACAAGTGCAAAAGTGGTTTCCTGCACCAACACAAGTGCGAAAAGTGGTTTTTCAACACTAACACAAGTGCGAAAAGTGGTTTTTCAACACTATCACAAGTGCAAAAAGTGTTTTTTCCGCACTAATACAAGTGCAAAAGTGGTTTCCTGCACCAACAAAAGTGCGAAAAGTGGTTTTTCAACACTAACACAAGTGCGAAAAGTGGTTTTTCAACACTATCACAAGTGCAAAAAGTGTTTTTTCCACACTAATACAAGTGCAAAAGTGTTTTCCTGCAACAACGCAAGTGCGAAAAGTGGTTTTTCAACACTAACACATGTGCGAAAAGTGGTTTTTCAACACTACCACAAGCGCAAAAATTGTTTTTCCACACTAATACAAGTGGAAAAGTGGTTTCCTGCACCAACACAAGTGCGAACAGTGGTTTTAAAACATTAACACAAGTGTGAAAAGTGGTTTTTCAACACTAACACAAGTGCAAAAAGTGTTTTTTTCACACTAATACAAGTGCAAAAGTGGTTTCCTGCACCAACACAAGTGCGTAAAATGGTTTTTCAACACTAACACAAGTGCGAAAAGTGGTTTTTCAACACTAACACAAGTGCGAAAAGTTGTTTTTAAACACTATCACAAGTGCAAAAAGTGGTTTTTCAACACTAACACAAGTGCGAAAAGTGGTTTTTCAACACTAACACAAGTGCGAAAAGTGGTTTTTCCACACTAATACAAGTGCAAAAGTGGTTTCCTGCACCAACACAAGTGCGAAAAGTGGTTTTTCAACACTAACACAAGTGCGAAAATTGGTTTTTCAACACTAACACAAGTGTGAAAAGTGGTTTTTCAACACTATCACAAGTGCAAAAAGTGTTTTTCCACACTAATACAAGTGCAAAAGTGGTTTCCTGCACCAACACAAGTGCGAAAAGTGGTTTTTCAACACTAACACAAGTGCGAAAAGTGGTTTTTCAACACTAACACAATTGCGAAAAGTGGTTTTTCAACACTAACACAAGTGCGAAAAGTGGTTTTTCAACACGAACAGAAGTGCGAAAAGTGGTTTTTCAACACTAACACAAGTGCGAAAAGTGTTTTTTCCACACTAATACAAGTGCAAAAGTGGTTTCCTGCACCAACACAAGTGCGAAAAGTGGTTTTTCAACACTAACACAAGTGCGAAAAGTGGTTTTTCAACACTATCACAAGTGCAAAAAGAGTTTTTTCCACACTAATACAAGTGCAAAAGTGGTTTCCTGCACCAACACAAGTGTGAAAAGTGGTTTTTCAACACTAACACAAGTGCGAAAAGTGGTTTTTCAACACTAAAACAAGTGCAAAAGTGGTTTCCTGCACCAACACAAGTGCGAAAAGTGGTTTTTCAACACTAACACAAGTGCGAAAAGTGGTTTTTCATCACTAACACAAGTGCGAAAAGTGGTTTTTCAACACTAACACAAGTGCGAAAAGTGGTTTCCTGCACCAACACAAGTGCGAAAAGTGGTTTTTCAACACTAACACAAGTGCGAAAAGTGGTTTTTCAACACTACCACAAGTGCAAAAATTGTTTTTCCACACTAATACAAGTGGAAAAGTGGTTTCCTGCACCAACACAAGTGCGAACAGTGGTTTTAAAACATTAACACAAGTGTGAAAAGTGGTTTTTCAACACTAACACAAGTGCGAAAAGTGTTTTTTTCACACTAATACAAGTGCAAAAGTGGTTTCCTGCACCAACACAAGTGCGTAAAGTGGTTTTTCAACACTAACACAAGTGCGAAATGTGGTTTTTCAACACTAACACAAGTGCGAAAAGTGGTTTTTCCACACTAATACAAGTGCAAAAGTGGTTTCCTGCAACAACACAAGTGTGAAAAGTGGTTTTTCAACACTAACACAAGTGCGAAAAGTGGTTTTTCAACACTATCACAAGTGCAAAAAGTGGTTTTTCAACACTAATACAAGTGCGAAAAGTGGTTTTTCAACACTAACACAAGTGCGAAAAGTGGTTTTTCCACACTAATACAAGTGCAAAAGTGGTTTCCTGCACCAACACAAGTGCGAAAAGTGGTTTTTCAACACTAACACAAGTGCGAAAATTGGTTTTTCAACACTAACACAAGTGTAAAAAGTGGTTTTTCAACACTATCACAAGTGCAAAAAGTGTTTTTCCACACTAATACAAGTGCAAAAGTGGTTTCCTGCACCAACACAAGTGCGAAAAGTGGTTTTTCAACACTAACACAAGTGCGAAAAGTGGTTTTTCAACACTAACACAATTGCGAAAAGTGGTTTTTCAACACTAACACAAGTGCGAAAAGTGGTTTTTCAACACGAACACAAGTGCGAAAAGTGGTTTTTCAACACTAACACAAGTGCGAAAAGTGTTTTTTCCACACTAATACAAGTGCAAAAGTGGTTTCCTGCACCAACACAAGTGCGAAAA
Source organism: Myxine glutinosa (assembly GCF_964187855.1). NCBI lineage: Eukaryota > Metazoa > Chordata > Myxini > Myxiniformes > Myxinidae > Myxine > Myxine glutinosa. The sequence goes on from NC_136267.1 coordinate 47,927,653, forward strand.
GTGGTTTTTCAACACTAACACAAGTGCGAAAAGTGGTTTTTCAACACTATCACAAGTGCAAAAAGTGTTTTTTCCACACTAATACAAGTGCAAAAGTGGTTTCCTGCACCAACACAAGTGTGAAAAGTGGTTTTTCAACACTAACACAAGTGCGAAAAGTGGTTTTTCAACACTAAAACAAGTGCGAAAAGTGGTTTTTCAACACTATCACAAGTGCAAAAAGTGTTTTTTCCACACTAATACAAGTGCAAAAGTGGTTTCCTGCACCAACACAAGTGCGAAAAGTGGTTTTTCAACACTAACACAAGTGCGAAAAGTGGTTTTTCAACACTAACACAAGTGCGAAAAGTGGTTTTTCAACACTAACACAAGTGCGAAAAGTGGTTTTTCAACACTATCACAAGTGCAAAAAGTGTTTTTTCACACTAATACAAGTGCAAAAGTGGTTTCCTGCACCAACACAAGTGTGAAAAGTGGTTTTTCAACACTAACACAAGTGCGAAAAGTGGTTTTTCAACACTATCACAAGTGCAAAAAGTGTTTTTTCCACACTAATACAAGTGCAAAAGTGGTTTCCTGCACCAACACAGGTGTGAAAAGTGGTTTTTCAACACTAACACAAGTGCGAAAAGTGGTTTTTCAACACTAAAACAAGTGCGAAAAGTGGTTTTTCAACACTATCACAAGTGCAAAAAGTGTTTTTTCCACACTAATACAAGTGTAAAAGTGGTTTCCTGCACCAACACAAGTGCGAAAAGTGGTTTTTCAACACTAACACAAGTGCGAAAAGTGGTTTTTCAACACTAACACAAGTGCGAAAAGTGTTATTTTCACACTAATACAAGTGCAAAAGTGGTTTCCTGCACCAACACAAGTGCGAAAAGTGGTTTTTCAACACTAACACAAGTGCGAAAAGTGGTTTTTCAACACTAAAACAAGTGCGAAAAGTGGTTTTTCAACACTATCACAAGTGCAAAAAGTGTTTTTTCCACACTAATACAAGTGCAAAAGTGGTTTCCTGCACCAACCAACACAAGTGTGAAAAGTGGTTTTTCAACACTAACACAAGTGCGAAAAGTGGTTTTTCAACACTAAAACAAGTGCGAAAAGTGGTTTTTCAACACTATCACAAGTGCAAAAAGTGTTTTTTCCACACTAATACAAGTGTAAAAGTGGTTTCCTGCACCAACACAAGTGCGAAAAGTGGTTTTTCAACACTAACACAAGTGCGAAAAGTCGTTTTTCAACACTAACACAAGTGCGAAAAGTGTTATTTTCACACTAATACAAGTGTAAAAGTGGTTTCCTGCACCAACACAAGTGCGAAAAGTGGTTTTTCAACACTAACACAAGTGCGAAAAGTGGTTTTTCAACACTATCACAAGTGCAAAAAGTGTTTTTTCCACACTAATACAAGTGCAAAAGTGGTTTCCTGCACCAACACAAGTGCGAAAAGTGGTTTTTCAACACTAACACAAGTGCGAAAAGTGGTTTTTCAACACTATCACAAGTGCAAAAAGTGTTTTTTCCGCACTAATACAAGTGCAAAAGTGGTTTCCTGCACCAACAAAAGTGCGAAAAGTGGTTTTTCAACACTAACACAAGTGCGAAAAGTGGTTTTTCAACACTATCACAAGTGCAAAAAGTGTTTTTTCCACACTAATACAAGTGCAAAAGTGTTTTCCTGCAACAACACAAGTGCGAAAAGTGGTTTTTCAACACTAACACATGTGCGAAAAGTGGTTTTTCAACACTACCACAAGCGCAAAAATTGTTTTTCCACACTAATACAAGTGGAAAAGTGGTTTCCTGCACCAACACAAGTGCGAACAGTGGTTTTAAAACATTAACACAAGTGTGAAAAGTGGTTTTTCAACACTAACACAAGTGCGAAAAGTGGTTTTTCAACACTAACACAAGTGCGAAAAGTGGTTTTTCAACACTAACACAAGTGCGAAAAGTGTTTTTTCCACACTAATACAAGTGCAAAAGTGGTTTCCTGCACCAACACAAGTGCTAAAAGTGGTTTTTCAACACTAACACAAGTGCAAAAAGTGGTTTTTCAACACTAATACAAGTGCAAAAGTGGTTTCCTGCACCAACACAAGTGCGAAAAGTGGTTTTTCAACACTAACACAAGTGCGAAAAGTGGTTTTTCAACACTATCACAAGTGCAAAAAGTGTTTTTTCCGCACTAATACAAGTGCAAAAGTGGTTTCCTGCACCAACAAAAGTGCGAAAAGTGGTTTTTCAACACTAACACAAGTGCGAAAAGTGTTTTTTCCACACTAATACAAGTGCAAAAGTTGTTTCCTGCACCAACACAAGTGCGAAAAGTGGTTTTTCAACACTAACACATGTGCAAAAAGTGGTTTTTCAACACTAACACAAGTGCGGAAAGTGGTTTTTTCACACTAATACAAGTGCAAAAGTGGTTTCCTGCACCAACACAAGTGCGAAAAGTGGTTTTTCAACACTAACACAAGTGCGAAAAGTGGTTTTTCAACACTACCACAAGTGCAAAAATTGTTTTTCCACACTAATACAAGTGGAAAAGTGGTTTCCTGCACCAACACAAGTGCGAACAGTGGTTTTAAAACATTAACACAAGTGTGAAAAGTGGTTTTTCAACACTAACACAAGTGTGAAAAGTGTTTTTTTCACACTAATACAAGTGCAAAAGTGGTTTCCTGCACCAACACAAGTGCGTAAAGTGGTTTTTCAACACTAACACAAGTGCGAAAAGTGGTTTTTCAACACTAACACAAGTGCGAAAAGTGGTTTTTCCACACTAATACAAGTGCAAAAGTGGTTTCCTGCAACAACACAAGTGCGAAAAGTGGTTTTTCAACACTAACACAAGTGCGAAAAGTGGTTTTTCAACACTATCACAAGTGCAAAAAGTGGTTTTTCAACACTAATACAAGTGCGAAAAGTGGTTTTTCAACACTAACACAAGTGCGAAAAGTGGTTTTTCCACACTAATACAAGTGCAAAAGTGGTTTCCTGCACCAACACAAGTGCGAAAAGTGGTTTTTCAACACTATCACTAGTGCGAAAATTGGTTTTTCAACACTAACACAAGTGTGAAAAGTGGTTTTTCAACACTATCACAAGTGCAAAAAGTGTTTTTCCACACTAATACAAGTGCAAAAGTGGTTTCCTGCACCAACACAAGTGCGAAAAGTGGTTTTTCAACACTAACACAAGTGCGAAAAGTGGTTTTTCAACACTAACACAATTGCGAAAAGTGGTTTTTCAACACTAACACAAGTGCGAAAAGTGGTTTTTCAACACGAACACAAGTGCGAAAAGTGGTTTTTCAACACTAACACAAGTGCGAAAAGTGTTTTTTCCACACTAACACAAGTGTGAAAAGTGGTTTTTCAACACTAACACATGTGCGAAAAGTGGTTTTTCAACACTAACACAAGTGCGAAAAGTGGTTTTTCAACACTAACACAAGTGCGAAAAGTGGTTTTTCAACACTAATACAAGTGCAAAAGTGGTTTCCTGCACCAACACAAGTGCGAAAAGTGGTTTTTCAACACTAACACAAGTGCAAAAAGTGGTTTTTCAACACTATCACAAGTGCAAAAAGTGTTTTTTCCACACTAATACAAGTGCAAAAGTGGTTTCCTGCACCAACACAAGTGCGAAAAGTGGTTTTTCAACACTAACACAAGTGCGAAAAGTGGTTTTTCAACACTAACACAAGTGCAAAAAGTGTTTTTTCCACACCAATACAAGTGCAAAAGTGGTTTCCTGCACCAACACAAGTGCGAAAAGTGGTTTTTCAACACTAACTCAAGTGCGAAAAGTGGTTTTTCAACACTAACACAAGTGCGAAAAGTGGTTTTTCAACACTATCACAAGTGCAAAAAGTGGTTTTTCCACACTAAGACAAGTGCAAAAGTGGTTTCCTGCACCAACACAAGTGCGAAAAGTGGTTTTTCAACACTAACACAAGTGCGAAAAGTGGTTTTCAACACTAACACAAGTGCAAAAAGTGTTTTTTCCACACGAATACAAGTGCAAAAGTGGTTTCCTGCACCAACACAAGTGCGAAAAGTGGTTTTTCAACACTAACACAAGTGCGAAAAGTGGTTTTTCAACACTATCACAAGAGCAAAAAGTAGTTTTTCCACACTAATACAAGTGCAAAAGTGGTTTCCTGCACCAACACAAGTGCTAAAAGTGGTTTTTAAACACTAACACAAGTGCGAAAAGTGGTTTTTCAACACTAATACAAGTGCAAAAGTGGTTTCCTGCACCAACACAAGTGCGAAAAGTGGTTTTTCAACACTAACACAAGTGCGAAAAGTGGTTTTTCAACACTAATACAAGTGCAAAAGTGGTTTCCTGCACCAACACAAGTGCTAAAAGTGGTTTTTCAACACTAACACAAGTGCGAAAAGTGGTTTTTCAACACTAATACAAGTGCAAAAGTGGATTCCTGCACCAACACAAGTGCGAAAAGTGGTTTTTCAACACTAACACAAGTGCGAAAAGTGGTTTTTCAACACTATCACAAGTGCAAAAAGTGTTTTTTCCGCACTAATACAAGTGCAAAAGTGGTTTCCTGCACCAACAAAAGTGCGAAAAGTGCTTTTTCAACACTAACACAAGTGCGAAAAGTGGTTTTTCAACACTAACACATGTGCGAAAAGTGGTTTTCAACACTACCACAAGCGCAAAAATTGTTTTTCCACACTAATACAAGTGGAAAAGTGGTTTTTCAACACTAAAACAAGTGCGAAAAGTGGTTTTTCAACACGATCACAAGTGCAAAAAGTGTTTTTTCCACACTAATACAAGTGCAAAAGTGGTTTCCTGCACCAACACAAGTGTGAAAAGTGGTTTTTCAACACTAACACAAGTGCGAAAAGTGGTTTTTCAACACTAAAACAAGTGCGAAAAGTGGTTTTTCAACACTATCACAAGTGCAAAAAGTGTTTTTTCCACACTAATACAAGTGTAAAAGTGGTTTCCTGCACCAACACAAGTGCGAAAGTGGTTTTTCAACACTAACACAAGTGCGAAAAGTGGTTTTTCAACACTAACACAAGTGCGAAAAGTGTTATTTTCACACTAATACAAGTGTAAAAGTGGTTTCCTGCACCAACACAAGTGCGAAAAGTGGTTTTTCAACACTAACACAAGTGCGAAAAGTGGTTTTTCAACACTATCACAAGTGCAAAAAGTGTTTTTTCCACACTAATACAAGTGCAAAAGTGGTTTCCTGCACCAACACAAGTGCGAAAAGTGGTTTTTCAACACTAACACAAGTGCGAAAAGTGGTTTGTCAACACTAACACAAGTGCTAAAAGTGTTTTTTCCACACCAATACAAGTGCAAAAGTGGTTTCCTGCACCAACACAAGTGCGAAAAGTGGTTTTTCAACACTAACACAAGTGCAAAAAGTGGTTTTTCAACACTAACTCAAGTGCGAAAAGTGGTTTTTCAACACTAACACAAGTGCGAAAAGTGGTTTTTCAACACTATCACAAGTGCAAAAAGTGGTTTTTCCACACTAAGACAAGTGCAAAAGTGGTTTCCTGCACCAACACAAGTGCGAAAAGTGGTTTTTCAACACTAACACAAGTGCGAAAAGTGGTTTTTCAACACTATCACAAGTGCAAAAAGTGTTTTTTCCACACTAATACAAGTGCAAAAGTGGTTTCCTGCACCAACATAAGTGCGAAAAGTGGTTTTTCAACACTAACACAAGTGCGAAAAGTGGTTTTTCAACACTATCACAAGAGCAAAAAGTAGTTTTTCCACACTAATACAAGTGCAAAAGTGGTTTCCTGCACCAACACAAGTGCTAAAAGTGGTTTTTCAACACTAACACAAGTGCGAAAAGTGGTTTTTCAACACTAATACAAGTGCAAAAGTGGTTTCCTGCACCAACACAAGTGCAAAAAGTGGTTTTTCAACACTAACACAAGTGCGAAAAGTGGTTTTTCAACACTAATACAAGTGCAAAAGTGGTTTCCTGCACCAACACAAGTGCTAAAAGTGGTTTTTCAACACTAACACAAGTGCGAAAAGTGGTTTTTCAACACTAATACAAGTGCAAAAGTGGTTTCCTGCACCAACACAAGTGCGAAAAGTGGTTTTTCAACACTAACACAAGTGCGAAAAGTGGTTTTTCAACACTATCACAAGTGCAAAAAGTGTTTTTTCCGCACTAATACAAGTGCAAAAGTGGTTTCCTGCACCAACAAAAGTGCGAAAAGTGGTTTTTCAACACTAACACAAGTGCGAAAAGTGGTTTTTCAACACTATCACAAGTGCAAAAAGTATTTTTTCCACACTAATACAAGTGCAAAAGTGTTTTCCTGCAACAACACAAGTGCGAAAAGTGGTTTTTCAACACTAACACATGTGCGAAAAGTGTTTTTTCAACACTACCACAAGCGCAAAAATTGTTTTTCCACACTAATACAAGTGGAAAAGTGGTTTCCTGCACCAACACAAGTGCGAACAGTGGTTTTAAAACATTAACACAAGTGTGAAAAGTGGTTTTTCAACACTAACACAAGTGCGAAAAGTGGTTTTTCAACACTAACACAAGTGCGAAAAGTGGTTTTTCAACACTAACACAAGTGCGAAAAGTGTTTTTTCCACACTAATACAAGTGCAAAAGTGGTTTCCTGCACCAACACAAGTGCTAAAAGTGGTTTTTCAACACTAACACAAGTGCAAAAAGTGGTTTTTCAACACTAATACAAGTGCAAAAGTGGTTTCCTGCACCAACACAAGTGCGAAAAGTGGTTTTTCAACACTAACACAAGTGCGAAAAGTGGTTTTTCAACACTATCACAAGTGCAAAAAGTGTTTTTTCCGCACTAATACAAGTGCAAAAGTGGTTTCCTGCACCAACACAAGTGCGAAAAGTGGTTTTTCAACACTAACACAAGTGCGAAAAGTGGTTTTTCAACACTAACACAATTGCGAAAAGTGGTTTTTCAACACTAACACAAGTGCGAAAAGTGGTTTTTCAACACGAACACAAGTGCGAAAAGTGGTTTTTCAACACTAACACAAGTGCGAAAAGTGTTTTTTCCACACTAACACAAGTGTGAAAAGTGGTTTTTCAACACTAACACATGTGCGAAAAGTGGTTTTTCAACACTAACACAAGTGCGAAAAGTGGTTTTTCAACACTAACACAAGTGCGAAAAGTGGTTTTTCAACACTAATACAAGTGCAAAAGTGGTTTCCTGCACCAACACAAGTGCGAAAAGTGGTTTTTCAACACTAACACAAGTGCGAAAAGTGGTTTTTCAACACTATCACAAGTGCAAAAAGTGTTTTTTCCACACTAATGCAAGTGCAAAAGTGGTTTCCTGCACCAACAAAAGTGCGAAAAGTGGTTTTTCAACACTACCACAAGTGCGAAAAGTGGTTTTTCAACACCAACAAAAGTGCGAAAAGTGGTTTTTCAACACTAACACAAGTGCGAAAAGTGGTTTTTCAACACTAACACAAGTGCGAAAAGTGTTTTTTCCACACTAATACAAGTGCAAAAGTGGTTTCCTGCACCAACACAAGTGCGAAAAGTGGTTTTTCAACACTAACACAAGTGCAAAAAGTGGTTTTTCAACACTATCACAAGTGCAAAAAGTGTTTTTTCCACACTAATACAAGTGCGAAAAGTGGTTTTTCAACACTAACACAAGTGCAAAAAGTGTTTTTTCCACACCAATACAAGTGCAAAAGTGGTTTCCTGCACCAACACAAGTGCGAAAAGTGGTTTTTCAACACTAACTCAAGTGCGAAAAGTGGTTTTTCAACACTAACACAAGTGCGAAAAGTGGTTTTTCAACACTATCACAAGTGCAAAAAGTGGTTTTTCCACACTAAGACAAGTGCAAAAGTGGTTTCCTGCACCAACACAAGTGCGAAAAGTGGTTTTTCAACACTAACACAAGTGCGAAAAGTGGTTTTTCAACACTAACACAAGTGCAAAAAGTGTTTTTTCCACACGAATACAAGTGCAAAAGTGGTTTCCTGCACCAACACAAGTGCGAAAAGTGGTTTTTCAACACTAACACAAGTGCGAAAAGTGGTTTTTCAACACTATCACAAGAGCAAAAAGTAGTTTTTCCACACTAATACAAGTGCAAAAGTGGTTTCCTGCACCAACACAAGTGCTAAAAGTGGTTTTTAAACACTAACACAAGTGCGAAAAGTGGTTTTTCAACACTAATACAAGTGCAAAAGTGGTTTCCTGCACCAACACAAGTGCGAAAAGTGGTTTTTCAACACTAACACAAGTGCGAAAAGTGGTTTTTCAACACTAATACAAGTGCAAAAGTGGTTTCCTGCACCAACACAAGTGCTAAAAGTGGTTTTTCAACACTAACACAAGTGCGAAAAGTGGTTTTTCAACACTAATACAAGTGCAAAAGTGGATTCCTGCACCAACACAAGTGCGAAAAGTGGTTTTTCAACACTAACACAAGTGCGAAAAGTGGTTTTTCAACACTATCACAAGTGCAAAAAGTGTTTTTTCCGCACTAATACAAGTGCAAAAGTGGTTTCCTGCACCAACAAAAGTGCGAAAAGTGCTTTTTCAACACTAACACAAGTGCGAAAAGTGGTTTTTCAACACTAACACATGTGCGAAAAGTGGTTTTCAACACTACCACAAGCGCAAAAATTGTTTTTCCACACTAATACAAGTGGAAAAGTGGTTTTTCAACACTAAAACAAGTGCGAAAAGTGGTTTTTCAACACGATCACAAGTGCAAAAAGTGTTTTTTCCACACTAATACAAGTGCAAAAGTGGTTTCCTGCACCAACACAAGTGTGAAAAGTGGTTTTTCAACACTAACACAAGTGCGAAAAGTGGTTTTTCAACACTAAAACAAGTGCGAAAAGTGTTTTTTCAACACTATCACAAGTGCAAAAAGTGTTTTTTCCACACTAATACAAGTGTAAAAGTGGTTTCCTGCACCAACACAAGTGCGAAAGTGGTTTTTCAACACTAACACAAGTGCGAAAAGTGGTTTTTCAACACTAACACAAGTGCGAAAAGTGTTATTTTCACACTAATACAAGTGTAAAAGTGGTTTCCTGCACCAACACAAGTGCGAAAAGTGGTTTTTCAACACTAACACAAGTGCGAAAAGTGGTTTTTCAACACTATCACAAGTGCAAAAAGTGTTTTTTCCACACTAATACAAGTGCAAAAGTGGTTTCCTGCACCAACACAAGTGCGAAAAGTGGTTTTTCAACACTAACACAAGTGCGAAAAGTGGTTTGTCAACACTAACACAAGTGCTAAAAGTGTTTTTTCCACACCAATACAAGTGCAAAAGTGGTTTCCTGCACCAACACAAGTGCGAAAAGTGGTTTTTCAACACTAACACAAGTGCAAAAAGTGGTTTTTCAACACTAACTCAAGTGCGAAAAGTGGTTTTTCAACACTAACACAAGTGCGAAAAGTGGTTTTTCAACACTATCACAAGTGCAAAAAGTGGTTTTTCCACACTAAGACAAGTGCAAAAGTGGTTTCCTGCACCAACACAAGTGCGAAAAGTGGTTTTTCAACACTAACACAAGTGCGAAAAGTGGTTTTTCAACACTATCACAAGTGCAAAAGGTGTTTTTTCCACACTAATACAAGTGCAAAAGTGGTTTCCTGCACCAACACAAGTGCGAAAAGTGGTTTTTCAACACTAACACAAGTGCGAAAAGTGGTTTTTCAACACTATCACAAGAGCAAAAAGTAGTTTTTCCACACTAATACAAGTGCAAAAGTGGTTTCCTGCACCAACACAAGTGCTAAAAGTGGTTTTTCAACACTAACACAAGTGCGAAAAGTGGTTTTTCAACACTAATACAAGTGCAAAAGTGGTTTCCTGCACCAACACAAGTGCGAAAAGTGGTTTTTCAACACTAACACAAGTGCGAAAAGTGGTTTTTCAACACTAACACAAGTGCAAAAGTGGTTTCCTGCACCAACACAAGTGCTAAAAGTGGTTTTTCAACACTAACACAAGTGCGAAAAGTGGTTTTTCAACACTAATACAAGTGCAAAAGTGGTTTCCTGCACCAACACAAGTGCGAAAAGTGGTTTTTCAACACTAACACAAGTGCGAAAAGTGGTTTTTCAACACTATCACAAGTGCAAAAAGTGTTTTTTCCGCACTAATACAAGTGCAAAAGTGGTTTCCTGCACCAACAAAAGTGCGAAAAGTGGTTTTTCAACACTAACACAAGTGCGAAAAGTGGTTTTTCAACACTATCACAAGTGCAAAAAGTGTTTTTTCCACACTAATACAAGTGCAAAAGTGTTTTCCTGCAACAACACAAGTGCGAAAAGTGGTTTTTCAACACTAACACATGTGCGAAAAGTGTTTTTTCAACACTACCACAAGCGCAAAAATTGTTTTTCCACACTAATACAAGTGGAAAAGTGGTTTCCTGCACCAACACAAGTGCGAACAGTGGTTTTAAAACATTAACACAAGTGTGAAAAGTGGTTTTTCAACACTAACACAAGTGCGAAAAGTGGTTTTTCAACACTAACACAAGTGCGAAAAGTGGTTTTTCAACACTAACACAAGTGCGAAAAGTGTTTTTTCCACACTAATACAAGTGCAAAAGTGGTTTCCTGCACCAACACAAGTGCTAAAAGTGGTTTTTCAACACTAACACAAGTGCAAAAAGTGGTTTTTCAACACTAATACAAGTGCAAAAGTGGTTTCCTGCACCAACACAAGTGCGAAAAGTGGTTTTTCAACACTAACACAAGTGCGAAAAGTGGTTTTTCAACACTATCACAAGTGCAAAAAGTGTTTTTTCCGCACTAATACAAGTGCAAAAGTGGTTTCCTGCACCAACAAAAGTGCGAAAAGTGGTTTTTCAACACTAACACAAGTGCGAAAAGTGTTTTTTCCACACTAATACAAGTGGAAAAGTGGTTTCCTGCACCAACACAAGTGCGAACAGTGGTTTTAAAACATTAACACAAGTGTGAAAAGTGGTTTTTCAACACTAACACAAGTGTGAAAAGTGTTTTTTTCACACTAATACAAGTGCAAAAGTGGTTTCCTGCACCAACACAAGTGCGTAAAGTGGTTTTTCAACACTAACACAAGTGCGAAAAGTGGTTTTTCAACACTAACACAAGTGCGAAAAGTGGTTTTTCCACACTAATACAAGTGCAAAAGTGGTTTCCTGCAACAACACAAGTGCGAAAAGTGGTTTTTCAACACTAACACAAGTGCGAAAAGTGGTTTTTCAACACTATCACAAGTGCAAAAAGTGGTTTTTCAACACTAATACAAGTGTGAAAAGTGGTTTTTCAACACTAACACAAGTGCGAAAAGTGGTTTTTCCACACTAATACAAGTGCAAAAGTGGTTTCCTGCACCAACACAAGTGCGAAAAGTGGTTTTTCAACACTACCACAAGTGCGAAAATTGGTTTTTCAACACTAACACAAGTGTGAAAAGTGGTTTTTCAACACTATCACAAGTGCAAAAAGTGTTTTTCCACACTAATACAAGTGCAAAAGTGGTTTCCTGCACCAACACAAGTGCGAAAAGTGGTTTTTCAACACTAACACAAGTGCGAAAAGTGGTTTTTCAACACTAACACAATTGCGAAAAGTGGTTTTTCAACACTAACACAAGTGCGAAAAGTGGTTTTTCAACACGAACACAAGTGCGAAAAGTGGTTTTTCAACACTAACACAAGTGCGAAAAGTGTTTTTTCCACACTAACACAAGTGCGAAAAGTGGTTTTTCAACACTAACACATGTGCGAAAAGTGGTTTTTCAACACTAACACAAGTGTGAAAAGTGGTTTTTCAACACTAACACAAGTGCGAAAAGTGGTTTTTCAACACTAATACAAGTGCAAAAGTGGTTTCCTGCACCAACACAAGTGCGAAAAGTGGTTTTTCAACACTACCACAAGTGCGAAAAGTGGTTTTTCAACACCAACAAAAGTGCGAAAAGTGGTTTTTCAACACTAACACAAGTGCGAAAAGTGGTTTTTCAACACTAACACAAGTGCGAAAAGTGTTTTTTCCACACTAATACAAGTGCAAAAGTGGTTTCCTGCACCAACACAAGTGCGAAAAGTGGTTTTTCAACACTAACACAAGTGCGAAAACTGGTTTTTCAACACTATCACAAGTGCAAAAAGTGTTTTTTCCACACTAATACAAGTGCAAAAGTGGTTTCCTGCACCAACACAAGTGCGAAAAGTGGTTTTTCAACACTAACGCAAGTGCGAAAAGTGGTTTTTCAACACTAACACAAGTGCAAAAAGTGTTTTTTCCACACCAATACAAGTGCAAAAGTGGTTTCCTGCACCAACACAAGTGCGAAAAGTGGTTTTTCAACACTAACTCAAGTGTGAAAAGTGGTTTTTCAACACTAACACAAGTGCGAAAAGTGGTTTTTCAACACTATCACAAGTGCAAAAAGTGGTTTTTCCACACTAAGACAAGTGCAAAAGTGGTTTCCTGCACCAACACAAGTGCGAAAAGTGGTTTTTCAACACTAACACAAGTGCGAAAAGTGGTTTTTCAACACTAACATAAGTGCAAAAAGTGTTTTTTCCACACGAATACAAGTGCAAAAGTGGTTTCCTGCACCAACACAAGTGCGAAAAGTGGTTTTTCAACACTAACACAAGTGCGAAAAGTGGTTTTTCAACACTATCACAAGAGCAAAAAGTAGTTTTTCCACACTAATACAAGTGCAAAAGTGGTTTCCTGCACCAACACAAGTGCTAAAAGTGGTTTTTAAACACTAACACAAGTGCGAAAAGTGGTTTTTCAACACTAATACAAGTGCAAAAGTGGTTTCCTGCACCAACACAAGTGCGAAAAGTGGTTTTTCAACACTAACACAAGTGCGAAAAGTGGTTTTTCAACACTAATACAAGTGCAAAAGTGGTTTCCTGCACCAACACAAGTGCTAAAAGTGGTTTTTCAACACTAACACAAGTGCGAAAAGTGGTTTTTCAACACTAATACAAGTGCAAAAGTGGATTCCTGCACCAACACAAGTGCGAAAAGTGGTTTTTCAACACTAACACAAGTGCGAAAAGTGGTTTTTCAACACTATCACAAGTGCAAAAAGTGTTTTTTCCACACTAATACAAGTGCAAAAGTGGTTTCCTGCACCAACACAAGTGCGAAAAGTGGTTTTTCAACACTAACACAAGTGCGAAAAGTGGTTTTTCAACACTAACACAAGTGCAAAAAGTGTTTTTTCCACACCAATACAAGTGCAAAAGTGGTTTCCTGCACCAACACAAGTGCGAAAAGTGGTTTTTCAACACTAACACAAGTGCAAAAAGTGGTTTTTCAACACTAACTCAAGTGCGAAAAGTGGTTTTTCAACACTAACACAAGTGCGAAAAGTGGTTTTTCAACACTATCACAAGTGCAAAAAGTGGTTTTTCCACACTAAGACAAGTGCAAAAGTGGTTTCCTGCACCAACACAAGTGCGAAAAGTGGTTTTTCAACACTAACACAAGTGCGAAAAGTGGTTTTTCAACACTATCACAAGAGCAAAAAGTAGTTTTTCCACACTAATACAAGTGCAAAAGTGGTTTCCTGCACCAACACAAGTGCTAAAAGTGGTTTTTCAACACTAACACAAGTGCGAAAAGTGGTTTTTCAACACTAATACAAGTGCAAAAGTGGTTTCCTGCACCAACACAAGTGCGAAAAGTGGTTTTTCAACACTAACACAAGTGCGAAAAGTGGTTTTTCAACACTAATACAAGTGCAAAAGTGGTTTCCTGCACCAACACAAGTGCTAAAAGTGGTTTTTCAACACTAACACAAGTGCGAAAAGTGGTTTTTCAACACTAATACAAGTGCAAAAGTGGTTTCCTGCACCAACACAAGTGCGAAAAGTGGTTTTTCAACACTAACACAATTGCGAAAAGTGGTTTTTCAACACTATCACAAGTGCAAAAAGTGTTTTTTCCGCACTAATACAAGTGCAAAAGTGGTTTCCTGCACCAACAAAAGTGCGAAAAGTGGTTTTTCAACACTAACACAAGTGCGAAAAGTGGTTTTTCAACACTATCACAAGTGCAAAAAGTGTTTTTTCCACACCAATACAAGTGCAAAAGTGTTTTCCTGCAACAACACAAGTGCGAAAAGTGGTTTTTCAACACTAACACATGTGCGAAAAGTGGTTTTTCAACACTACCACAAGCGCAAAAATTGTTTTTCCACACTAATACAAGTGGAAAAGTGGTTTCCTGCACCAACACAAGTGCGAACAATGGTTTTAAAACATTAACACAAGTGTGAAAAGTGGTTTTTCAACACTAACACAAGTGCGAAAAGTGGTTTTTCAACACTAACATAAGTGCCAAAAGTGGTTTTTCAACACTAACACAAGTGCGAAAAGTGGTTTTTCAACACTATCACAAGTGCAAAAAGTGGTTTTTCCACACTAAGACAAGTGCAAAAGTGGTTTCCTGCACCAACACAAGTGCGAAAAGTGGTTTTTCAACACTAACACAAGTGCGAAAAGTGGTTTTTCAACACTACCACAAGTGCAAAAAGTGTTTTTTCCACACTAATACAAGTGCAAAAGTGGTTTCCTGCACCAACACAAGTGCGAAAAGTGGTTTTTCAACACTAACACAAGTGTGAAAAGTGGTTTTTCAACACTATCACAAGAGCAAAAAGTAGTTTTTCCACACTAATACAAGTGCAAAAGTGGTTTCCTGCACCAACACAAGTGCTAAAAGTGGTTTTTCAACACTAACACAAGTGCGAAAAGTGGTTTTTCAACACTAATACAAGTGCAAAAGTGGTTTCCTGCACCAACACAAGTGCGAAAAGTGGTTTTTCAACACTAACACAAGTGCGAAAAGTGGTTTTTCAACACTAATACAAGTGCAAAAGTGGTTTCCTGCACCAACACAAGTGCTAAAAGTGGTTTTTCAACACTAACACAAGTGCGAAAAGTGGTTTTTCAACACTAATACAAGTGCAAAAGTGGTTTCCTGCACCAACACAAGTGCGAAAAGTGGTTTTTCAACACTAACACAATTGCGAAAAGTGGTTTTTCAACACTATCACAAGTGCAAAAAGTGTTTTTTCCGCACTAATACAAGTGCAAAAGTGGTTTCCTGCACCAACAAAAGTGCGAAAAGTGGTTTTTCAACACTAACACAAGTGCGAAAAGTGGTTTTTCAACACTATCACAAGTGCAAAAAGTGTTTTTTCCACACTAATACAAGTGCAAAAGTGTTTTCCTGCAACAACACAAGTGCGAAAAGTGGTTTTTCAACACTAACACATGTGCGAAAAGTGGTTTTTCAACACTACCACAAGCGCAAAAATTGTTTTTCCACACTAATACAAGTGGAAAAGTGGTTTCCTGCACCAACACAAGTGCGAACAGTGGTTTTAAAACATTAACACAAGTGTGAAAAGTGGTTTTTCAACACAAACACAAGTGCGAAAAGTGGTTTTTCAACACTAACACAAGTGCCAAAAGTGGTTTTTCAACACTAACACAAGTGCGAAAAGTGTTTTTTCCACACTAATACAAGTGCAAAAGTGGTTTCCTGCACCAACACAAGTGCTAAAAGTGGTTTTTCAACACTAACACAAGTGCAAAAAGTGGTTTTTCAACACTAATACAAGTGCAAAAGTGGTTTCCTGCACCAACACAAGTGCGAAAAGTGGTTTTTCAACACTAACACAAGTGCGAAAAGTGGTTTTTCAACACTATCACAAGTGCAAAAAGTGTTTTTTCCGCACTAATACAAGAGCAAAAGTGGTTTCCTGCACCAACAAAAGTGCGAAAAGTGGTTTTTCAACACTAACACAAGTGCGAAAAGTGTTTTTTCCACACTAATACAAGTGCAAAAGTTGTTTCCTGCACCAACACAAGTGCGAAAAGTGGTTTTTCAACACTAACACATGTGCAAAAATTGGTTTTTCAACACTAACACAAGTGCGGAAAGTGGTTTTTTCACACTAATACAAGTGCAAAAGTGGTTTCCTGCACCAACACAAGTGCGAAAAGTGGTTTTTCAACACTAACACAAGTGCGAAAAGTGGTTTTTCAACACTACCACAAGTGCAAAAATTGTTTTTCCACACTAATACAAGTGGAAAAGTGGTTTCCTGCACCAACACAAGTGCGAACAGTGGTTTTAAAACATTAACACAAGTGTGAAAAGTGGTTTTTCAACACTAACACAAGTGTGAAAAGTGTTTTTTTCACACTAATACAAGTGCAAAAGTGGTTTCCTGCACCAACACAAGTGCGTAAAGTGGTTTTTCAACACTAACACAAGTGCGAAAAGTGGTTTTTCAACACTAACACAAGTGCGAAAAGCGGTTTTTCCACACAAATACAAGTGCAAAAGTGGTTTCCTGCAACAACACAAGTGCGAAAAGTGGTTTTTCAACACTAACACAAGTGCGAAAAGTGGTTTTTCAACACTATCACAAGTGCAAAAAGTGGTTTTTCAACACTAATACAAGTGCGAAAAGTGGTTTTTCAACACTAACACAAGTGCGAAAAGTGGTTTTTCCACACTAATACAAGTGCAAAAGTGGTTTCCTGCACCAACACAAGTGCGAAAAGTGGTTTTTCAACACTATCACAAGTGCGAAAATTGGTTTTTCAACACTAACACAAGTGTGAAAAGTGGTTTTTCAACACTATCACAAGTGCAAAAAGTGTTTTTCCACACTAATACAAGTGCAAAAGTGGTTTCCTGCACCAACACAAGTGCGAAAAGTGGTTTTTCAACACTAACACAAGTGCGAAAAGTGGTTTTTCAACACTAACACAATTGCGAAAAGTGGTTTTTCAACACTAACACAAGTGCGAAAAGTGGTTTTTCAACACGAACACAAGTGCGAAAAGTGGTTTTTCAACACTAACACAAGTGCGAAAAGTGTTTTTTCCACACTAACACAAGTGCGAAAAGTGGTTTTTCAACACTAACACATGTGCGAAAAGTGGTTTTTCAACACTAACACAAGTGCGAAAAGTGGTTTTTCAACACTAACACAAGTGCGAAAAGTGGTTTTTCAACACTAATACAAGTGCAAAAGTGGTTTCCTGCACCAACACAAGTGCGAAAAGTGGTTTTTCAACACTAACACAAGTGCGAAAAGTGGTTTTTCAACACTATCACAAGTGCAAAAAGTGTTTTTTCCACACTAATGCAAGTGCAAAAGTGGTTTCCTGCACCAACAAAAGTGCGAAAAGTGGTTTTTCAACACTACCACAAGTGCGAAAAGTGGTTTTTCAACACCAACAAAAGTGCGAAAAGTGGTTTTTCAACACTAACACAAGTGCGAAAAGTGGTTTTTCAACACTAACACAAGTGCGAAAAGTGTTTTTTCCACACTAATACAAGTGCAAAAGTGGTTTCCTGCACCAACACAAGTGCGAAAAGTGGTTTTTCAACACTAACACAAGTGCGAAAAGTGGTTTTTCAACACTATCACAAGTGCAAAAAGTGTTTTTTCCACACTAATACAAGTGCAAAAGTGGTTTCCTGCACCAACACAAGTGCGAAAAGTGGTTTTTCAACACTAACACAAGTGCGAAAAGTGGTTTTTCAACACTAACACAAGTGCAAAAAGTGTTTTTTCCACACCAATACAAGTGCAAAAGTGGTTTCCTGCACCAACACAAGTGCGAAAAGTGGTTTTTCAACACTAACTCAAGTGCGAAAAGTGGTTTTTCAACACTAACACAAGTGCGAAAAGTGGTTTTTCAACACTATCACAAGTGCAAAAAGTGGTTTTTCCACACTAAGACAAGTGCAAAAGTGGTTTCCTGCACCAACACAAGTGCGAAAAGTGGTTTTTCAACACTAACACAAGTGCGAAAAGTGGTTTTTCAACACTAACACAAGTGCAAAAAGTGTTTTTTCCACACGAATACAAGTGCAAAAGTGGTTTCCTGCACCAACACAAGTGCGAAAAGTGGTTTTTCAACGCTAACACAAGTGCGAAAAGTGGTTTTTCAACACTATCACAAGAGCAAAAAGTAGTTTTTCCACACTAATACAAGTGCAAAAGTGGTTTCCTGCACCAACACAAGTGCGAAAAGTGGTTTTTAAACACTAACACAAGTGCGAAAAGTGGTTTTTCAACACTAATACAAGTGCAAAAGTGGTTTCCTGCACCAACACAAGTGCTAAAAGTGGTTTTTCAACACTAACACAAGTGCGAAAAGTGGTTTTTCAACACTAATACAAGTGCAAAAGTGGATTCCTGCACCAACACAAGTGCGAAAAGTGGTTTTTCAACACTAACACAAGTGCGAAAAGTGGTTTTTCAACACTATCACAAGTGCAAAAAGTGTTTTTTCCGCACTAATACAAGTGCAAAAGTGGTTTCCTGCACCAACAAAAGTGCGAAAAGTGGTTTTTCAACACTAACACAAGTGCGAAAAGTGGTTTTTCAACACTAACACATGTGCGAAAAGTGGTTTTTCAACACTACCACAAGCGCAAAAATTGTTTTTCCACACTAATACAAGTGGAAAAGTGGTTTCCTGCACCAACACAAGTGCGAACAGTGGTTTAAAAACATTAACACAAGTGTGAAAAGTGGTTTTTCAACACTACCACAAGTGCGAAAAGTGGTTTTTCAACACCAACAAAAGTGCAAAAAGTGGTTTTTCAACACTAACACAAGTGCGAAAAGTGGTTTTTCAACACTAACACAAGTGCGAAAAGTGTTTTTTCCACACTAATACAAGTGCAAAAGTGGTTTCCTGCACGAACACAAGTGCGAAAAGTGGTTTTTCAACACTAACACAAGTGCGAAAAGTGGTTTTTCCACACTAATATAAGTGCAAAAGTGGTTTTTCCACACTATCACAAGTGCGAAAAGTGGTTTCCTGCACCAACACAAGTGCGAAAAGTGGTTTTTCAACACTAACACAAGTGCGAAAAGTGGTTTTTCAACACTATCACAAGTGCAAAAAGTGTTTTTTCCACACTAATACAAGTGCAAAAGTGGTTTACTGCACCAACACAAGTGCGAAAAGTGGTTTTTCAACACTAACACAAGTGCGAAAAGTGGTTTTTCAACACTAACACAAGTGCAAAAAGTGCTTTTTCAACACTATCACAAGTGCAAAAAGTGTTTTTCCGCACTAATACAAGTGCAAAAGTGGTTTCCTGCACCAACAAAAGTGCGAAAAGTGGTTTTTCAACACTAACACAAGTGCGAAAAGTGTTTTTTCCACACTAATACAAGTGCAAAAGTTGTTTCCTGCACCAACACAAGTGCGAAAAGTGGTTTTTCAACACTAACACATGTGCAAAAAGTGGTTTTTCAACACTAACACAAGTGCGGAAAGTGGTTTTTCACACTAATACAAGTGCAAAAGTGGTTTCCTGCACCAACACAAGTGCGAAAAGTGGTTTTTCAACACTAACACAAGTGCGAAAAGTGGTTTTTCAACACTACCACAAGTGCAAAAATTGTTTTTCCACACTAATACAAGTGGAAAAGTGGTTTCCTGCACCAACACAAGTGCGAACAGTGGTTTTAAAACATTAACACAAGTGTGAAAAGTGGTTTTTCAACACTAACACAAGTGCGAAAAGTGTTTTTTTCACACTAATACAAGTGCAAAAGTGGTTTCCTGCACCAACACAAGTGCATAAAGTGGTTTTTCAACACTAACACAAGTGCGAAAAGTGGTTTTTCAACATTAACACAAGTGCGAAAAGTGGTTTTTTCCACACTAATACAAGTGCAAAAGTGGTTTCCTGCAACAACACAAGTGCGAAAAGTGGTTTTTCAACACTAACCCAAGTGCGAAAAGTGGTTTTTCAACACTATCACAAGTGCAAAAAGTGGTTTTTCAACACTAATACAAGTGCGAAAAGTGGTTTTTCAACACTAACACAAGTGCGAAAAGTGGTTTTTCCACACTAATACAAGTGCAAAAGTGGTTTCCTGCACCAACACAAGTGCGAAAAGTGGTTTTTCAACACTATCACAAGTGCGAAAATTGGTTTTTCAACACTAACACAAGTGTGAAAAGTGGTTTTTGAACACTATCACAAGTGCAAAAAGTGTTTTTCCACACTAATACAAGTGCAAAAGTGGTTTCCTGCACCAACACAAGTGCGAAAAGTGGTTTTTCAACACTAACACAAGTGCGAAAAGTGGTTTTTCAACACTAACACAATTGCGAAAAGTGGTTTTTCAACACTAACACAAGTGCGAAAAGTGGTTTTTCAACACGAACACAAGTGCGAAAAGTGGTTTTTCAACACTTACACAAGTGCGAAAAGTGTTTTTTCAACACTAACACATGTGCGAAAAGTGGTTTTTCAACACTAACACATGTGCGAAAAGTGGTTTTTCAACACTAACACAAGTGCGAAAAGTGGTTTTTCAACACTAACACAAGTGCGAAAAGTGGTTTTTCAACACTAATACAAGTGCAAAAGTGGTTTCCTGCACCAACACAAGTGCGAAAAGTGGTTTTTCAACACTAACACAAGTGCGAAAAGTGGTTTTTCAACACTATCACAAGTGCAAAAAGTGTTTTTTCCACTCTAATGCAAGTGCAAAAGTGGTTTCCTGCACCAACAAAAGTGCGAAAAGTGGTTTTTCAACACTACCACAAGTGCGAAAAGTGGTTTTTCAACACCAACAAAAGTGCGAAAAGTGGTTTTTCAACACTAACACAAGTGCGAAAAGTGGTTTTTCAACACTAACAAAAGTGCGAAAAGTGGTTTTTCCACACTAATACAAGTGCAAAAGTGGTTTCCTGCACCAACACAAGTGCGAAAAGTGGTTTTTCAACACTAACACAAGTGCGAAAAGTGGTTTTTCAACACTAACACAAGTGCGAAAAGTGTTTTTTCCACACTAATACAAGTGCAAAAGTGGTTTCCTGCACCAACACAAGTGCGAAAAGTGGTTTTTCAACACTAACACAAGTGCGAAAAGTGGTTTTTCCACACTAACACAAGTGCGAAAAGTGGTTTTTCAACACTAACACAAGTGCGAAAAGTGGTTTTTCAACACTAACACAAGTGCAAAAAGTGTTTTTTCCACACCAATACAAGTGCTAAAGTGGTTTCCTGCACCAACACAAGTGCGAAAAGTGGTTTTTCAACACTAACACAAGTGCGAAAAGTGGTTTTTCAACACTAACTCAAGTGCGAAAAGTGGTTTTTCAACACTAACACAAGTGCGAAAAGTGGTTTTTCAACACTATCACAAGTGCAAAAAGTGGTTTTTCCACACTAAGACAAGTGCAAAAGTGGTTTCCTGCACCAACACAAGTGCGAAAAGTGGTTTTTCAACACTAACACAAGTGCGAAAAGTGGTTTTTCAACACTAACACAAGTGCAAAAAGTGTTTTTTCCACACTAATACAAGTGCAAAAGTGGTTTCCTGCACCAACACAAGTGCGAAAAGTGGTTTTTCAACACTAACACAAGTGCGAAAAGTGGTTTTTCAACACTATCATAAGAGCAAAAAGTAGTTTTTCCACACTAATACAAGTGCAAAAGTGGTTTACTGCACCAACACAAGTGCTAAAAGTGGTTTTTCAACACTAACACAAGTGCGAAAAGTGGTTTTTCAACACTAATACAAGTGCAAAAGTGGTTTCCTGCACCAACACAAGTGCGAAAAGTGGTTTTTCAACACTAACACAAGTGCGAAAAGTGGTTTTTCAACACTATCACAAGTGCAAAAAGTGTTTTTTCCGCACTAATACAAGTGCAAAAGTGGTTTCCTGCACCAACAAAAGTGCGAAAAGTGGTTTTTCAACACTACCAGAAGTGCGAAAAGTGGTTTTTCAACAACAACAAAAGTGCAAAAAGTGGTTTTTCCACACTAATACAAGTGCAAAAGTGGTTTCCTGCACCAACACAAGTGCGAAAAGTGGTTTTTCAACACTAACACAAGTGCGAAAAGTGGTTTTTCAACACTATCACAAGTGCAAAAAGTGTTTTTTCCACACTAATACAAGTGCAAAAGTGGTTTCCTGCACCAACACAAGTGCGAAAAGTGGTTTTTCAACACTAACACAAGTGCGAAAAGTGGTTTTTCCACACTAACACAAGTGCGAAAAGTGGTTTTTCAACACTAACACAAGTGCGAAAAGTGGTTTTTCAACACTAACACAAGTGCAAAAAGTGTTTTTTCCACACCAATACAAGTGCAAAAGTGGTTTCCTGCACCAACACAAGTGCGAAAAGTGGTTTTTCAACACTAACACAAGTGCGAAAAGTGGTTTTTCAACACTAACACAAGTGCGAAAAGCGGTTTTTCCACACAAATACAAGTGCAAAAGTGGTTTCCTGCAACAACACAAGTGCGAAAAGTGGTTTTTCAACACTAACACAAGTGCGAAAAGTGGTTTTTCAACACTAACACATGTGCAAAAATTGGTTTTTCAACACTAACACAAGTGCGGAAAGTGGTTTTTTCACACTAATACAAGTGCAAAAGTGGTTTCCTGCACCAACACAAGTGCGAAAAGTGGTTTTTCAACACTAACACAAGTGCGAAAAGTGGTTTTTCAACACTACCACAAGTGCAAAAATTGTTTTTCCACACTAATACAAGTGGAAAAGTGGTTTCCTGCACCAACACAAGTGCGAACAGTGGTTTTAAAACATTAACACAAGTGTGAAAAGTGGTTTTTCAACACTAACACAAGTGTGAAAAGTGTTTTTTTCACACTAATACAAGTGCAAAAGTGGTTTCCTGCACCAACACAAGTGCGTAAAGTGGTTTTTCAACACTAACACAAGTGCGAAAAGTGGTTTTTCAACACTAACACAAGTGCGAAAAGCGGTTTTTCCACACAAATACAAGTGCAAAAGTGGTTTCCTGCAACAACACAAGTGCGAAAAGTGGTTTTTCAACACTAACACAAGTGCGAAAAGTGGTTTTTCAACACTATCACAAGTGCAAAAAGTGGTTTTTCAACACTAATACAAGTGCGAAAAGTGGTTTTTCAACACTAACACAAGTGCGAAAAGTGGTTTTTCCACACTAATACAAGTGCAAAAGTGGTTTCCTGCACCAACACAAGTGCGAAAAGTGGTTTTTCAACACTATCACAAGTGTGAAAAGTGGTTTTTCAACACTATCACAAGTGCAAAAAGTGTTTTTCCACACTAATACAAGTGCAAAAGTGGTTTCCTGCACCAACACAAGTGCGAAAATTGGTTTTTCAACACTAACACAAGTGTGAAAAGTGGTTTTTCAACACTATCACAAGTGCAAAAAGTGTTTTTCCACACTAATACAAGTGCAAAAGTGGTTTCCTGCACCAACACAAGTGCGAAAAGTGGTTTTTCAACACTAACACAAGTGCGAAAAGTGGTTTTTCAACACTAACACAATTGCGAAAAGTGGTTTTTCAACACTAACACAAGTGCGAAAAGTGGTTTTTCAACACGAACACAAGTGCGAAAAGTGGTTTTTCAACACTAACACAAGTGCGAAAAGTGTTTTTTCCACACTAACACAAGTGCGAAAAGTGGTTTTTCAACACTAACACATGTGCGAAAAGTGGTTTTTCAACACTAACACAAGTGTGAAAAGTGGTTTTTCAACACTAACACAAGTGCGAAAAGTGGTTTTTCAACACTAATACAAGTGCAAAAGTGGTTTCCTGCACCAACACAAGTGCGAAAAGTGGTTTTTCAACACTAACACAAGTGCAAAAAGTGGTTTTTCAACACTATCACAAGTGCAAAAAGTGTTTTTTCCACACTAATGCAAGTGCAAAAGTGGTTTCCTGCACCAACAAAAGTGCGAAAAGTGGTTTTTCAACACTACCACAAGTGCGAAAAGTGGTTTTTCAACACCAACAAAAGTGCGAAAAGTGGTTTTTCAACACTAACACAAGTGCGAAAAGTGGTTTTTCAACACTAACACAAGTGCGAAAAGTGTTTTTTCCACACTAATACAAGTGCAAAAGTGGTTTCCTGCACCAACACAAGTGCGAAAAGTGGTTTTTCAACACTAACACAAGTGCGAAAAGTGGTTTTTCAACACTATCACAAGTGCAAAAAGTGTTTTTTCCACACTAATACAAGTGCAAAAGTGGTTTCCTGCACCAACACAAGTGCCAAAAGTGGTTTTTCAACACTAACACAAGTGCGAAAAGTGGTTTTTCAACACTAACACAAGTGCAAAAAGTGTTTTTTCCACACCAATACAAGTGCAAAAGTGGTTTCCTGCACCAACACAAGTGCGAAAAGTGGTTTTTCAACACTAACTCAAGTGCGAAAAGTGGTTTTTCAACACTAACACAAGTGCGAAAAGTGGTTTTTCAACACTATCACAAGTGCAAAAAGTGGTTTTTCCACACTAAGACAAGTGCAAAAGTGGTTTCCTGCACCAACACAAGTGCGAAAAGTGGTTTTTCAACACTAACACAAGTGCGAAAAGTGGTTTTTCAACACTAACACAAGTGCAAAAAGTGTTTTTTCCACACGAATACAAGTGCAAAAGTGGTTTCCTGCACCAACACAAGTGCGAAAAGTGGTTTTTCAACGCTAACACAAGTGCGAAAAGTGGTTTTTCAACACTATCACAAGAGCAAAAAGTAGTTTTTCCACACTAATACAAGTGCAAAAGTGGTTTCCTGCACCAACACAAGTGCGAAAAGTGGTTTTTAAACACTAACACAAGTGCGAAAAGTGGTTTTTCAACACTAATACAAGTGCAAAAGTGGTTTCCTGCACCAACACAAGTGCTAAAAGTGGTTTTTCAACACTAACACAAGTGCGAAAAGTGGTTTTTCAACACTAATACAAGTGCAAAAGTGGATTCCTGCACCAACACAAGTGCGAAAAGTGGTTTTTCAACACTAACACAAGTGCGAAAAGTGGTTTTTCAACACTATCACAAGTGCAAAAAGTGTTTTTTCCGCACTAATACAAGTGCAAAAGTGGTTTCCTGCACCAACAAAAGTGCGAAAAGTGGTTTTTCAACACTAACACAAGTGCGAAAAGTGGTTTTTCAACACTAACACATGTGCGAAAAGTGGTTTTTCAACACTACCACAAGCGCAAAAATTGTTTTTCCACACTAATACAAGTAGAAAAGTGGTTTCCTGCACCAACACAAGTGCGAACAGTGGTTTAAAAACATTAACACAAGTGTGAAAAGTGGTTTTTCAACACTACCACAAGTGCGAAAAGTGGTTTTTCAACACCAACAAAAGTGCAAAAAGTGGTTTTTCAACACTAACACAAGTGCGAAAAGTGGTTTTTCAACACTAACACAAGTGCGAAAAGTGTTTTTTCCACACTAATACAAGTGCAAAAGTGGTTTCCTGCACGAACACAAGTGCGAAAAGTGGTTTTTCAACACTAACACAAGTGCGAAAAGTGGTTTTTCCACACTAATATAAGTGCAAAAGTGGTTTTTCCACACGATCACAAGTGCGAAAAGTGGTTTCCTGCACCAACACAAGTGCGAAAAGTGGTTTTTCAACACTAACACAAGTGCGAAAAGTGGTTTTTCAACACTATCACAAGTGCAAAAAGTGTTTTTTCCACACTAATACAAGTGCAAAAGTGGTTTACTGCACCAACACAAGTGCGAAAAGTGGTTTTTCAACACTAACACAAGTGCGAAAAGTGGTTTTTCAACACTAACACAAGTGCAAAAAGTGCTTTTTCAACACTATCACAAGTGCAAAAAGTGTTTTTCCGCACTAATACAAGTGCAAAAGTGGTTTCCTGCACCAACAAAAGTGCGAAAAGTGGTTTTTCAACACTAACACAAGTGCGAAAAGTGTTTTTTCCACACTAATACAAGTGCAAAAGTTGTTTCCTGCACCAACACAAGTGCGAAAAGTGGTTTTTCAACACTAACACATGTGCAAAAAGTGGTTTTTCAACACTAACACAAGTGCGGAAAGTGGTTTTTCACACTAATACAAGTGCAAAAGTGGTTTCCTGCACCAACACAAGTGCGAAAAGTGGTTTTTCAACACTAACACAAGTGCGAAAAGTGGTTTTTCAACACTACCACAAGTGCAAAAATTGTTTTTCCACACTAATACAAGTGGAAAAGTGGTTTCCTGCACCAACACAAGTGCGAACAGTGGTTTTAAAACATTAACACAAGTGTGAAAAGTGGTTTTTCAACACTAACACAAGTGCGAAAAGTGTTTTTTTCACACTAATACAAGTGCAAAAGTGGTTTCCTGCACCAACACAAGTGCATAAAGTGGTTTTTCAACACTAACACAAGTGCGAAAAGTGGTTTTTCAACATTAACACAAGTGCGAAAAGTGGTTTTTTCCACACTAATACAAGTGCAAAAGTGGTTTCCTGCAACAACACAAGTGCGAAAAGTGGTTTTTCAACACTAACCCAAGTGCGAAAAGTGGTTTTTCAACACTATCACAAGTGCAAAAAGTGGTTTTTCAACACTAATACAAGTGCGAAAAGTGGTTTTTCCACACTAATACAAGTGCAAAAGTGGTTTCCTGCACCAACACAAGTGCGAAAAGTGGTTTTTCAACACTATCACAAGTGCGAAAATTGGTTTTTCAACACTAACACAAGTGTGAAAAGTGGTTTTTGAACACTATCACAAGTGCAAAAAGTGTTTTTCCACACTAATACAAGTGCAAAAGTGGTTTCCTGCACCAACACAAGTGCGAAAAGTGGTTTTTCAACACTAACACAAGTGCGAAAAGTGGTTTTTCAACACTAACACAATTGCGAAAAGTGGTTTTTCAACACTAACACAAGTGCGAAAAGTGGTTTTTCAACACGAACACAAGTGCGAAAAGTGGTTTTTCAACACTTACACAAGTGCGAAAAGTGTTTTTTCAACACTAACACATGTGCGAAAAGTGGTTTTTCAACACTAACACATGTGCGAAAAGTGGTTTTTCAACACTAACACATGTGCGAAAAGTGGTTTTTCAACACTAACACAAGTGCGAAAAGTGGTTTTTCAACACTAACACAAGTGCGAAAAGTGGTTTTTCAACACTAATACAAGTGCAAAAGTGGTTTCCTGCACCAACACAAGTGCGAAAAGTGGTTTTTCAACACTAACACAAGTGCGAAAAGTGGTTTTTCAACACTATCACAAGTGCAAAAAGTGTTTTTTCCACTCTAATGCAAGTGCAAAAGTGGTTTCCTGCACCAACAAAAGTGCGAAAAGTGGTTTTTCAACACTACCACAAGTGCGAAAAGTGGTTTTTCAACACCAACAAAAGTGCGAAAAGTGGTTTTTCAACACTAACACAAGTGCGAAAAGTGGTTTTTCAACACTAACAAAAGTGCGAAAAGTGGTTTTTCCACACTAATACAAGTGCAAAAGTGGTTTCCTGCACCAACACAAGTAGTGTAATAATGTTGCTTCTGGGACACCTCCGTTTAACATGTGAAATCCCTATCTAATGTCATTTACCCCCTTGTCTTTTTCAAAAATCATAAACACCTCTATTTCTCCCACCCTCATCTTTATGAACCTTTTGTCTGTAGTACCTATCCTTAATGTTGTTCATTAGACCACTCAAACACTACAAATATTTGTTTTCTCTTATAGACCTATCATCCTTCTTCTACATATCATCTGGCAGATTAATCTTTGACCCACTCAAACATTGACCCATTCACTTCCATATTAATTCTTTCCCTCCCTCATTGCCCCTAAACACCTATATTTCTCTCACCCTGTTCTTTACGAACCTTCTAACCTTTTGACATGTTATCCTTATTCATTAGACCACTTAAACACCTGTGATCCTTCTGACCTCATGGACCTTTTAACCTTTTACTCTTAATATCATCTGGTGAATATAACCCACTCAAACAACGACCCTACAAATATTTGTTTATGCGTGGGAAATAATTTAATTCTCCTACAACTCTCTTCACCATCTAATATATTAACAAAAAATATGTTTGAGTTTGGTTCTTTATTAAGATATTTTAACTGAGCTAAGATAAAATGGTAAACCTCCCTCAATGTTCTTGCTTGAGCGCCTCCAGTGCCACATACCATTTTTTGGTAAGCCCCGCCCACTTTTTGGTAAACCACGCCCATTTTTTACTAAGCCCCGCCCACTTTTTGTTAAGCCACGCCCACTTTTTACTAAGCTCCTCTCACTTTTGCTAAGTCCCACCCACTTTATAAACTCTTCAGCATTGTATCATTTCCAGGTAATACATTACATCATTTTCAGGGAATTTCCATCACATCATTTCCAGTTAAGACACGCCCAGGGAATTTCCACAGGAAGACACACCCAGTCCTTATAAAAGGCACCGACCACACAGGCTTTTTCAAACACGCTTTCTGCTTCACTTGAGAATGGACTACTATGCCGAAATGGAATGGGATAACTTTGCTATTCCATGGAGTCCTACTACCTGTGTAGAACTCAACCTTCAGATTGATGAACTGAACTCGAACCTCTTATCAATGGAGGTAAGTTTGTTTATTTATTTATTTATTTATTTAATTTTTTTTTTTTTTTTTTTTTTTTTTTTTTTAAGATGAGACTCGTGTAAGAGTTAACAAAGTTTATTTTAATATTCATAGAGCTTGATTTATACAAATAAAAAATATTGTATTAAATTAATACATTGTTATTTTCTTTCACAGGAAATTGTATCTGAGATACGAAATGAAAATTCTGCTTTTAACACAACTTGGGATGAAGTTATTTTTTTGTTTGAAGACATTTTGAACAACCAAGACCCCCAGAACGAGTTCTACCTTGATGACCCAGCCAAAGAGTTATACCTTGGAGATCCACAAAATCCTGAAAAAGAGTTTTACCATGATGATACTTGTTGTGAGTTATCAAAACAAAACCCACTGAACAAGTTCTACCTTGATGAGCCAGAATACAAGTCATACATTGGAGACCCACAAATTTCTGAAAATTGGGAAAGGAGAGTTCTCCCTGATGGTCCGCAGTTATACTATGTGAGACACATCATAGAAACCCTAAAAAATTGGGCAAGGAGAGTTCTCCCTGATGGTCCGCAGTTATACTATGTGAGACACATCATAGAAACCCTAAAAAATTGGGCAAGGAGAGTTCTCCCTGATGGTCCGCAGTTATACTATGTGAGACACATCATAGAAACCCTAAAAAATTGGGCAAGGAGAGTTCTCCCTGATGGTCCGCAGTTATACTATGTGAGACACATCATAGAAACCCTAAAAAATTGGGCAAGGAGAGTTCTCCCTGATGGTCCGCAGTTATACTATGTGAGACACATCATAGAAACCCTAAAAAATTGGGCAAGGAGAGTTCTCCCTGATGGTCCGCAGTTATACTATGTGAGACACATCATAGAAACCCTAAAAAATTGTGAAATGGGAATTCTCCCTGATGGTCCGCAGTTATACTATGTGAGACACATCATAGAAACCCTAAAAAATTGGGAAAGGGAAGTTTTCCCTGATGGTCCGCAGTTATACTATGTGAGACTTATCACGGAAACCCCCAATATTTCTGAAAATTGTGGTTTTACCTTGGGGACTTGGAAAGATGGTTATATTTTTGGAGACTCGGAATGGGGGTTTTGTTTTGATGACTCGGAATGTGATACCTATCTTGGAGGCTCAACAGGAATGTGGTTATACCTTGGGAACTTGGAAAGTTGGTTTTATTTTGGAGACTCTACCTGTGGGGTTCCTCTTGGAGACTCTTTGGATTCTAAAGCAATGAACAATGTTCTTTATTTAATGACGCTTGATTTAAGCAATATCAAGAAAGTTCGAGGAAGAAAATGCTGGAAAATTCTTTCTTCCCATTTCTACTTCTTCAAACTTAAAAGCCTTGAAAGACAGAATTGGAGGAAGAGGAAAAAAAAAAAAAGAAATACGTATTTAAAAAAGAAGAAAAGAAAGATTATGTTAGGGTTTGGGTGGGATTTTGAATGTGAGGGTTAGGGATGGGGTTGGGTTAGGGTTGGGATTTTGAATGTGAGGGTTAGGGTTGGGGTTGGGTTAGGGATGGGGTTGGGTTAGGGATGGGGTTGGGTTAGGGATGGGTTGGGTTAGGGTTGGGATTTTGAATGTGAGGGTTAGGGTTGGGGTTGGGTTAGGGATGGGATTGGGTTAGGGTTGGGATTTTGAATGTGAGGGTTAGGGATGGGTTGGGTTAGGGATGGGGTTGGGTTAGGGATGGGGTTGGGTTAGGGTTGGGGTTGGGTTAGGGTTGGGATTTTGAATGTGAGGGTTAGGGTTGGGGTTGGGTTAGGGATGGGATTGGGTTAGGGTTGGGATTTTGAATGTGAGGGTTAGGGATGGGTTGGGTTAGGGATGGGGTTGGGTTAGGGATGGGGTTGGGTTAGGGTTGGGGTTGGGTTAGGGATGGGGTTGGGTTAGGGATGGGGTTGGGTTAGGGATGGGGTTGGGTTAGGGATGGGGTTGGGTTAGGGATGGGGTTGGGTTAGGGATGGGTTGGGTTAGGGATGGGTTTGGGTTAGGGATGGGGTTGGGTTAGGGCTTGGGTTGGGTTAGGGTTTGTATATTATTATGACTCACTCGCACATACACACACACACAAAAGTTAAGCCCCAACTAAAAAGTTGTGGGATTCTGTGTTTGGGGTTCACAGATTTAAAAACGTATCCCCATTATACACACACAAAAGTTAAGCCCCAACTAAAAAGTTGTGGGATTCTGTGTTTGGGGTTCACAGATTTAAAAACGTATCCCCATTATACACACACAAAAGTTAAGCCCCAACTAAAAAGTTGTGGGATTCTGTGTTTGGGGTTCACAGATTTAAAAACGTATCCCCATTATACACACACAAAAGTTAAGCCCCAACTAAAAAGTTGTGGGATTCTGTGTTTGGGGTTCACAGATTTAAAAACGTATCCCCATTATACACACACAAAAGTTAAGCCCCAACTAAAAAGTTGTGGGATTCTGTGTTTGGGGTTCACAGATTTAAAAACGTATCCCCATTATACACACACAAAAGTTAAGCCCCAACTAAAAAGTTGTGGGATTCTGTGTTTG
Organism: Myxine glutinosa; assembly: GCF_964187855.1. Classification (NCBI taxonomy): domain Eukaryota; kingdom Metazoa; phylum Chordata; class Myxini; order Myxiniformes; family Myxinidae; genus Myxine; species Myxine glutinosa. The sequence goes on from NC_136267.1 coordinate 47,958,660, forward strand.
GGGTTCACAGATTTAAAAACGTATCCCCATTACATTTTATTTATTTATTTATTATTTTCAAGGGTATTATCTGCTTACTTGTGTTTTTTGTAATTCTTGTGAGTAAAATGAACCCAAGATTTCTTCTCCATTTAAATCATATAATTTGTAGGTCCAAGGGACTGTATCCATTACATCAATGATTTTAAATAATTCACGAGTCCATTTTTGTGTATAACCTTTCTCAAAATGACTTTTCCATTTGTATATTCTTACAATATCACCAACTTTAAACTTGGGCTTTCTCAAATTAATCTCCTTTTCATATTCTAATTTTGTAAATGTTTCTGATGGTTTTGATTGTGTTGATGAATGAACTGTATTATTGTAATTATCTACAATATCCTGAATTAAATACACCCATTTTTGAGAACCGAGTTGTGTGAATTTTTTATATAATTTCTCTTTTAAAGTACGATTAAAACGCTCAATAACAACTGCCTTTCCTTCATTAAAGGTGCTGTATAATTTAATACCCTTCCCCTTAAGAAATTTCATGAATATTTTGTTATAGAACTCTGTTCCCTCATCAGTCCATAACTTCTTTGGTTTCCTTTTATCCCGATCAAATATTAGCTTAAAGGCTAACATTAAAGTATCACCCCTTTTATTTTTTAAAGGGACAACCCAGGCAAATCTACTCCTCAAATCAATAACGGTTAAAGCATACCTGTATCCCCTGTCATTATTCAATTCAATTAAATCAGCGGACCATATGTGGTCAGTGTATTTAGAATAAACCTTCCTTCTCTTAAACTTTGTGATTATAGGTTTGTGTAATTCTTCAGCCAAAAGCTCCTCAGTCTTGATGACATCATTAGAGCCTAATAGTTTTTTGAGGAATAACCAAGACCAAGTTTCAATTTAGCATTTATCAAATTTCTCACAATAAACCTATCAACTTTCTCTCTCAACGTTGGATTTTGTATCAAAGACAAATTATACAACATTTCGCTGTCGGCTTTATGTTTTTCAGTCAACGTAGTGGTTTTCCCATAAGCAATATCATGCTTCATACACACTTCGTCAACCCTATTTGTAGGTTTAGACCAAGGTTTAGGATTGTCAGCCTCATCTAATCTTTTATCCAAGTTTGTTCCTGGACCACAGAAAGAATACCCTGGAAGGTGTAATTCCCCTGGAATTCCAGTTGTTGTAAATTTACTTCCTGACAGAAACTTTTGTATGTCTCCTCCTCTTTTAGGAGAGATGAATTGGCACTTTTTAGAGCCACATACTTGACATATTCCTTTTTGATAAACTCTATTATTTTTAGCTTTAACATAAGAGATATTTTTAGATTTAGTTTTCTTTTTACATTTGAGACAATAACTCATATTTATTTATCAGAAAAATTCCGACAGAGTATCAAAACCTTTTTGGTTTTCAACATATACATTTCAATCTTTATTTTTAAAACATAAAGAATCCTAAGGAATGCCTTCACTCTCTCCTCCATTTATTTACAAATAAAAACTAACTAAAGTCAATGACACCAACATCATCAATCACATAATCTTTTCCTTCTTCTTCTTCTTCTTCTTCACCACTTTCTCGTTTAAATCTCCTCCCTGAAATTGAAGACATTGACGTTCTTATTTTTGAAACCATTATCTTCATAAGAGTTGTTAATTCTTTAATTTCCTCTTCGGTGCGTTGAGATTGATTTATTTGCTTTAATACACTCAATCTTTTATGAATCTCAATGATTTCCATCTTTTTATATTTTTCCTCCCTCTCTCTTTGCTCCCTCTCCTCCTCCTCCATTTTCTCCCTCTCCTCCTTCTCCTTTTTCTCCCTTTTCTCCCTTTCCTCCTTCTCCCTTTTCTCCCTTTCCTCCTTCTCATTTTTCTCCCTCTCCTCCTTCTCCTCCTTTTTCTCCCTCTCCTCCTTCTCCTCCCTCTCCCTTTCCTCCTTCTCCTTTTTCTCTCTTTCCTCCTTCTCTTCTTCAACTCCTTCCTCATCCCTTGCTACCCTTGAGTTTGAACCCCAAAGAATATTATACATATACTCATCTGGATTTTGAGATATTCTTGTATCTATAATTATTTTTCTCATAATAGGATACCAATAAGATTTGTTGACGATTTCTAAAAGAGTTTTATATTTCATAACTTTGAGAAGTTCATTTTTATTTAATATTTTAAACAAGTCTCTATTTGTGGGTTTAACAATATCAGTATAAGGCCAGTTTTTAATGACAAAATTCCCATGTATATGCTCCAAATCATAAGGTATGTAATACCGAGCACCCTTTTCTTGTAGGTATCCTTGAATACAAAAATTATAATTCTCTTGTAGTCTTCTTCCTGCCATTTATGTATCAGAAATATATGTGAGATTAATATTATGACAGGTAATACCACCCCATCTTCCCACTACCAAATCGGTTTGTATTCCTCGGCTTTCTATCCTTATCTCATTACCTTCCTTCTTTGTCATGCGAACCATCGCTATACTATCATATATTTTTCTTTTCTTAAAATCACGTATTTGTTGTTTACTAATTGTACTTCCACATAAATCCTTATCCTCACCAAGTGGATAATATTCTTCTTTACGAGACTGATTTAAATCATGTAGGTCTTCTATGTTTATTGAAAAAGACCAATTATACCCTAAATCAGGCATATCATACCCCCATTTATTAATTCGCATATTAACTAAATGTCCTTCTTTATAAAATTCAATTGTAAGCAGGTAGTTAAATTCAATGAGGAAAGGTGTATGGTCAGTATAACCAGGTGTTGTGGTTGTAAATTTTACTTCTTTCACAAAACGTGCTGTTTTCTTTAAAAATATATATTGTGATAAATCACTTAATCTAATTAAGTCATTCGCATCTTTAGGGTTTGGATAATTGATTAATTTATAAGTATTCTTCATATTAATATTTTTACTTACACTATATTTTTGTCGTTCAGCCTGTGCCTTTGTATAATAATTTGATAAATCAATATCCTGAGAGGATTTTCCAAAGATAGAACCATCTTTTCCAACATAAGTCATTTATATTAGATTAAAAATGATATCATAAAAATTTTCATTATTGTTGAGTTGAAATAATACATATAAACATAATTGACCACAACATTTAGAATTAATTTCTTGAACTTGAAATGTTTGATAAACACCATTCTGTAAGAATTGTATTACTTCAACAGGTGGTGGCATACCATAACTATCAAAATAATATTTATCCTGACTATTATGAATACAAACCCAATGAGAACCATTCTGTGTGTCTAAATTCATAATAATATTCTTTGTATTCTTATTTATATGTATTAATTCATCTCTCATACAGATTACCACATTATCAATTTTTAGTGTTTTACAATACTTGGCTAGTTCTATATTTGACGTTGTATTCTTTCCAAATTGTTTAAACCATTTATCCATTTATTTATGAGAAAGATACAATCCATTACCCCGTTTAGTTAGTTTAACACCCGCTTGAGCGATAGAGGAAAGCATATCACCAACCAACAATCTAGCTTTATCAGGTAGACTTTCAAGTTTTTGAGCAAAATCTACAATTACACCACTTCCACTAATTTGTTTCTCCAACTCCTTGTTATGTCTTTCCAATTCTTTTTGAGCTTTTAGTTGTGCCTTCCTTTCGTTAGCAGTTTTTACCGCTGCTGAAATACCACCAGTCAATGCTCCCGCCGCACTTAAACCAGCAAATAAAGGAATTAGAAACGGGAGAAATCCTCCTCTTGACTCGTCTATTGAATATTTCTTTAACATAGGTTTCGTCATTTTAATTTTAAGTGATCCAACATCATTTAGTGTTTTTACTTGTGTGTGTGTGAGTAAAACATCAATTCTTACAGCTCCTTTTCTTTGAATTGTATTAACATTAATAATACAAGGCTTTTGATTTTGAATACAAGATGTTAATTTATTAAGATTGATTTGATTAACATATACCCCTACCATTTATTTATGAGAAAAAACCTATGTGATATTAATCATAACACCATTATCTGTATTAATCTGTAATTCTGTTTCCTCCAAAAGCAAACAATAAGCATCAACTTCTTCATTCTCCCCTCTTTCAATGTATAGAGAAGTATACACTCGATTAGACTTTATAGTTTCCTTTTGAGAACTCAGGTCAATTGCGTAGATTGTATATAAACCTTTAAATGCAACCATATCCAAAATAGGATCATTATTACCATTACTTTCACACACTTTTTGGTAGGACTTGTAGGCTTCCGCATAATCATTTTTTTCCCAATCAATTTCCAATCTATCTCGCGGATAAAATGTGCCATCAAGAGAAACCCGAAGTTGTTTCACCTTAGCATTATCACTCAGCGCATTATTCTTATTAGTACCCTCCTCTCCATCTGGTTTTTTAAAAATGAGCCATAGGTATCGTGGCTTTCCTTCAAGAACACCCAAATTCCAAGTGTAGGTAGTGTGTTCCAGTTTAATGTGTTGACATCTTCTTTTAAGGTATGATACATTTAGCGGTTTCTTTGAGTTAAGTCTTCTATTTAACATCTCCTCCGTTTTAAGATTAGGAGTATATTCATTGATATACCAACACAAATCATTAATAACAAATTTATTATTGTCGCCAAAAGCATTTTCAGCCCCAAAAAGCAATCTATTTACATTATCATTCCTTTGTAGTTGAAATCTAATTTTAAGACCATACAAAACTTTATCATAATCACAAAATCCAAATATACCTTTAAGAGGTACTGCTACGGTAAAACTATTCTCAGCTTTTGCGTCATCATTATACATTGACTTCCTTTGACTATAACCAGGGTCTGTGTTTGTTCCCGTTGACATATCAGGAATAAAGCCTTCAACAGCTCCCTTACCCATTCTATCACCAAACGAATATAGTGTAAATTTCATCATTTCAGATGTAGCAGAGACATAATCAACCGCTTCAACCTCTTGTGTTCCAATATACAGGCGAACACTGTCAAACATTTTCCAGAAGAAATCATTTACGAGTGTAGCATTAGTATTATTCGCAGCCTTAGTGAATTTAAATTTACACAGCAAGAAACTATCAGCTATATTCAAGTAAGTTTGTTGATTATTTATTTCAAAACTTTTTGTTCCGTTTGAATTCCAGTCGGTTCCTGTAATAGCATTTACCTTAAAATAGTCTTCCTTTTTAGTAGAGTTTGAAATGATAATCGTATCATCCAAATCATAGATACTATCAATCGCTTCCATACTTGTATTTATATAGTATTAAAATTGTTGAAACCCTGACCCAAGTATTTTAATGATTTTTTGTCGTTCTTGTGAAGATAGTTGAGTTTTACCTTTTTTAATTTCTTTGATTGCTTGTAATTTATGGGACTCCTTTTGAGCATCTTTTATACTCTTTACAACACCTGCTACATTTCCCATGAGAGAAGCAGTTGAACCAATTAGGTCTTTATGTTTAAGAATGGTTGAACCAATACCCATTAGAGTATCAATTATCCCATCTCCTTTATTTCGAAATTGATGACCCACACCCCGTTGTCTCTTAGGTTTATAGTATCCTTTACCCACATACCTTGTATAGTCTGGTGAAAGGAACATGCCCTCCCCTGTAATTATTTTATATTTTCCCAACTCGTGTTTTCTTACAATAACCATTATTTATTTATTGAAAAACTTCACGTAGGTGAATTCTGATGGATATAATTTCATCATTAAAGGATATCATACGATTATCTTGGTCGGTTATCCTAAAATTTACTCTGTATATGGTTTTTCCTGACACAGGTAAATAGACAAGATTTTTTGGTTCCATATTAAATTTATAACCAATCGGGGTTGAGTATGCACTGAATGAAAATATTGTATTTGTTCTTATTCCATCGTTATAAGCACCATCAATCAAATCACAATGAATTAATACTGAATTTATACCGGAGGATATTTGGATAACATTATCACTGTAAAACGTCCCGTTATTTTCAATCTTTTTTGAAGAGAAACCCAATAGCTCTCTGAACGAATTTTCAATCGTGAAATCAACTTTATAATTATTTTTCAGTTTAATAGTTGATTTTGAAGTGTGTGTTTGAATATCTATTACAATATTTTTTGGTTCATCACCTTTTTCTTTCATAAGGCGAGAGACTTCTGAAGATATTTGAGAAATCTCGTAAGCTCCAGGTGAAACAGTTATAGTTTTGTAGGCAGTGCCTGGATTATAACTAAACTTGTTGTTTTTCTCTGTGATATTAAAAAGGGTATTGTAAGTTTCCATTGACAACAAAGATGCCTCATATGAGGTAAGGGGGTCAAGTTGTAGTGGGTAAGGGAATGAAGCTGTGTAATCGCTCGTTGTGAAATTAAAACTAAGAATTGTGCTTCTCATCTTATTTAATATCTAATAAAATATCTTTGTATTGACATTTATTAATTATTTTCATGTTCATCAACTGATCTAAAATGGCTGAGGATTCATTAAAACAATTGTTGTTTCCAGCCTTCTTACTACCTAATAACAATAATAGCCTATTAACTAATTGTGATGGGTCATTTGGAAGAAAACTAACACCCGAACCAAGCTTACTTAAAGCATCAATAATATGTTTCTCCTTCTCATTCTTCTTACTTTTACCAGCAACAGAAACTCCATAATCAAGTGTATTTAACAACTCAATATATACCCTATCTTCCTCTCTTTCCATATCAAGTGGTTCCTCAAAATATTTTGAACCGCTGAATCCGGGGTTTGTTAGAAGAAACATTAATCTTGGAGTTAATTTAACATTTGGTTGAGTAGAACTCAAGAACATCAATTCATCATTAAATATCAATACCTTTTCTTCCACAAGATGAAACACTGCTGGTTCTTCTGTTGGAATGAGACCTGCTCTGGTTTTTGAACCCGCAGAATATTCATTGTTTTGAAGAGCTTCCACAACATAATTAGGGGGTTGATTTACCTGCTCAAGTTTCCGAAATAATCCCTCGTCATCATATTCTAATTCACCAAGTTCTTGTTTTGTTATCTGACTAAAATCTTTGAGCATTTGAAGTTTTTTCGGAGTAAATTCTACCGTGGGAACTGTAGGGTGTTGAGTTTTCAAAAGTGGTTTAAAGAATTTCTCTTGTTTTCTTTCAAAGGCTTCTTCACCACTTAGTTTCTGTCTCCGTTTCTTCTTTATCTCTTCCTGTTGTTTAACAACTTTTGAAACTAATTGTTGATGTTCCTTAAACTTTCTTTCTCTTTCTTCAGTATTCATTTTCTGTATTTATTTATTGAAAAATATCATTTAGTATCTCATCTTGTTTCACAACAATATATTTATATTTTCCAATCGTGTGTTTCATATAATTTTCAAATTCTTTTTTACTACATAACGTAGAGCAATTATCTCTCCAAAAATTATTTACATCTATTGAATTTAACTTAAATAAAATAAAAGTATTGGCATTGTTTCTTATTGAGCGTCGAGGGAGTTGAAAATATGATTGACTAAGATATATACAATTACAAGAAGAATGTCTCCCTCTTGTATAGTAGCTATCCATTACTGTTTGGTTTCTCTCATTAACACAATCATCAAAGATGACAAGGTTCTTTTTTGATTTATCTAAATCTTGAGGTGAAGGTATATCATCCGTATTATCACTGAGAATACAAGTTATGGGTTTCGATTTTGATTTCTGTGTATCACAAAATAATTGTATTATATCATCAATATTATAATCATTTAGTTTGTTTTGAAGTTTAAATAAACCGATAATGTCTTCCTTTTTAAGACCCGCATTAAAACCCTGTGAGAGTAGTTGATACTCGGGTTGAAAACTTGACTTTGTAAAAATTATTAAATTATCATAATCTAAAAAATTAGAACCAAGGAGCATCTTTAAAAGTAAACAGGTTTTTCCACATCCGCTTGAACCAACTATTAGACATCTCAATGAATTTGGAATGTTTTTATGGTTATTAAATTTTATCTTATTTTCCCAAACGGGTAAAAAATCATTCATTTATATATTTGGAAAACAAGTTATCCAACTTTTTTTGAGCTATTTGAGAAACTCTATATTTTATCCTGAGTTCGGGTTTAATTTCAAAATAATCCATTATTTTATTTATATAGTATCTTGTATTAACATTTCCATTAAAATTATTTTGAATAATAAATATCATTAAACCCTTATACATTTCCTCAATACAATTAGTCTCTTCCCTTGAAAGAAATGGTGTATTATCATCACAATACTTAACATTCATCTCTCTTATTAATCTTGTAAAGTAATTCATTTTTGGTTCTAATTTAAAAGAGTTATATATTTTTTTATATTTCTTATTATCATTAATTAAAATTAAATCACAGAAAATACATTGTTTATATGAATCCTCATCATTAAGCCCCACTCTATCACAAGCCGGACAATTCTCTAATTTATCATATGGAGAGTCTGGAAATTCTAAATATCCTTCAGAACTTATCATATTTATGTGGTAAATTTTTACTTAAACTAAACGCAAGTTTATTCATTAATAAATACAATGTTTCAAAGCACAAAAGACAAATTTCAATCAATCTCTACTTCGGTGGAAGATATAGAAAAATATGTCAAAGATGTTAAATTGAACAAAGATAAATATGGAAATTTTTGGGTAAAACCAGTTATGGAAAATAACATGAGCCCCTCTATTTCATTTAAAGGAAGAGCTCTAACTATACCTGGAAAGACATCCATTAAAGTAAATCTAACAAAAGTTTCTCCTCTACTCCTGGCAATTTATTCAAAGCTTGAAAAAGTGATTGACCACGATACTTTGAAAAAGAATGATAAGACCATTAATAATTCTAGAGGAGACATTTGTATTTTCTTTAATAATCCAAAGGGTGTAGATCTAAGTAAAATGAATGATGTTAATATTTCTGGTGAAATGTCATTTCGTTCTATGATAGTTAGAGATTATTTAAAGATAACTTTTGATATAAAAATTGTAGAGATTGAATCTGTTAATGAAAGAAAGTATATAGATATTGATGGGAATATTTTTCTTGCTAATTAAATATGAGTCAATACAGCAGTGAAGATTTTACTATTTCATTGAACTCAGACGATAGTGATGATAGTATTTCATTGAACTTGGACGATGGTGATGATAGTATTTCATTGAACACAGATGATAGTTATGATACTAATAGTTTGTGCTCAAATGATAGTTATGAGAGTAGCTTTATTGATGACTCTGAGTATGATTCTGAGTATTCATGTGATAGTTATGACTTAGATGATTCTGAGTGAAAAAGTGTTTTAGTTTAAGCACAGCGATATATATAAAACGGAGCTGTAAAGCTCAAAAGTGTTTTATTTTAAGCACAGTGATATATATAAAACACCACGTTTTCTCACGCTATAAATATGGTTTATTGTGATACTTGCGAGAAGGAAGTAAAATATTATAAACAACATATTCTCACCGCAAAACATACATACAACATTTTAAACAAACTTTCCCCTCTTCCACCTGAAACAAAACACTGTTCTACATGTAATAAAAATATCCTCAAGAAAGGCTTCAAAATACATCTTAAAACAAATCTACATTTATCAAATTTTATCACAACTAAAAACTCTGATGGAGCATTCAAAGGACATATTAAAATAAGAGTCTTTAACTTCAAACCTCCTGAACCAGAGTCTATAGTTGATGCTGTAGAAATAGTTAAACCTGCTGTTCAAACGTTGATTGAAAAAACACTAAAGGAAATGAAACCACTTAAATTTTATATGGGAGTAAAATTAGAAATGACAAAGGATGAAGGAGTTATAGATGCACCATACATGAGAACTGAGCCACACTTTATATCTTCATATCAAGATTTTAAAACATCAGGAGTCTATGATGAACTTATTAAACAAGAGCAAGATGTGGATAATTCAATCGTAGGAAGTGGATTCAATATAGGAAAAATTATTTACATAGACATTCATATTCTTAAATCAGATCCTCTAAAAGCTTCTTCTTACATTGATTTACCCAGTGTTATCAAAAATAGAAAAGCAGTTATCAATATCAAAAATAAAGACAATAAATGTTTTCTCTGGTCTATTTTAGCACACTTACATCCTCCACATTTTCATGATGAAAGAGTATCTCATTATAAAAAATATGAGAATACATTAAATACGAAAGATCTAAAGTTTCCGATGACTTTAAATGATATTCCTAAATTTGAAAAGATGAATAATTTATCAGTTAATGTTTATGGTCTAACAGAAACAAACAACATTCAGGTTTTAAAGCTTTCTGACAATTGTAAACAAACTCATATTAATCTTCTATATTTTAATTCAGACGAAAATTCACATTATACATACATCAAAGATATTGCTAAATTAATAAAACCACAAGTCTGTAAGAGAACAAATAAAATATATATTTGTTTGCGTTGTCTTAACTTCTTCAATTCACAAGAAAGATTAGATAAACATTCAAATTATTGTGGCGAACATAAATCAACGGTAATCAATATGCCTAAAGAAGGCTCAAAGATCACATTCAAAGATGAAAATAAAAAGATCAAACATCCATTTGTTATATATGCTGATTTTGAAAGTATTTTAGAAAAAATTGATACTGCTTCTCAAGATCCAAAAGAATCATACACAAATAAATATCAAAAACATACTCCTTGTGGTTTTTGTTATTATATCAAATCATCCGTTGGTGATAAATATAACAAGTTAGAGATGTATAGAGGCTCAAATACCCCAGAGGAGTTTGTGAAACGACTAGAAAAAGACTGTGTTCGATTAACCAAGATAATGAGAGAAACCAATAAACCAATGTCCTTAACAAGTAAAGAAAAAAGGGAATTTATAAAAAACAATGTCTGTCATATTTGTGAGGAGAAAATTGGTAAAGGTCTAAAGGTTAGAGACCATTGTCATCTCACTGGTAAATATAGAGGTCCGGCTCATCAAAGTTGTAATATTAATTATCAACTCCCCTCTTTCATTCCTGTCTTTCTTCATAACAACGCTCATTATGATACACATCTATTTATCAAGGAACTCTCAAAGACTTCTGGAAGTATCTCAGCAATTCCAAACACGGATCAGAAATACATTTCATTCACAAAAACAATTCACACATCTCCTATTACTCATATCAGATTTCTTGATACATTTAAATTCATGGCAAGTCCATTGGTTAACTTGGTTCAAAATCTAAAAGAGTTTCCATGTCTTTCAGAGTATTTTTTAGATAAAGATTTTCTAACACAAAAGGGAATTTACCCCTATGACTATATGGACTCATTTGAGAGATTCAATGAAACACAACTTCCTTCAAAAGAAAATTTCTATAACAAATTAAATAATAGTCATATATCTGATAAAGATTATGTACACGCACAAAATGTTTGGGAAAAATATAACATCAAGAATCTTGGCGAGTATCACGATTTGTATCTCAAAACTGATGTGCTTTTATTGGCCGATGTATTTGAAGCCTTTAGATCTGTTTGTCGCACTGGATATGGATTGGATCCTGCTCACTACTACACAGCACCTGGATTGGCCTGGAGTGCGATGTTGAAAATGACAAAACAAGATTTGGATTTGATAACCGATGTTGATATGCTTTTGATGATTGAAAAGGCAAAAAGAGGTGGAATTTCACAAGTCTGCTCGAGTAGATACGCAAAAGCAAATAACAAATATCTTCCAAATTATGATCCAACGAAAGAGAGTTCTTACTTGATGTACTATGACGCGAACAACCTGTATGGCTGGGCAATGTCTCAGGCTCTTCCTTATGGAAAACTTAGATGGGTAAAGGAAAAAGACTACAAAAACGTTTTACAAGATGTATGTATCTCTACACAAAAAGAATTGGATGAAGAAAAAGTTGGTTATTATTTTGAAATTGATTTAAAATATCCAGAGGAACTCCATAACCTACACAAAGATCTCCCATTTGCTTGTGAGAAAGCAAGTCCAAAGAAAGAATGGTTGAGTGATTATCAACGATCGTTTGATATAGGTGAATCAACAGAAAAATTACTTACTACATTATATAACAAGAAAAATTATGTTCTACACCAAAGAAATTTGCGACAATATTTATCAAAAGGTCTAAGAGTAGAGAAGATCCATAGGGTTCTAAAGTTCAATCAAAGTCATTGGTTAAAGGGGTACATTGATTTTAATACACAAAGAAGAACAGAGTCAAAAACAGATTTTGAGAAAGACTTTTATAAATTGATGAATAATGCGGTCTTTGGTAAGACTATGGAGAATGTGAGGAAAAGACAAAATATCAGACTATCAACATCTTGGGAACAAGCATCAAAATTAATTAATAGACCGAGTTTTACTCGAGCTGAGGTCTTTACTGAGAACTTTTGTGCGATCCATTTGATTAAAGAGAGTATTGAAATGAACAAACCTATTTATATTGGAACAACAATTCTTGATTTATCAAAGTCATTAATGTATGATTACTTTTATAATAACTTGAGGAAGAAATATCAAAATGATGTTAATCTACTTTATATGGATACAGATAGTTTTATTTTGAAAATTAATACCAACGATGTTTATTCAGACATGAAAAGAGACATTAATATCTATGACACGAGTAATTACAGTCCAGAGAGTGAGTTGTTCTCTTCTAAAAATAAAAAGGTGATTGGAAAGTTCAAGGATGAATTAGGAGGAAATGTTATGAGTGAATTTGTGGGATTGAGGTCAAAGGCTTATGCTTATAAATACATTGTGAATAACGTTGAAAAGACTGATAAGAAGTTAAAAGGTGTAAAGAAAAATGTTATTAAAGAAACAATAAACTTTAAGGATTATTATAACTGTTTAACAACAAAGAAAGAAGAGTTTAGAAAGATTAATGGAATAAGAAGTTATAAACATCAATTATATTCAGAAGAGATAAATAAGAAAGCATTGGGGGCTTTTGATGATAAGAGGTTTATTTTAGAAAATGGAATTGATAGTCTCCCTTATGGTTATATAAGTACGTATATAAGTGATAAGCTATATATATAAGTGATAAGATATATATATAAGTGATAAGATATACATAAGTGATAAGATATATATAAGTGATAAGATATATATAAGTGATAAGTTAAAAAGGGGGGGGGTTGGGGATTTTAACGGGCTACCGCCGCCTTTTTTACTATTATATAAATGATAGAACCAAGTATCAACCAGACTAAAGAGTGGAGGTGTAATCAACCTTGGTATATAAATGGAAAACATAATGAATGTGAAAAATATCAAATAGGTATAATTGAAAAGGCAACTGGTAAAAAAGTTCACAAAACAAATAAGAGAATTAATTTAAATACCGGTGAATTGGGTAAAAAAGATGGAAATATTTTTGAGTGGACGGAAAACTTTGATGGTTGTCAGGAAAATATATACTTTAATTTAAAAATGGTATGTGGCACTGGAGGCGCTCAAGCAAGAACATTGAGGGAGGTTTACCATTTTATCTTAGCTCAGTTAAAATATCTTAATAAAGAACCAAACTCAAACATATTTTTTGTTAATATATTAGATGGTGAAGAGAGTTGAGGAGAATTAAATTATTTCCCACGCATAAACAAATATTTGTAGGGTCGTTGTTTGAGTGGGTTATATTCACCAGATGATATTAAGAGTAAAAGGTTAAAAGGTCCATGAGGTCAGAAGGATCACAGGTGTTTAAGTGGTCTAATGAATAAGGATAACATGTCAAAAGGTTAGAAGGTTCGTAAAGAACAGGGTGAGAGAAATATAGGTGTTTAGGGGCAATGAGGGAGGGAAAGAATTAATATGGAAGTGAATGGGTCAATGTTTGAGTGGGTCAAAGATTAATCTGCCAGATGATATGTAGAAGAAGGATGATAGGTCTATAAGAGAAAACAAATATTTGTAGTGTTTGAGTGGTCTAATGAACAACATTAAGGATAGGTACTACAGACAAAAGGTTCATAAAGATGAGGGTGGGAGAAATAGAGGTGTTTATGATTTTTGAAAAAGACAAGGGGGTAAATGACATTAGATAGGGATTTCACATGTTAAACGGAGGTGTCCCAGAAGCAACATTATTACACTACTAACACAAGTGCGAAAAGTGGTTTTTCAACACTAACACAAGTGCGAAAAGTGGTTTTTCAACACTAACACAAGTGCGAAAAGTGTTTTTTCCACACTAATACAAGTGCAAAAGTGGTTTCCTGCACCAACACAAGTGCGAAAAGTGGTTTTTCAACACTAACACAAGTGCGAAAAGTGGTTTTTCCACACTAACACAAGTGCGAAAAGTGGTTTTTCAACACTAACACAAGTGCGAAAAGTGGTTTTTCAACACTAACACAAGTGCAAAAAGTGTTTTTTCCACACCAATACAAGTGCAAAAGTGGTTTCCTGCACCAACACAAGTGCGAAAAGTGGTTTTTCAACACTAACACAAGTGCGAAAAGTGGTTTTTGAACACTAACTCAAGTGCGAAAAGTGGTTTTTCAACACTAACACAAGTGCGAAAAGTGGTTTTTCAACACTATCACAAGTGCAAAAAGTGGTTTTTCCACACTAAGACAAGTGCAAAAGTGGTTTCCTGCACCAACACAAGTGCGAAAAGTGGTTTTTCAACACTAACACAAGTGCGAAAAGTGGTTTTTCAACACTAACACAAGTGCAAAAAGTGTTTTTTCCACACTAATACAAGTGCAAAAGTGGTTTCCTGCACCAACACAAGTGCGAAAAGTGGTTTTTCAACACTAACACAAGTGCGAAAAGTGGTTTTTCAACACTATCATAAGAGCAAAAAGTAGTTTTTCCACACTAATACAAGTGCAAAAGTGGTTTACTGCACCAACACAAGTGCTAAAAGTGGTTTTTCAACACTAACACAAGTGCGAAAAGTGGTTTTTCAACACTAATACAAGTGCAAAAGTGGTTTCCTGCACCAACACAAGTGCGAAAAGTGGTTTTTCAACACTAACACAAGTGCGAAAAGTGGTTTTTCAACACTACCACAAGTGCGAAAAGTGGTTTTTCAACACCAACAAAAGTGCGAAAAGTGGTTTTTCAACACTAACACAAGTGCGAAAAGTGGTTTTTCAACACTAACACAAGTGCGAAAAGTGTTTTTTCCACACTAATACAAGTGCAAAAGTGGTTTCCTGCACCAACACAAGTGCGAAAAGTGGTTTTTCAACACTAACACAAGTGCGAAAAGTGGTTTTTCAACACTATCACAAGTGCAAAAAGTGTTTTTTCCACACTAATACAAGTGCAAAAGTGGTTTCCTGCACCAACACAAGTGCGAAAAGTGGTTTTTCAACACTAACACAAGTGCGAAAAGTGGTTTTTCAACACTAACACAAGTGCAAAAAGTGTTTTTTCCACACCAATACAAGTGCAAAAGTGGTTTCCTGCACCAACACAAGTGCGAAAAGTGGTTTTTCAACACTAACTCAAGTGCGAAAAGTGGTTTTTCAACACTAACACAAGTGCGAAAAGTGGTTTTTCAACACTATCACAAGTGCAAAAAGTGGTTTTTCCACACTAAGACAAGTGCAAAAGTGGTTTCCTGCACCAACACAAGTGCGAAAAGTGGTTTTTCAACACTAACACAAGTGCGAAAAGTGGTTTTTCAACACTAACACAAGTGCAAAAAGTGTTTTTTCCACACGAATACAAGTGCAAAAGTGGTTTCCTGCACCAACACAAGTGCGAAAAGTGGTTTTTCAACGCTAACACAAGTGCGAAAAGTGGTTTTTCAACACTATCACAAGAGCAAAAAGTAGTTTTTCCACACTAATACAAGTGCAAAAGTGGTTTCCTGCACCAACACAAGTGCGAAAAGTGGTTTTTAAACACTAACACAAGTGCGAAAAGTGGTTTTTCAACACTAATACAAGTGCAAAAGTGGTTTCCTGCACCAACACAAGTGCTAAAAGTGGTTTTTCAACACTAACACAAGTGCGAAAAGTGGTTTTTCAACACTAATACAAGTGCAAAAGTGGATTCCTGCACCAACACAAGTGCGAAAAGTGGTTTTTCAACACTAACACAAGTGCGAAAAGTGGTTTTTCAACACTATCACAAGTGCAAAAAGTGTTTTTTCCGCACTAATACAAGTGCAAAAGTGGTTTCCTGCACCAACAAAAGTGCGAAAAGTGGTTTTTCAACACTAACACAAGTGCGAAAAGTGGTTTTTCAACACTAACACATGTGCGAAAAGTGGTTTTTCAACACTACCACAAGCGCAAAAATTGTTTTTCCACACTAATACAAGTGGAAAAGTGGTTTCCTGCACCAACACAAGTGCGAACAGTGGTTTAAAAACATTAACACAAGTGTGAAAAGTGGTTTTTCAACACTACCACAAGTGCGAAAAGTGGTTTTTCAACACCAACAAAAGTGCAAAAAGTGGTTTTTCAACACTAACACAAGTGCGAAAAGTGGTTTTTCAACACTAACACAAGTGCGAAAAGTGTTTTTTCCACACTAATACAAGTGCAAAAGTGGTTTCCTGCACGAACACAAGTGCGAAAAGTGGTTTTTCAACACTAACACAAGTGCGAAAAGTGGTTTTTCCACACTAATATAAGTGCAAAAGTGGTTTTTCCACACGATCACAAGTGCGAAAAGTGGTTTCCTGCACCAACACAAGTGCGAAAAGTGGTTTTTCAACACTAACACAAGTGCGAAAAGTGGTTTTTCAACACTATCACAAGTGCAAAAAGTGTTTTTTCCACACTAATACAAGTGCAAAAGTGGTTTACTGCACCAACACAAGTGCGAAAAGTGGTTTTTCAACACTAACACAAGTGCGAAAAGTGGTTTTTCAACACTAACACAAGTGCAAAAAGTGCTTTTTCAACACTATCACAAGTGCAAAAAGTGTTTTTCCGCACTAATACAAGTGCAAAAGTGGTTTCCTGCACCAACAAAAGTGCGAAAAGTGGTTTTTCAACACTAACACAAGTGCGAAAAGTGTTTTTTCCACACTAATACAAGTGCAAAAGTTGTTTCCTGCACCAACACAAGTGCGAAAAGTGGTTTTTCAACACTAACACATGTGCAAAAAGTGGTTTTTCAACACTAACACAAGTGCGGAAAGTGGTTTTTCACACTAATACAAGTGCAAAAGTGGTTTCCTGCACCAACACAAGTGCGAAAAGTGGTTTTTCAACACTAACACAAGTGCGAAAAGTGGTTTTTCAACACTACCACAAGTGCAAAAATTGTTTTTCCACACTAATACAAGTGGAAAAGTGGTTTCCTGCACCAACACAAGTGCGAACAGTGGTTTTAAAACATTAACACAAGTGTGAAAAGTGGTTTTTCAACACTAACACAAGTGCGAAAAGTGTTTTTTTCACACTAATACAAGTGCAAAAGTGGTTTCCTGCACCAACACAAGTGCATAAAGTGGTTTTTCAACACTAACACAAGTGCGAAAAGTGGTTTTTCAACATTAACACAAGTGCGAAAAGTGGTTTTTTCCACACTAATACAAGTGCAAAAGTGGTTTCCTGCAACAACACAAGTGCGAAAAGTGCTTTTTCAACACTAACCCAAGTGCGAAAAGTGGTTTTTCAACACTATCACAAGTGCAAAAAGTGGTTTTTCAACACTAATACAAGTGCGAAAAGTGGTTTTTCAACACTAACACAAGTGCGAAAAGTGGTTTTTCCACACTAATGCAAGTGCAAAAGTGGTTTCCTGCACCAACACAAGTGCGAAAAGTGGTTTTTCAACACTATCACAAGTGCGAAAATTGGTTTTTCAACACTAACACAAGTGTGAAAAGTGGTTTTTGAACACTATCACAAGTGCAAAAAGTGTTTTTCCACACTAATACAAGTGCAAAAGTGGTTTCCTGCACCAACACAAGTGCGAAAAGTGGTTTTTCAACACTAACACAAGTGCGAAAAGTGGTTTTTCAACACTAACACAATTGCGAAAAGTGGTTTTTCAACACTAACACAAGTGCGAAAAGTGGTTTTTCAACACGAACACAAGTGCGAAAAGTGGTTTTTCAACACTTACACAAGTGCGAAAAGTGTTTTTTCAACACTAACACATGTGCGAAAAGTGGTTTTTCAACACTAACACATGTGCGAAAAGTGGTTTTTCAACACTAACACAAGTGCGAAAAGTGGTTTTTCAACACTAACACAAGTGCGAAAAGTGGTTTTTCAACACTAATACAAGTGCAAAAGTGGTTTCTTGCACCAACACAAGTGCGAAAAGTGGTTTTTCAACACTAACACAAGTGCGAAAAGTGGTTTTTCAACACTATCACAAGTGCAAAAAGTGTTTTTTCCACTCTAATGCAAGCGCAAAAGTGGTTTCCTGCACCAACAAAAGTGCGAAAAGTGGTTTTTCAACACTACCACAAGTGCGAAAAGTGGTTTTTCAACACCAACAAAAGTGCGAAAAGTGGTTTTTCAACACTAACACAAGTGCGAAAAGTGGTTTTTCAACACTAACAAAAGTGCGAAAAGTGGTTTTTCCACACTAATACAAGTGCAAAAGTGGTTTCCTGCACCAACACAAGTGCGAAAAGTGGTTTTTCAACACTAACACAAGTGCGAAAAGTGGTTTTTCAACACTAACACAAGTGCGAAAAGTGTTTTTTCCACACTAATACAAGTGCAAAAGTGGTTTCCTGCACCAACACAAGTGCGAAAAGTGGTTTTTCAACACTAACACAAGTGCGAAAAGTGGTTTTTCCACACTAACACAAGTGCGAAAAGTGGTTTTTCAACACTAACACAAGTGCGAAAAGTGGTTTTTTCAACACTAACACAAGTGCAAAAAGTGTTTTCTCCACACCAATACAAGTGCAAAAGTGGTTTCCTGCACCAACACAAGTGCGAAAAGTGGTTTTTCAACACTAACACAAGTGCGAAAAGTGGTTTTTCAACACTAACTCAAGTGCGAAAAGTGGTTTTTCAACACTAACACAAGTGCGAAAAGTGGTTTTTCAACACTATCACAAGTGCAAAAAGTGGTTTTTCCACACTAAGACAAGTGCAAAAGTGGTTTCCTGCACCAACACAAGTGCGAAAAGTGGTTTTTCAACACTAACACAAGTGCGAAAAGTGGTTTTTCAACACTAACACAAGTGCAAAAAGTGTTTTTTCCACACTAATACAAGTGCAAAAGTGGTTTCCTGCACCAACACAAGTGCGAAAAGTGGTTTTTCAACACTAACACAAGTGCGAAAAGTGGTTTTTCAACACTATCATAAGAGCAAAAAGTAGTTTTTCCACACTAATACAAGTGCAAAAGTGGTTTACTGCACCAACACAAGTGCTAAAAGTGGTTTTTCAACACTAACACAAGTGCGAAAAGTGGTTTTTCAACACTAATACAAGTGCAAAAGTGGTTTCCTGCACCAACACAAGTGCGAAAAGTGGTTTTTCAACACTAACACAAGTGCGAAAAGTGGTTTTTCAACACTATCACAAGTGCAAAAAGTGTTTTTTCCGCACTAATACAAGTGCAAAAGTTGTTTCCTGCACCAACAAAAGTGCGAAAAGTGGTTTTTCAACACTACCAGAAGTGCGAAAAGTGGTTTTTCAACAACAACAAAAGTGCAAAAAGTGGTTTTTCCACACTAATACAAGTGCAAAAGTGGTTTCCTGCACCAACACAAGTGCGAAAAGTGGTTTTTCAACACTAACACAAGTGCGAAAAGTGGTTTTTCAACACTATCACAAGTGCAAAAAGTGTTTTTTCCACACTAATACAAGTGCAAAAGTGGTTTCCTGCACCAACACAAGTGCGAAAAGTGGTTTTTCAACACTAACACAAGTGCGAAAAGTGGTTTTTCCACACTAACACAAGTGCGAAAAGTGGTTTTTCAACACTAACACAAGTGCGAAAAGTGGTTTTTCAACACTAACACAAGTGCAAAAAGTGTTTTTTCCACACCAATACAAGTGCAAAAGTGGTTTCCTGCACCAACACAAGTGCGAAAAGTGGTTTTTCAACACTAACACAAGTGCGAAAAGTGGTTTTTCAACACTAACTCAAGTGCGAAAAGTGGTTTTTCAACACTAACACAAGTGCGAAAAGTGGTTTTTCAACACTATCACAAGTGCAAAAAGTGGTTTTTCCACACTAAGACAAGTGCAAAAGTGGTTTCCTGCACCAACACAAGTGCGAAAAGTGGTTTTTCAACACTAACACAAGTGCGAAAAGTGGTTTTTCAACACTAACACAAGTGCAAAAAGTGTTTTTTCCACACTAATACAAGTGCAAAAGTGGTTTCCTGCACCAACACAAGTGCGAAAAGTGGTTTTTCAACACTAACACAAGTGCGAAAAGTGGTTTTTCAACACTATCATAAGAGCAAAAAGTAGTTTTTCCACACTAATACAAGTGCAAAAGTGGTTTACTGCACCAACACAAGTGCTAAAAGTGGTTTTTCAACACTAACACAAGTGCGAAAAGTGGTTTTTCAACACTAATACAAGTGCAAAAGTGGTTTCCTGCACCAACACAAGTGCGAAAAGTGGTTTTTCAACACTAACACAAGTGCGAAAAGTGGTTTTTCAACACTATCACAAGTGCAAAAAGTGTTTTTTCCGCACTAATACAAGTGCAAAAGTGGTTTCCTGCACCAACAAAAGTGCGAAAAGTGGTTTTTCAACACTACCAGAAGTGCGAAAAGTGGTTTTTCAACAACAAAAAAAGTGCAAAAAGTGGTTTTTCCACACTAATACAAGTGCAAAAGTGGTTTCCTGCACCAACACAAGTGCGAAAAGTGGTTTTTCAACACTAACACAAGTGCGAAAAGTGGTTTTTCAACACTATCACAAGTGCAAAAAGTGTTTTTTCCACACTAATACAAGTGCAAAAGTGGTTTCCTGCACCAACACAAGTGCGAAAAGTGGTTTTTCAACACTAACACAAGTGCGAAAAGTGGTTTTTCAACACTATCACAAGAGCAAAAGTGGTTTTTCCACACTAATACAAGTGCAAAAGTGGTTTCCTGCACCAAGACAAGTGCGAAAAGTGGTTTTTCCACACTAACACAAGTGCGAAAAGTGGTTTTTCAACACTAACACAAGTGCGAAAAGTGGTTTTTCAACACTAACACAAGTGCAAAAAGTGTTTTTTCCACACCAATACAAGTGCAAAAGTGGTTTCCTGCACCAACACAAGTGCGAAAAGTGGTTTTTCAACACTAACACAAGTGCGAAAAGTGGTTTTTCAACACTAACTCAAGTGCGAAAAGTGGTTTTTCAACACTAACACAAGTGCGAAAAGTGGTTTTTCAACACTATCACAAGTGCAAAAAGTGGTTTTTCCACACTAAGACAAGTGCAAAAGTGGTTTCCTGCACCAACACAAGTGCGAAAAGTGGTTTTTCAACACTAACACAAGTGCGAAAAGTGGTTTTTCAACACTAACACAAGTGCAAAAAGTGTTTTTTCCACACTAATACAAGTGCAAAAGTGGTTTCCTGCACCAACACAAGTGCGAAAAGTGGTTTTTCAACACTAACACAAGTGCGAAAAGTGGTTTTTCAACACTATCATAAGAGCAAAAAGTAGTTTTTCCACACTAATACAAGTGCGAAAAGTGGTTTACTGCACCAACACAAGTGCGAAAAGTGGTTTTTCGACACTAACACAAGTGCGAAAAGTGGTTTTTCAACACTAACACAAGTGCGAAAAGTGGTTTTTCAACACTAATACAAGTGCAAAAGTGGTTTTTCAACACTACCAGAAGTGCGAAAAGTGGTTTTTCAACAACAACAAAAGTGCAAAAAGTGGTTTTTCCACACTAATACAAGTGCAAAAGTGGTTTCCTGCACCAACACAAGTGCGAAAAGTGGTTTTTCAACACTAACACAAGTGCGAAAAGTGGTTTTTCAACACTATCACAAGTGCAAAAAGTGTTTTTTCCACACTAATACAAGTGCAAAAGTGGTTTCCTGCACCAACACAAGTGCGAAAAGTGGTTTTTCAACACTAACACAAGTGTGAAAAGTGGTTTTTCAACACTATCACAAGAGCAAAAGTGGTTTTTCCACACTAATACAAGTGCAAAAGTGGTTTCCTGCACCAACACAAATGCGAAAAGTGGTTTTTCAACACTAAGACAAGTGCGAAAAGTGGTTTTTCAACACTAACACAAGTGCGAAAAGTGGTTTTTCCACACTAAACAAGTGCAAAAGTGGTTTCCTGCACCAACACAAGTGCGTAAAGTGGTTTTTCAACACTAACACAAGTGCGAAAAGTGGTTTTTCAACACTAACACAAGTGCGAAAAGTGTTATTTTCACACTAATACAAGTGCAAAAGTGGTTTCCTGCACCAAGACAAGTGCGAAAAGTGGTTTTTCAACACTAACACAAGTGCGAAAAGTGGTTTTTTAACACTAACACAAGTGCGAAAAGTGGTTTTTCAACACTAACACAAGTGCGAAAAGTGGTTTTTCAACACTAACACAAGTGCGAAAAGTGGTTTTTCAACACTAACACAAGTGCGAAAAGTGTTTTTTCCACACTAATACAAGTGCAAAAGTGGTTTCCTGCACCAACACAAGTGCGAAAAGTGGTTTTTCAACACTAACACAAGTGCGAAAAGTGGTTTTTCAACACTATCACAAGTGCAAAAAGTGTTTTTTCCACACTAATACAAGTGCAAAAGTGGTTTCCTGCACCAACACAAGTGCGAAAAGTGGTTTTTCAACACTAACACATGTGCGAAAAGTGGTTTTTCAACACTAACACAAGTGCGAAAAGTGGTTTTTCAACACTAACACAAGTGCGAAAAGTGGTTTTTCAACACTAATACAAGTGCAAAAGTGGTTTCCTGCACCAACACAAGTGCGAAAAGTGGTTTTTCAACACTAACACAAGTGCGAAAAGTGGTTTTTCAACACTATCACAAGTGCAAAAAGTGTTTTTTCCACACTAATGCAAGTGCAAAAGTGGTTTCCTGCACCAACAAAAGTGCGAAAAGTGGTTTTTCAACACTACCACAAGTGCGAAAAGTGGTTTTCAACACCAACAAAAGTGCGAAAAGTGGTTTTTCAACACTAACACAAGTGCGAAAAGTGGTTTTTCAACACTAACACAAGTGCAAAAAGTGTTTTTTCCACACCAATACAAGTGCAAAAGTGGTTTCCTGCACCAACACAAGTGCGAAAAGTGGTTTTTCAACACTAACACAAGTGCGAAAAGTGGTTTTTCAACACTAACTCAAGTGCGAAAAGTGGTTTTTCAACACTAACACAAGTGCGAAAAGTGGTTTTTCAACACTATCACAAGTGCAAAAAGTGGTATTTCCACACTAAGACAAGTGCAAAAGTGGTTTCCTGCACCAACACAAGTGCGAAAAGTGGTTTTTCAACACTAACACAAGTGCGAAAAGTACTTTTTCAACACTAACACAAGTGCAAAAAGTGTTTTTTCCACACTAATACAAGTGCAAAAGTGGTTTCCTGCACCAACACAAGTGCGAAAAGTGGTTTTTCAACACTAACACAACTGCGAAAAGTGGTTTTTCAACACTATCATAAGAGCAAAAAGTAGTTTTTCCACACTAATACAAGTGCAAAAGTGGTTTCCTGCACCAACACAAGTGCTAAAAGTGGTTTTTCAACACTAACACAAGTGCGAAAAGTGGTTTTTCAACACTAATACAAGTGCAAAAGTGGTTTCCTGCACCAACACAAGTGCGAAAAGTGGTTTTTCAACACTAACACAAGTGCGAAAAGTGGTTTTTCAACACTATCACAAGTGCAAAAAGTGTTTTTTCCGCACTAATACAAGTGCAAAAGTGGTTTCCTGCACCAACAAAAGTGCGAAAAGTGGTTTTTCAACACTACCAGAAGTGCGAAAAGTGGTTTTTCAACAACAACAAAAGTGCAAAAAGTGGTTTTTCCACACTAATACAAGTGCAAAAGTGGTTTCCTGCACCAACACAAGTGCGAAAAGTGGTTTTTCAACACTAACACAAGTGCGAAAAGTGGTTTTTCAACACTATCACAAGTGCAAAAAGTGTTTTTTCCACACTAATACAAGTGCAAAAGTGGTTTCCTGCACCAACACAAGTGCGAAAAGTGGTTTTTCAACACTAACACAAGTGCGAAAAGTGGTTTTTCAACACTATCACAAGAGCAAAAGTGGTTTTTCCACACTAAATACAAGTGCAAAAGTGGTTTCCTGCACCAACACAAATGCGAAAAGTGGTTTTTCAACACTAACACAAGTGCGAAAAGTGGTTTTTCAACACTAACACAAGTGCGAAAAGTGGTTTTTCCACACTAAACAAGTGCAAAAGTGGTTTCCTGCACCAACACAAGTGCGTAAAGTGGTTTTTCAACACTAACACAAGTGCGAAAAGTGGTTTTTCAACACTAACACAAGTGCAAAAAGTGTTATTTTCACACTAATACAAGTGAAAAAGTGGTTTCCTGCACCAACACAAGTGCGAAAAGTGGTTTTTCAACACTAACACAAGTGCGAAAAGTGGTTTTTCAACACAAACACAAGTGCGAAAAGTGGTTTTTCAACACTAACACAAGTGCGAGAAGTGGTTTTTCAACACTAACACAAGTGCGAAAAGTGTTTTTTCCACACTAATACAAGTGCAAAAGTGGTTTCCTGCACCAACACAAGTGCGAAAAGTGGTTTTTCAACACTAACACAAGTGCGAAAAGTGGTTTTTCAACACTATCACAAGTGCAAAAAGTGTTTTTTCCACACTAATACAAGTGCAAAAGTGGTTTCCTGCACCAACACAAGTGCGAAAAGTGGTTTTTCAACACTAACACATGTGCGAAAAGTGGTTTTTCAACACTAACACAAGTGCGAAAAGTGGTTTTTCAACACTAACACAAGTGCGAAAAGTGGTTTTTCAACACTAATACAAGTGCAAAAGTGGTTTCCTGCACCAACACAAGTGCGAAAAGTGGTTTTTCAACACTAACACAAGTGCGAAAAGTGGTTTTTCAACACTATCACAAGTGCAAAAAGTGTTTTTTCCACACTAATGCAAGTGCAAAAGTGGTTTCCTGCACCAACAAAAGTGTGAAAAGTGGTTTTTCAACACTACCACAAGTGCGAAAAGTGGTTTTTCAACACCAACAAAAGTGCGAAAAGTGGTTTTTCAACACTAACACAAGTGCGAAAAGTGGTTTTTCAACACTAACACAAGTGCGAAAAGTGTTTTTTCCACACTAATACAAGTGCAAAAGTGGTTTCCTGCACCAACACAAGTGCGAAAAGTGGTTTTTCAACACTAACACAAGTGCGAAAAGTGGTTTTTCCACACTAATATAAGTGCAAAAGTGGTTTTTCCACACTATCACAAGTGCGAAAAGTGGTTTCCTGCACCAACACAAGTGCGAAAAGTGGTTTTTCAACACTAACACAAGTGCGAAAAGTGGTTTTTCAACACTATCACAAGTGCAAAAAGTGTTTTTTCCACACTAATACAAGTGCAAAAGTGGTTTCCTGCACCAACACAAGTGCGAAAAGTGGTTTTTCAACACTAACACAAGTGCGAAAAGTGGTTTTTCAACACTAACACAAGTTCAAAAAGTGTTTTATCCACACCAATACAAGTGCAAAAGTGGTTTCCTGCACCAACACAAGTGCAAAAAGTGGTTTTTCAACACTAACACAAGTGCGAAAAGTGGTTTTTCAACACTAACTCAAGTGCGAAAAGTGGTTTTTCAACACTAACACAAGTGCGAAAAGTGGTTTTTCAACACTATCACAAGTGCAAAAAGTGGTTTTTCCACACTAAGACAAGTGCAAAAGTGGTTTCCTGCACCAACACAAGTGCGAAAAGTGGTTTTTCAACACTAACACAAGTGCGAAAAGTGGTTTTTCAACACTAACACAAGTGCAAAAAGTGTTTTTTCCACACTAATACAAGTGCAAAAGTGGTTTCCTGCACCAACACAAGTGCGAAAAGTGGTTTTTCAACACTAACACAAGTGCGAAAAGTGGTTTTTCAACACTATCACAAGAGCAAAAAGTAGTTTTTCCACACTAATACAAGTGCAAAAGTGGTTTCCTGCACCAACACAAGTGCTAAAAGTGGTTTTTCAACACTAACACAAGTGCGAAAAGTGGTTTTTCAACACTAACACAATTGCGAAAAGTGGTTTTTCAACACTAACACAAGTGCGAAAAGTGGTTTTTCAACACGAACACAAGTGCGAAAAGTGGTTTTTCAACACTAACACAAGTGCGAAAAGTGTTTTTCCACACTAACACAAGTGCGAAAAGTGGTTTTTCAACACTAACACATGTGCGAAAAGTGGTTTTTCAACACTAACACAAGTGCGAAAAGTGGTTTTTCAACACTAACACAAGTGCGAAAAGTGGTTTTTCAACACTAACACAAGTGCGAAAAGTGTTTTTTCCACACTAATACAAGTGCAAAAGTGGTTTCATGCACCAACACAAGTGCGAAAAGTGGTTTTTCAACACTAACACAAGTGCGAAAAGTGGTTTTTCCACACTAATATAAGTGCAAAAGTGGTTTTTTCCACACTATCACAAGTGCGAAAAGTGGTTTCCTGCACCAACACAAGTGCGAAAAGTGGTTTTTCAACACTAACACAAGTGCGAAAAGTGGTTTTTCAACACTATCACAAGTGCAAAAAGTGTTTTTTCCACACTAATACAAGTGCAAAAGTGGTTTCCTGCACCAACACAAGTGCGAAAAGTGGTTTTTCAACACTAACACAAGTGCGAAAAGTGGTTTTTCAACACTAACACAAGTGCAAAAAGTGTTTTTTCCACACCAATACAAGTGCAAAAGTGGTTTCCTGCACCAACACAAGTGCGAAAAGTGGTTTTTCAACACTAACACAAGTGCGAAAAGTGGTTTTTCAACACTAACTCAAGTGCGAAAAGTGGTTTTTCAACACTAACACAAGTGCGAAAAGTGGTTTTTCAACACTATCACAAGTGCAAAAAGTGGTTTTTCCACACTAAGACAAGTGCAAAAGTGGTTTCCTGCACCAACACAAGTGCAAAAAGTGGTTTTTCAACACTAACACAAGTGCGAAAAGTGGTTTTTCAACACTAACACAAGTGCAAAAAGTGTTTTTTCCACACTAATACAAGTGCAAAAGTGGTTTCCTGCACCAACACAAGTGCGAAAAGTGGTTTT
This sequence comes from Myxine glutinosa, assembly GCF_964187855.1. Taxonomy (NCBI): domain Eukaryota; kingdom Metazoa; phylum Chordata; class Myxini; order Myxiniformes; family Myxinidae; genus Myxine; species Myxine glutinosa. The sequence goes on from NC_136267.1 coordinate 47,985,838, forward strand.
TCAACACTAACACAAGTGCGAAAAGTGGTTTTTCAACACTATCATAAGAGCAAAAAGTAGTTTTTCCACACTAATACAAGTGCAAAAGTGGTTTCCTGCACCAACACAAGTGCGAAAAGTGGTTTTTCAACACTAACACAAGTGCGAAAAGTGGTTTTTCAACACTAATACAAGTGCAAAAGTGGTTTCCTGCACCAACAAAAGTGCGAAAAGTGGTTTTTCAACACTACCAGAAGTGCGAAAAGTGGTTTTTCAACAACAACAAAAGTGCAAAAAGTGGTTTTTCCACACTAATACAAGTGCAAAAGTGGTTTCCTGCACCAACACAAGTGCGAAAAGTGGTTTTTCAACACTAACACAAGTGCGAAAAGTGGTTTTTCAACACTAACACAAGTGCGAAAAGTGTTATTTTCACACTAATACAAGTGAAAAAGTGGTTTCCTGCACCAACACAAGTGCGAAAAGTGGTTTTTCAACACTAACACAAGTGCGAAAAGTGGTTTTTCAACACTAACACAAGTGCGAGAAGTGGTTTTTCAACACTAACACAAGTGCGAAAAGTGTTTTTTCCACACTAATACAAGTGCAAAAGTGGTTTCCTGCACCAACACAAGTGCGAAAAGTGGTTTTTCAACACTAACACAAGTGCGAAATGTGGTTTTTCAACACTATCACAAGTGCAAAAAGTGTTTTTTCCACACTAATACAAGTGCAAAAGTGGTTTCCTGCACCAACACAAGTGCGAAAAGTGGTTTTTCAACACTAACACATGTGCGAAAAGTGGTTTTTCAACACTAACACAAGTGCGAAAAGTGGTTTTTCAACACTAACACAAGTGCGAAAAGTGGTTTTTCAACACTAATACAAGTGCGAAAAGTGGTTTTTCAACACTAACACAAGTGCGAAAAGTGGTTTTTCCACACTAAACAAGTGCAAAAGTGGTTTCCTGCACCAACACAAGTGCGTAAAGTGGTTTTTCAACACTAACACAAGTGCGAAAAGTGGTTTTTCAACACTAACACAAGTGCAAAAAGTGTTATTTTCACACTAATACAAGTGAAAAAGTGGTTTCCTGCACCAACACAAGTGCGAAAAGTGGTTTTTCAACACTAACACAAGTGCGAAAAGTGGTTTTTCAACACAAACACAAGTGCGAAAAGTGGTTTTTCAACACTAACACAAGTGCGAGAAGTGGTTTTTCAACACTAACACAAGTGCGAAAAGTGTTTTTTCCACACTAATACAAGTGCAAAAGTGGTTTCCTGCACCAACACAAGTGCGAAAAGTGGTTTTTCAACACTAACACAAGTGCGAAAAGTGGTTTTTCAACACTATCACAAGTGCAAAAAGTGTTTTTTCCACACTAATACAAGTGCAAAAGTGGTTTCCTGCACCAACACAAGTGCGAAAAGTGGTTTTTCAACACTAACACATGTGCGAAAAGTGGTTTTTCAACACTAACACAAGTGCGAAAAGTGGTTTTTCAACACTAACACAAGTGCGAAAAGTGGTTTTTCAACACTAATACAAGTGCAAAAGTGGTTTCCTGCACCAACACAAGTGCGAAAAGTGGTTTTTCAACACTAACACAAGTGCGAAAAGTGGTTTTTCAACACTATCACAAGTGCAAAAAGTGTTTTTTCCACACTAATGCAAGTGCAAAAGTGGTTTCCTGCACCAACAAAAGTGTGAAAAGTGGTTTTTCAACACTACCACAAGTGCGAAAAGTGGTTTTTCAACACCAACAAAAGTGCGAAAAGTGGTTTTTCAACACTAACACAAGTGCGAAAAGTGGTTTTTCAACACTAACACAAGTGCGAAAAGTGTTTTTTCCACACTAATACAAGTGCAAAAGTGGTTTCCTGCACCAACACAAGTGCGAAAAGTGGTTTTTCAACACTAACACAAGTGTGAAAAGTGGTTTTTCCACACTAATATAAGTGCAAAAGTGGTTTTTCCACACTATCACAAGTGCGAAAAGTGGTTTCCTGCACCAACACAAGTGCGAAAAGTGGTTTTTCAACACTAACACAAGTGCGAAAAGTGGTTTTTCAACACTATCACAAGTGCAAAAAGTGTTTTTTCCACACTAATACAAGTGCAAAAGTGGTTTCCTGCACCAACACAAGTGCGAAAAGTGGTTTTTCAACACTAACACAAGTGCGAAAAGTGGTTTTTCAACACTAACACAAGTTCAAAAAGTGTTTTATCCACACCAATACAAGTGCAAAAGTGGTTTCCTGCACCAACACAAGTGCAAAAAGTGGTTTTTCAACACTAACACAAGTGCGAAAAGTGGTTTTTCAACACTAACTCAAGTGCGAAAAGTGGTTTTTCAACACTAACACAAGTGCGAAAAGTGGTTTTTCAACACTATCACAAGTGCAAAAAGTGGTTTTTCCACACTAAGACAAGTGCAAAAGTGGTTTCCTGCACCAACACAAGTGCGAAAAGTGGTTTTTCAACACTAACACAAGTGCGAAAAGTGGTTTTTCAACACTAACACAAGTGCAAAAAGTGTTTTTTCCACACTAATACAAGTGCAAAAGTGGTTTCCTGCACCAACACAAGTGCGAAAAGTGGTTTTTCAACACTAACACAAGTGCGAAAAGTGGTTTTTCAACACTATCACAAGAGCAAAAAGTAGTTTTTCCACACTAATACAAGTGCAAAAGTGGTTTCCTGCACCAACACAAGTGCTAAAAGTGGTTTTTCAACACTAACACAAGTGCGAAAAGTGGTTTTTCAACACTACCACAATTGCGAAAAGTGGTTTTTCAACACTAACACAAGTGCGAAAAGTGGTTTTTCAACACGAACACAAGTGCGAAAAGTGGTTTTTCAACACTAACACAAGTGCGAAAAGTGTTTTTCCACACTAACACAAGTGCGAAAAGTGGTTTTTCAACACTAACACATGTGCGAAAAGTGGTTTTTCAACACTAACACAAGTGCGAAAAGTGGTTTTTCAACACTAACACAAGTGCGAAAAGTGGTTTTTCAACACTAACACAAGTGCGAAAAGTGTTTTTTCCACACTAATACAAGTGCAAAAGTGGTTTCGTGCACCAACACAAGTGCGAAAAGTGGTTTTTCAACACTAACACAAGTGCGAAAAGTGGTTTTTCCACACTAATATAAGTGCAAAAGTGGTTTTTCCACACTATCACAAGTGCGAAAAGTGGTTTCCTGCACCAACACAAGTGCGAAAAGTGGTTTTTCAACACTAACACAAGTGCGAAAAGTGGTTTTTCAACACTATCACAAGTGCAAAAAGTGTTTTTTCCACACTAATACAAGTGCAAAAGTGGTTTCCTGCACCAACACAAGTGCGAAAAGTGGTTTTTCAACACTAACACAAGTGCGAAAAGTGGTTTTTCAACACTAACACAAGTGCAAAAAGTGTTTTTTCCACACCAATACAAGTGCAAAAGTGGTTTCCTGCACCAACACAAGTGCGAAAAGTGGTTTTTCAACACTAACACAAGTGCGAAAAGTGGTTTTTCAACACTAACTCAAGTGCGAAAAGTGGTTTTTCAACACTAACACAAGTGCGAAAAGTGGTTTTTCAACACTATCACAAGTGCAAAAAGTGGTTTTTCCACACTAAGACAAGTGCAAAAGTGGTTTCCTGCACCAACACAAGTGCAAAAAGTGGTTTTTCAACACTAACACAAGTGCGAAAAGTGGTTTTTCAACACTAACACAAGTGCAAAAAGTGTTTTTTCCACACTAATACAAGTGCAAAAGTGGTTTCCTGCACCAACACAAGTGCGAAAAGTGGTTTTTCAACACTAACACAAGTGCGAAAAGTGGTTTTTCAACACTATCATAAGAGCAAAAAGTAGTTTTTCCACACTAATACAAGTGCAAAAGTGGTTTCCTGCACCAACACAAGTGCGAAAAGTGGTTTTTCAACACTAACACAAGTGCGAAAAGTGGTTTTTCAACACTAATACAAGTGCAAAAGTGGTTTCCTGCACCAACACAAGTGCGAAAAGTGGTTTTTCAACACTAACACAAGTGCGAAAAGTGGTTTTTCAACACTATCACAAGTGCAAAAAGTGTTTTTTCCGCACTAATACAAGTGCAAAAGTGGTTTCCTGCACCAACAAAAGTGCGAAAAGTGGTTTTTCAACACTACCAGAAGTGCGAAAAGTGGTTTTTCAACAACAACAAAAGTGCAAAAAGTGGTTTTTCCACACTAATACAAGTGCAAAAGTGGTTTCCTGCACCAACACAAGTGCGAAAAGTGGTTTTTCAACACTAACACAAGTGTGAAAAGTGGTTTTTCAACACTAACACAAGTGCGAAAAGTGTTATTTTCACACTAATACAAGTGAAAAAGTGGTTTCCTGCACCAACACAAGTGCGAAAAGTGGTTTTTCAACACTAACACAAGTGCGAAAAGTGGTTTTTCAACACTAACACAAGTGCGAGAAGTGGTTTTTCAACACTAACACAAGTGCGAAAAGTGTTTTTTCCACACTAATACAAGTGCAAAAGTGGTTTCCTGCACCAACACAAGTGCGAAAAGTGGTTTTTCAACACTAACACAAGTGCGAAATGTGGTTTTTCAACACTATCACAAGTGCAAAAGTGGTTTTTCCACACTATCACAAGTGCGAAAAGTGGTTTCCTGCACCAACACAAGTGCGAAAAGTGGTTTTTCAACACTAACACAAGTGCGAAAAGTGGTTTTTCAACACTATCACAAGTGCAAAAAGTGTTTTTTCCACACTAATACAAGTGCAAAAGTGGTTTCCTGCACCAACACAAGTGCGAAAAGTGGTTTTTCAACACTAACACAAGTGCGAAAAGTGGTTTTTCAACACTAACACAAGTTCAAAAAGTGTTTTATCCACACCAATACAAGTGCAAAAGTGGTTTCCTGCACCAACACAAGTGCAAAAAGTGGTTTTTCAACACTAACACAAGTGCGAAAAGTGGTTTTTCAACACTAACTCAAGTGCGAAAAGTGGTTTTTCAACACTAACACAAGTGCGAAAAGTGGTTTTTCAACACTATCACAAGTGCAAAAAGTGGTTTTTCCACACTAAGACAAGTGCAAAAGTGGTTTCCTGCACCAACACAAGTGCGAAAAGTGGTTTTTCAACACTAACACAAGTGCGAAAAGTGGTTTTTCAACACTAACACAAGTGCAAAAAGTGTTTTTTCCACACTAATACAAGTGCAAAAGTGGTTTCCTGCACCAACACAAGTGCGAAAAGTGGTTTTTCAACACTAACACAAGTGCGAAAAGTGGTTTTTCAACACTATCACAAGAGCAAAAAGTAGTTTTTCCACACTAATACAAGTGCAAAAGTGGTTTCCTGCACCAACACAAGTGCTAAAAGTGGTTTTTCAACACTAACACAAGTGCGAAAAGTGGTTTTTCAACACTAACACAATTGCGAAAAGTGGTTTTTCAACACTAACACAAGTGCGAAAAGTGGTTTTTCAACACGAACACAAGTGCGAAAAGTGGTTTTTCAACACTAACACAAGTGCGAAAAGTGTTTTTCCACACTAACACAAGTGCGAAAAGTGGTTTTTCAACACTAACACATGTGCGAAAAGTGGTTTTTCAACACTAACACAAGTGCGAAAAGTGGTTTTTCAACACTAACACAAGTGCGAAAAGTGGTTTTTCAACACTAACACAAGTGCGAAAAGTGTTTTTTCCACACTAATACAAGTGCAAAAGTGGTTTCGTGCACCAACACAAGTGCGAAAAGTGGTTTTTCAACACTAACACAAGTGCGAAAAGTGGTTTTTCCACACTAATATAAGTGCAAAAGTGGTTTTTTCCACACTATCACAAGTGCGAAAAGTGGTTTCCTGCACCAACACAAGTGCGAAAAGTGGTTTTTCAACACTAACACAAGTGCGAAAAGTGGTTTTTCAACACTATCACAAGTGCAAAAAGTGTTTTTTCCACACTAATACAAGTGCAAAAGTGGTTTCCTGCACCAACACAAGTGCGAAAAGTGGTTTTTCAACACTAACACAAGTGCGAAAAGTGGTTTTTCAACACTAACACAAGTGCAAAAAGTGTTTTTTCCACACCAATACAAGTGCAAAAGTGGTTTCCTGCACCAACACAAGTGCGAAAAGTGGTTTTTCAACACTAACACAAGTGCGAAAAGTGGTTTTTCAACACTAACTCAAGTGCGAAAAGTGGTTTTTCAACACTAACACAAGTGCGAAAAGTGGTTTTTCAACACTATCACAAGTGCAAAAAGTGGTTTTTCCACACTAAGACAAGTGCAAAAGTGGTTTCCTGCACCAACACAAGTGCAAAAAGTGGTTTTTCAACACTAACACAAGTGCGAAAAGTGGTTTTTCAACACTAACACAAGTGCAAAAAGTGTTTTTTCCACACTAATACAAGTGCAAAAGTGGTTTCCTGCACCAACACAAGTGCGAAAAGTGGTTTTTCAACACTAACACAAGTGCGAAAAGTGGTTTTTCAACACTATCATAAGAGCAAAAAGTAGTTTTTCCACACTAATACAAGTGCAAAAGTGGTTTCCTGCACCAACACAAGTGCGAAAAGTGGTTTTTCAACACTAACACAAGTGCGAAAAGTGGTTTTTCAACACTATCACAAGTGCAAAAAGTGTTTTTTCCGCACTAATACAAGTGCAAAAGTGGTTTCCTGCACCAACAAAAGTGCGAAAAGTGGTTTTTCAACACTACCAGAAGTGCGAAAAGTGGTTTTTCAACAACAACAAAAGTGCAAAAAGTGGTTTTTCCACACTAATACAAGTGCAAAAGTGGTTTCCTGCACCAACACAAGTGCGAAAAGTGGTTTTTCAACACTAACACAAGTGCGAAAAGTGGTTTTTCAACACTAACACAAGTGCGAAAAGTGTTATTTTCACACTAATACAAGTGAAAAAGTGGTTTCCTGCACCAACACAAGTGCGAAAAGTGGTTTTTCAACACTAACACAAGTGCGAAAAGTGGTTTTTCAACACTAACACAAGTGCGAGAAGTGGTTTTTCAACACTAACACAAGTGCGAAAAGTGTTTTTTCCACACTAATACAAGTGCAAAAGTGGTTTCCTGCACCAACACAAGTGCGAAAAGTGGTTTTTCAACACTAACACAAGTGCGAAATGTGGTTTTTCAACACTATCACAAGTGCAAAAAGTGTTTTTTCCACACTAATACAAGTGCAAAAGTGGTTTCCTGCACCAACACAAGTGCGAAAAGTGGTTTTTCAACACTAACACATGTGCGAAAAGTGGTTTTTCAACACTAACACAAGTGCGAAAAGTGGTTTTTCAACACTAACACAAGTGCGAAAAGTGGTTTTTCAACACTAATACAAGTGCGAAAAGTGGTTTTTCAACACTAACACAAGTGCGAAAAGTGGTTTTTCCACACTAAACAAGTGCAAAAGTGGTTTCCTGCACCAACACAAGTGCGTAAAGTGGTTTTTCAACACTAACACAAGTGCGAAAAGTGGTTTTTCAACACTAACACAAGTGCAAAAAGTGTTATTTTCACACTAATACAAGTGAAAAAGTGGTTTCCTGCACCAACACAAGTGCGAAAAGTGGTTTTTCAACACTAACACAAGTGCGAAAAGTGGTTTTTCAACACAAACACAAGTGCGAAAAGTGGTTTTTCAACACTAACACAAGTGCGAGAAGTGGTTTTTCAACACTAACACAAGTGCGAAAAGTGTTTTTTCCACACTAATACAAGTGCAAAAGTGGTTTCCTGCACCAACACAAGTGCGAAAAGTGGTTTTTCAACACTAACACAAGTGCGAAAAGTGGTTTTTCAACACTATCACAAGTGCAAAAAGTGTTTTTTCCACACTAATACAAGTGCAAAAGTGGTTTCCTGCACCAACACAAGTGCGAAAAGTGGTTTTTCAACACTAACACATGTGCGAAAAGTGGTTTTTCAACACTAACACAAGTGCGAAAAGTGGTTTTTCAACACTAACACAAGTGCGAAAAGTGGTTTTTCAACACTAATACAAGTGCAAAAGTGGTTTCCTGCACCAACACAAGTGCGAAAAGTGGTTTTTCAACACTAACACAAGTGCGAAAAGTGGTTTTTCAACACTATCACAAGTGCAAAAAGTGTTTTTTCCACACTAATGCAAGTGCAAAAGTGGTTTCCTGCACCAACAAAAGTGTGAAAAGTGGTTTTTCAACACTACCACAAGTGCGAAAAGTGGTTTTTCAACACCAACAAAAGTGCAAAAAGTGGTTTTTCAACACTAACACAAGTGCGAAAAGTGGTTTTTCAACACTAACACAAGTGCGAAAAGTGTTTTTTCCACACTAATACAAGTGCAAAAGTGGTTTCCTGCACCAACACAAGTGCGAAAAGTGGTTTTTCAACACTAACACAAGTGTGAAAAGTGGTTTTTCCACACTAATATAAGTGCAAAAGTGGTTTTTCCACACTATCACAAGTGCGAAAAGTGGTTTCCTGCACCAACACAAGTGCGAAAAGTGGTTTTTCAACACTAACACAAGTGCGAAAAGTGGTTTTTCAACACTATCACAAGTGCAAAAAGTGTTTTTTCCACACTAATACAAGTGCAAAAGTGGTTTCCTGCACCAACACAAGTGCGAAAAGTGGTTTTTCAACACTAACACAAGTGCGAAAAGTGGTTTTTCAACACTAACACAAGTTCAAAAAGTGTTTTATCCACACCAATACAAGTGCAAAAGTGGTTTCCTGCACCAACACAAGTGCAAAAAGTGGTTTTTCAACACTAACACAAGTGCGAAAAGTGGTTTTTCAACACTAACTCAAGTGCGAAAAGTGGTTTTTCAACACTAACACAAGTGCGAAAAGTGGTTTTTCAACACTATCACAAGTGCAAAAAGTGGTTTTTCCACACTAAGACAAGTGCAAAAGTGGTTTCCTGCACCAACACAAGTGCGAAAAGTGGTTTTTCAACACTAACACAAGTGCGAAAAGTGGTTTTTCAACACTAACACAAGTGCAAAAAGTGTTTTTTCCACACTAATACAAGTGCAAAAGTGGTTTCCTGCACCAACACAAGTGCGAAAAGTGGTTTTTCAACACTAACACAAGTGCGAAAAGTGGTTTTTCAACACTATCACAAGAGCAAAAAGTAGTTTTTCCACACTAATACAAGTGCAAAAGTGGTTTCCTGCACCAACACAAGTGCTAAAAGTGGTTTTTCAACACTAACACAAGTGCGAAAAGTGGTTTTTCAACACTACCACAATTGCGAAAAGTGGTTTTTCAACACTAACACAAGTGCGAAAAGTGGTTTTTCAACACGAACACAAGTGCGAAAAGTGGTTTTTCAACACTAACACAAGTGCGAAAAGTGTTTTTCCACACTAACACAAGTGCGAAAAGTGGTTTTTCAACACTAACACATGTGCGAAAAGTGGTTTTTCAACACTAACACAAGTGCGAAAAGTGGTTTTTCAACACTAACACAAGTGCGAAAAGTGGTTTTTCAACACAAACACAAGTGCGAAAAGTGTTTTTTCCACACTAATACAAGTGCAAAAGTGGTTTCGTGCACCAACACAAGTGCGAAAAGTGGTTTTTCAACACTAACACAAGTGCGAAAAGTGGTTTTTCCACACTAATATAAGTGCAAAAGTGGTTTTTCCACACTATCACAAGTGCGAAAAGTGGTTTCCTGCACCAACACAAGTGCGAAAAGTGGTTTTTCAACACTAACACAAGTGCGAAAAGTGGTTTTTCAACACTATCACAAGTGCAAAAAGTGTTTTTTCCACACTAATACAAGTGCAAAAGTGGTTTCCTGCACCAACACAAGTGCGAAAAGTGGTTTTTCAACACTAACACAAGTGCGAAAAGTGGTTTTTCAACACTAACACAAGTGCAAAAAGTGTTTTTTCCACACCAATACAAGTGCAAAAGTGGTTTCCTGCACCAACACAAGTGCGAAAAGTGGTTTTTCAACACTAACACAAGTGCGAAAAGTGGTTTTTCAACACTAACTCAAGTGCGAAAAGTGGTTTTTCAACACTAACACAAGTGCGAAAAGTGGTTTTTCAACACTATCACAAGTGCAAAAAGTGGTTTTTCCACACTAAGACAAGTGCAAAAGTGGTTTCCTGCACCAACACAAGTGCAAAAAGTGGTTTTTCAACACTAACACAAGTGCGAAAAGTGGTTTTTCAACACTAACACAAGTGCAAAAAGTGTTTTTTCCACACTAATACAAGTGCAAAAGTGGTTTCCTGCACCAACACAAGTGCGAAAAGTGGTTTTTCAACACTAACACAAGTGCGAAAAGTGGTTTTTCAACACTATCATAAGAGCAAAAAGTAGTTTTTCCACACTAATACAAGTGCAAAAGTGGTTTCCTGCACCAACACAAGTGCGAAAAGTGGTTTTTCAACACTAACACAAGTGCGAAAAGTGGTTTTTCAACACTAATACAAGTGCAAAAGTGGTTTCCTGCACCAACACAAGTGCGAAAAGTGGTTTTTCAACACTAACACAAGTGCGAAAAGTGGTTTTTCAACACTATCACAAGTGCAAAAAGTGTTTTTTCCGCACTAATACAAGTGCAAAAGTGGTTTCCTGCACCAACAAAAGTGCGAAAAGTGGTTTTTCAACACTACCAGAAGTGCGAAAAGTGGTTTTTCAACAACAACAAAAGTGCAAAAAGTGGTTTTTCCACACTAATACAAGTGCAAAAGTGGTTTCCTGCACCAACACAAGTGCGAAAAGTGGTTTTTCAACACTAACACAAGTGTGAAAAGTGGTTTTTCAACACTAACACAAGTGCGAAAAGTGTTATTTTCACACTAATACAAGTGAAAAAGTGGTTTCCTGCACCAACACAAGTGCGAAAAGTGGTTTTTCAACACTAACACAAGTGCGAAAAGTGGTTTTTCAACACTAACACAAGTGCGAGAAGTGGTTTTTCAACACTAACACAAGTGCGAAAAGTGTTTTTTCCACACTAATACAAGTGCAAAAGTGGTTTCCTGCACCAACACAAGTGCGAAAAGTGGTTTTTCAACACTAACACAAGTGCGAAATGTGGTTTTTCAACACTATCACAAGTGCAAAAAGTGTTTTTTCCACACTAATACAAGTGCAAAAGTGGTTTCCTGCACCAACACAAGTGCGAAAAGTGGTTTTTCAACACTAACACATGTGCGAAAAGTGGTTTTTCAACACTAACACAAGTGCGAAAAGTGGTTTTTCAACACTAACACAAGTGCGAAAAGTGGTTTTTCAACACTAATACAAGTGCAAAAGTGGTTTCCTCCACCAACACAAGTGCGAAAAGTGGTTTTTCAACACTAACACAAGTGCGAAAAGTGGTTTTTCAACACTATCACAAGTGCAAAAAGTGTTTTTTCCACACTAATGCAAGTGCAAAAGTGGTTTCCTGCACCAACAAAAGTGTGAAAAGTGGTTTTTCAACACTACCACAAGTGCGAAAAGTGGTTTTTCAACACCAACAAAAGTGCGAAAAGTGGTTTTTCAACACTAACACAAGTGCGAAAAGTGGTTTTTCAACACTAACACAAGTGCGAAAAGTGTTTTTTCCACACTAATACAAGTGCAAAAGTGGTTTCCTGCACCAACACAAGTGCGAAAAGTGGTTTTTCAACACTAACACAAGTGCGAAAAGTGGTTTTTCCACACTAATATAAGTGCAAAAGTGGTTTTTCCACACTATCACAAGTGCGAAAAGTGGTTTCCTGCACCAACACAAGTGCGAAAAGTGGTTTTTCAACACTAACACAAGTGCGAAAAGTGGTTTTTCAACACTATCACAAGTGCAAAAAGTGTTTTTTCCACACTAATACAAGTGCAAAAGTGGTTTCCTGCACCAACACAAGTGCGAAAAGTGGTTTTTCAACACTAACACAAGTGCGAAAAGTGGTTTTTCAACACTAACACAAGTTCAAAAAGTGTTTTATCCACACCAATACAAGTGCAAAAGTGGTTTACTGCACCAACACAAGTGCAAAAGTGGTTTTTCAACACTAACACAAGTGCGAAAAGTGGTTTTTCAACACTAACTCAAGTGCGAAAAGTGGTTTTTCAACACTAACACAAGTGCGAAAAGTGGTTTTTCAACACTATCACAAGTGCAAAAAGTGGTTTTTCCACACTAAGACAAGTGCAAAAGTGGTTTCCTGCACCAACACAAGTGCGAAAAGTGGTTTTTCAACACTAACACAAGTGCGAAAAGTCGATTTTCAACACTAACACAAGTGCAAAAAGTGTTTTTTCCACACTAATACAAGTGCAAAAGTGGTTTCCTGCACCAACACAAGTGCGAAAAGTGGTTTTTCAACACTAACACAAGTGCGAAAAGTGGTTTTTCAACACTATCACAAGAGCAAAAAGTAGTTTTTCCACACTAATACAAGTGCAAAAGTGGTTTCCTGCACCAACACAAGTGCTAAAAGTGGTTTTTCAACACTAACACAAGTGCGAAAAGTGGTTTTTCAACACTAACACAATTGCGAAAAGTGGTTTTTCAACACTAACACAAGTGCGAAAAGTGGTTTTTCAACACGAACACAAGTGCGAAAAGTGGTTTTTCAACACTAACACAAGTGCGAAAAGTGTTTTTCCACACTAACACAAGTGCGAAAAGTGGTTTTTCAACACTAACACATGTGCGAAAAGTGGTTTTTCAACACTAACACAAGTGCGAAAAGTGGTTTTTCAACACTAACACAAGTGCGAAAAGTGGTTTTTCAACACTAATACAAGTGCAAAAGTGGTTTCCTGCACCAACACAAGTGCGAAAAGTGGTTTTTCAACACTAACACAAGTGCGAAAAGTGGTTTTTCAACACTATCACAAGTGCAAAAAGTGTTTTTTCCACACTAATGCAAGTGCAAAAGTGGTTTCCTGCACCAACAAAAGTGCGAAAAGTGGTTTTTCAACAATACCACAAGTGCGAAAAGTGGTTTTTCAACACCAACAAAAGTGCGAAAAGTGGTTTTTCAACACTAACACAAGTGCGAAAAGTGGTTTTTCAACACTAACACAAGTGCGAAAAGTGTTTTTTCCACACTAATACAAGTGCAAAAGTGGTTTCCTGCACCAACACAAGTGCGAAAAGTGGTTTTTCAACACTAACACAAGTGCGAAAAGTGGTTTTTCCACACTAATATAAGTGCAAAAGTGGTTTTTCCACACTATCACAAGTGCGAAAAGTGGTTTCCTGCACCAACACAAGTGCGAAAAGTGGTTTTTCAACACTAACACAAGGGCGAAAAGTGGTTTTTCAACACTATCACAAGTGCAAAAAGTGTTTTTTCCACACTAATACAAGTGCAAAAGTGGTTTCCTGCACCAACACAAGTGCGAAAAGTGGTTTTTCAACACTAACACAAGTGCGAAAAGTGGTTTTTCAACACTAACACAAGTGCAAAAAGTGTTTTTTCCACACCAATACAAGTGCAAAAGTGGTTTCCTGCACCAACACAAGTGCGAAAAGTGGTTTTTCAACACTAACACAAGTGCGAAAAGTGGTTTTTCAACACTAACTCAAGTGCGAAAAGTGGTTTTTCAACACTAACACAAGTGCGAAAAGTGGTTTTTCAACACTATCACAAGTGCAAAAAGTGGTTTTTCCACACTAAGACAAGTGCAAAAGTGGTTTCCTGCACCAACACAAGTGCAAAAAGTGGTTTTTCAACACTAACACAAGTGCGAAAAGTGGTTTTTCAACACTAACACAAGTGCAAAAAGTGTTTTTTCCACACTAATACAAGTGCAAAAGTGGTTTCCTGCACCAACACAAGTGCGAAAAGTGGTTTTTCAACACTAACACAAGTGCGAAAAGTGGTTTTTCAACACTATCATAAGAGCAAAAAGTAGTTTTTCCACACTAATACAAGTGCAAAAGTGGTTTCCTGCACCAACACAAGTGCGAAAAGTGGTTTTTCAACACTAACACAAGTGCGAAAAGTGGTTTTTCAACACTAACTCAAGTGCGAAAAGTGGTTTTTCAACACTAACACAAGTGCGAAAAGTGGTTTTTCAACACTATCACAAGTGCAAAAAGTGGTTTTTCCACACTAAGACAAGTGCAAAAGTGGTTTCCTGCACCAACACAAGTGCAAAAAGTGGTTTTTCAACACTAACACAAGTGCGAAAAGTGGTTTTTCAACACTAACACAAGTGCAAAAAGTGGTTTCCTGCACCAACACAAGTGCGAAAAGTGGTTTTTCAACACTAACACAAGTGCGAAAAGTGGTTTTTCAACACTATCATAAGAGCAAAAAGTAGTTTTTCCACACTAATACAAGTGCAAAAGTGGTTTCCTGCACCAACACAAGTGCGAAAAGTGGTTTTTTCAACACTAACACAAGTGCGAAAAGTGGTTTTTCAACACAATACAAGTGCAAAAGTGGTTTCCTGCACCAACACAAGTGCGAAAAGTGGTTTTTCAACACTAACACAAGTGCGAAAAGTGGTTTTTCAACACTAACACAAGTGCAAAAAGTGTTTTTTCCGCACTAATACAAGTGCAAAAGTGGTTTCCTGCACCAACAAAAGTGCGAAAAGTGGTTTTTCAACACTACCAGAAGTGCGAAAAGTGGTTTTTCAACAACAACAAAAGTGCAAAAAGTGGTTTTTCCACACTAATACAAGTGCAAAAGTGGTTTCCTGCACCAACACAAGTGCGAAAAGTGGTTTTTCAACACTAACACAAGTGCGAAAAGTGGTTTTTCAACACTAACACAAGTGCGAAAAGTGTTATTTTCACACTAATACAAGTGAAAAAGTGGTTTCCTGCACCAACACAAGTGCGAAAAGTGGTTTTTCAACACTAACACAAGTGCGAAAAGTGGTTTTTCAACACTAACACAAGTGCGAAAAGTGGTTTTTCAACACTAACACAAGTGCGAAAAGTGGTTTTTCAACACTAACACAAGTGCGAGAAGTGGTTTTTCAACACTAACACAAGTGCGAAAAGTGTTTTTTCCACACTAATACAAGTGCAAAAGTGGTTTCCTGCACCAACACAAGTGCGAAAAGTGGTTTTTCAACACTAACACAAGTGCGAAAAGTGGTTTTTCAACACTATCACAAGTACAAAAAGTGTTTTTTCCACACTAATACAAGTGCAAAAGTGGTTTCCTGCACCAACACAAGTGCGAAAAGTGGTTTTTCAACACTAACACATGTGCGAAAAGTGGTTCCTGCACCAACACAAGTGCGAAAAGTGGTTTTTCAACACTAACACATGTGCGAAAAGTGGTTTTTCAACACTAACACAAGTGCGAAAAGTGGTTTTTCAACACTAACACAAGTGCGAAAAGTGGTTTTTCAACACTAATACAAGTGCAAAAGTGGTTTCCTGCACCAACACAAGTGCGAAAAGTGGTTTTTCAACACTAACACAAGTGCGAAAAGTGGTTTTTCAACACTATCACAAGTGCAAAAAGTGTTTTTTCCACACTAATGCAAGTGCAAAAGTGGTTTCCTGCACCAACAAAAGTGTGAAAAGTGGTTTTTCAACACTACCACAAGTGCGAAAAGTGGTTTTTCAACACCAACAAAAGTGCGAAAAGTGGTTTTTCAACACTAACACAAGTGCGAAAAGTGGTTTTTCAACACTAACACAAGTGCGAAAAGTGTTTTTTCCACACTAATACAAGTGCAAAAGTGGTTTCCTGCACCAACACAAGTGCGAAAAGTGGTTTTTCAACACTAACACAAGTGCGAAAAGTGGTTTTTCCACACTAATATAAGTGCAAAAGTGGTTTTTCCACACTATCACAAGTGCGAAAAGTGGTTTCCTGCACCAACACAAGTGCGAAAAGTGGTTTTTCAACACTAACACAAGTGCGAAAAGTGGTTTTTCAACACTATCACAAGTGCAAAAAGTGTTTTTTCCACACTAATACAAGTGCAAAAGTGGTTTCCTGCACCAACACAAATGTGAAAAGTGGTTTTTCAACACTAACACAAGTGCGAAAAGTGGTTTTTCAACACTAACACAAGTTCAAAAAGTGTTTTATCCACACCAATACAAGTGCAAAAGTGGTTTACTGCACCAACACAAGTGCAAAAGTGGTTTTTCAACACTAACACAAGTGCGAAAAGTGGTTTTTCAACACTAACTCAAGTGCGAAAAGTGGTTTTTCAACACTAACACAAGTGCGAAAAGTGGTTTTTCAACACTATCACAAGTGCAAAAAGTGGTTTTTCCACACTAAGACAAGTGCAAAAGTGGTTTCCTGCACCAACACAAGTGCGAAAAGTGGTTTTTCAACACTAACACAAGTGCGAAAAGTGGTTTTTCAACACTAACACAAGTGCAAAAAGTGTTTTTTCCACACTAATACAAGTGCAAAAGTGGTTTCCTGCACCAACACAAGTGCGAAAAGTGGTTTTTCAACACTAACACAAGTGCGAAAAGTGGTTTTTCAACACTATCACAAGAGCAAAAAGTAGTTTTTCCACACTAATACAAGTGCAAAAGTGGTTTCCTGCACCAACACAAGTGCTAAAAGTGGTTTTTCAACACTAACACAAGTGCGAAAAGTGGTTTTTCAACACTAACACAATTGCGAAAAGTGGTTTTTCAACACTAACACAAGTGCGAAAAGTGGTTTTTCAACACGAACACAAGTGCGAAAAGTGGTTTTTCAACACTAACACAAGTGCGAAAAGTGTTTTTCCACACTAACACAAGTGCGAAAAGTGGTTTTTCAACACTAACACATGTGCGAAAAGTGGTTTTTCAACACTAACACAAGTGCGAAAAGTGGTTTTTCAACACTAACACAAGTGCGAAAAGTGGTTTTTCAACACTAACACAAGTGCGAAAAGTGGTTTTTCAACACTAATACAAGTGCAAAAGTGGTTTCCTGCACCAACACAAGTGCGAAAAGTGGTTTTTCAACACTAACACAAGTGCGAAAAGTGGTTTTTCAACACTATCACAAGTGCAAAAAGTGTTTTTTCCACACTAATGCAAGTGCAAAAGTGGTTTCCTGCACCAACAAAAGTGCGAAAAGTGGTTTTTCAACAATACCACAAGTGCGAAAAGTGGTTTTTCAACACCAACAAAAGTGCGAAAAGTGGTTTTTCAACACTAACACAAGTGCGAAAAGTGGTTTTTCAACACTAACACAAGTGCGAAAAGTGTTTTTTCCACACTAATACAAGTGCAAAAGTGGTTTCCTGCACCAACACAAGTGCGAAAAGTGGTTTTTCAACACTAACACAAGTGCGAAAAGTGGTTTTTCCACACTAATATAAGTGCAAAAGTGGTTTTTCCACACTATCACAAGTGCGAAAAGTGGTTTCCTGCACCAACACAAGTGCGAAAAGTGGTTTTTCAACACTAACACAAGTGCGAAAAGTGGTTTTTCAACACTATCACAAGTGCAAAAAGTGTTTTTTCCACACTAATACAAGTGCAAAAGTGGTTTCCTGTACCAACACAAGTGCGAAAAGTGGTTTTTCAACACTAACACAAGTGCGAAAAGTGGTTTTTCAACACTAACACAAGTGCAAAAAGTGTTTTTTCCACACCAATACAAGTGCAAAAGTGGTTTCCTGTACCAACACAAGTGCGAAAAGTGGTTTTTCAACACTAACACAAGTGCGAAAAGTGGTTTTTCAACACTAACACAAGTGCGAAAAGTGGTTTTTCAACACTAACTCAAGTGCGAAAAGTGGTTTTTCAACACTAACACAAGTGCAAAAAGTGTTTTTTCCACACCAATACAAGTGCAAAAGTGGTTTCCTGTACCAACACAAGTGCGAAAAGTGGTTTTTCAACACTAACACAAGTGCGAAAAGTGGTTTTTCAACACTAACACAAGTGCGAAAAGTGGTTTTTCAACACTAACTCAAGTGCGAAAAGTGGTTTTTCAACACTAACACAAGTGCGAAAAGTGGTTTTTCAACACTATCACAAGTGCAAAAAGTGGTTTTTCCACACTAAGACAAGTGCAAAAGTGGTTTCCTGCACCAACACAAGTGCAAAAAGTGGTTTTTCAACACTAACACAAGTGCGAAAAGTGGTTTTTCAACACTAACACAAGTGCAAAAAGTGTTTTTTCCACACTAATACAAGTGCAAAAGTGGTTTCCTGCACCAACACAAGTGCGAAAAGTGGTTTTTCAACACTAACACAAGTGCGAAAAGTGGTTTTTCAACACTATCATAAGAGCAAAAAGTAGTTTTTCCACACTAATACAAGTGCAAAAGTGGTTTCCTGCACCAACACAAGTGCGAAAAGTGGTTTTTCAACACTAACACAAGTGCGAAAAGTGGTTTTTCAACACTAATACAAGTGCAAAAGTGGTTTCCTGCACCAACACAAGTGCGAAAAGTGGTTTTTCAACACTAACACAAGTGCGAAAAGTGGTTTTTCAACACTATCACAAGTGCAAAAAGTGTTTTTTCCGCACTAATACAAGTGCAAAAGTGGTTTCCTGCACCAACAAAAGTGCGAAAAGTGGTTTTTCAACACTACCAGAAGTGCGAAAAGTGGTTTTTCAACAACAACAAAAGTGCAAAAAGTGGTTTTTCCACACTAATACAAGTGCAAAAGTGGTTTCCTGCACCAACACAAGTGCGAAAAGTGGTTTTTCAACACTAACACAAGTGCGAAAAGTGGTTTTTCAACACTAACTCAAGTGCGAAAAGTGGTTTTTCAACACTAACACAAGTGCGAAAAGTGGTTTTTCAACACTATCACAAGTGCAAAAAGTGGTTTTTCCACACTAAGACAAGTGCAAAAGTGGTTTCCTGCACCAACACAAGTGCGAAAAGTGGTTTTTCAACACTAACACAAGTGCGAAAAGTGGTTTTTCAACACTAACACAAGTGCAAAAAGTGTTTTTTCCACACTAATACAAGTGCAAAAGTGGTTTCCTGCACCAACACAAGTGCGAAAAGTGGTTTTTCAACACTAACACAAGTGCGAAAAGTGGTTTTTCAACACTATCACAAGAGCAAAAAGTAGTTTTTCCACACTAATACAAGTGCAAAAGTGGTTTCCTGCACCAACACAAGTGCTAAAAGTGGTTTTTCAACACTAACACAAGTGCGAAAAGTGGTTTTTCAACACTAACACAATTGCGAAAAGTGGTTTTTCAACACTAACACAAGTGCGAAAAGTGGTTTTTCAACACGAACACAAGTGCGAAAAGTGGTTTTTCAACACTAACACAAGTGCGAAAAGTGTTTTTCCACACTAACACAAGTGCGAAAAGTGGTTTTTCAACACTAACACATGTGCGAAAAGTGGTTTTTCAACACTAACACAAGTGCGAAAAGTGGTTTTTCAACACTAACACAAGTGCGAAAAGTGGTTTTTCAACACTAACACAAGTGCGAAAAGTGGTTTTTCAACACTAATACAAGTGCAAAAGTGGTTTCCTGCACCAACACAAGTGCGAAAAGTGGTTTTTCAACACTAACACAAGTGCGAAAAGTGGTTTTTCAACACTATCACAAGTGCAAAAAGTGTTTTTTCCACACTAATGCAAGTGCAAAAGTGGTTTCCTGCACCAACAAAAGTGCGAAAAGTGGTTTATCAACAATACCACAAGTGCGAAAAGTGGTTTTTCAACACCAACAAAAGTGCGAAAAGTGGTTTTTCAACACTAACACAAGTGCGAAAAGTGGTTTTTCAACACTAACACAAGTGCGAAAAGTGTTTTTTCCACACTAATACAAGTGCAAAAGTGGTTTCCTGCACCAACACAAGTGCGAAAAGTGGTTTTTCAACACTAACACAAGTGCGAAAAGTGGTTTTTCCACACTAATATAAGTGCAAAAGTGGTTTTTCCACACTATCACAAGTGCGAAAAGTGGTTTCCTGCACCAACACAAGTGCGAAAAGTGGTTTTTCAACACTAACACAAGTGCGAAAAGTGGTTTTTCAACACTATCACAAGTGCAAAAAGTGTTTTTTCCACACTAATACAAGTGCAAAAGTGGTTTCCTGCACCAACACAAGTGCGAAAAGTGGTTTTTCAACACTAACACAAGTGCGAAAAGTGGTTTTTCAACACTAACACAAGTGCAAAAAGTGTTTTTTCCACACCAATACAAGTGCAAAAGTGGTTTCCTGCACCAACACAAGTGCGAAAAGTGGTTTTTCAACACTAACACAAGTGCGAAAAGTGGTTTTTCAACACTAACTCAAGTGCGAAAAGTGGTTTTTCAACACTAACACAAGTGCGAAAAGTGGTTTTTCAACACTATCACAAGTGCAAAAAGTGGTTTTTCCACACTAAGACAAGTGCAAAAGTGGTTTCCTGCACCAACACAAGTGCAAAAAGTGGTTTTTCAACACTAACACAAGTGCGAAAAGTGGTTTTTCAACACTAACACAAGTGCAAAAAGTGTTTTTTCCACACTAATACAAGTGCAAAAGTGGTTTCCTGCACCAACACAAGTGCGAAAAGTGGTTTTTCAACACTAACACAAGTGCGAAAAGTGGTTTTTCAACACTATCATAAGAGCAAAAAGTAGTTTTTCCACACTAATACAAGTGCAAAAGTGGTTTCCTGCACCAACACAAGTGCGAAAAGTGGTTTTTCAACACTAACACAAGTGCGAAAAGTGGTTTTTCAACACTAATACAAGTGCAAAAGTGGTTTCCTGCACCAACACAAGTGCGAAAAGTGGTTTTTCAACACTAACACAAGTGCGAAAAGTGGTTTTTCAACACTATCACAAGTGCAAAAAGTGTTTTTTCCGCACTAATACAAGTGCAAAAGTGGTTTCCTGCACCAACAAAAGTGCGAAAAGTGGTTTTTCAACACTACCAGAAGTGCGAAAAGTGGTTTTTCAACAACAACAAAAGTGCAAAAAGTGGTTTTTCCACACTAATACAAGTGCAAAAGTGGTTTCCTGCACCAACACAAGTGCGAAAAGTGGTTTTTCAACACTAACACAAGTGCGAAAAGTGGTTTTTCAACACTATCACAAGTGCAAAAAGTGTTTTTTCCACACTAATACAAGTGCAAAAGTGCTTTCCTGCACCAACACAAGTGCGAAAAGTGGTTTTTCAACACTAACACAAGTGCGAAAAGTGGTTTTTCAACACTATCACAAGAGCAAAAAGTGGTTTTTCCACACTAATACAAGTGCAAAAGTGGTTTCCTGCACCAACACAAATGCGAAAAGTGGTTTTTCAACACTAACACAAGTGCGAAAAGTGGTTTTTCAACACTAACACAAGTGCGAAAAGTGGTTTTTCCACACTAAACAAGTGCAAAAGTGGTTTCCTGCACCAACACAAGTGCGTAAAGTGGTTTTTCAACACTAACACAAGTGCGAAAAGTGGTTTTTCAACACTAACACAAGTGCGAAAAGTGTTATTTTCACACTAATACAAGTGCAAAAGTGGTTTCCTGCACCAACACAAGTGCGAAAAGTGGTTTTTCAACACTAACACAAGTGCGAAAAGTGGTTTTTCAACACTAACACAAGTGCGAAAAGTGGTTTTTCAACACTAACACAAGTGCGAAAAGTGGTTTTTCAACACTAACACAAGTGCGAGAAGTGGTTTTTCAACACTAACACAAGTGCGAAAAGTGTTTTTTCCACACTAATACAAGTGCAAAAGTGGTTTCCTACACCAACACAAGTGCGAAAAGTGGTTTTTCAACACTAACACAAGTGCGAAAAGTGGTTTTTCAACACTATCACAAGTGCAAAAAGTGTTTTTTCCACACTAATACAAGTGCAAAAGTGGTTTCCTGCACCAACACAAGTGCGAAAAGTGGTTTTTCAACACTAACACATGTGCGAAAAGTGGTTTTTCAACACTAACACAAGTGCGAAAAGTGGTTTTTCAACACTAACACAAGTGCGAAAAGTGGTTTTTCAACACTAATACAAGTGCAAAAGTGGTTTCCTGCACCAACACAAGTGCGAAAAGTGGTTTTTCAACACTAACACAAGTGCGAAAAGTGGTTTTTCAACACTATCACAAGTGCAAAAAGTGTTTTTTCCACACTAATGCAAGTGCAAAAGTGGTTTCCTGCACCAACAAAAGTGTGAAAAGTGGTTTTTCAACACTACCACAAGTGCGAAAAGTGGTTTTTCAACACCAACAAAAGTGCGAAAAGTGGTTTTTCAACACTAACACAAGTGCGAAAAGTGGTTTTTCAACACTAACACAAGTGCGAAAAGTGTTTTTTCCACACTAATACAAGTGCAAAAGTGGTTTCCTGCACCAACACAAGTGCGAAAAGTGGTTTTTCAACACTAACACAAGTGCGAAAAGTGGTTTTTCCACACTAATATAAGTGCAAAAGTGGTTTTTCCACACTATCACAAGTGCGAAAAGTGGTTTCCTGCACCAACACAAGTGCGAAAAGTGGTTTTTCAACACTAACACAAGTGCGAAAAGTGGTTTTTCAACACTATCACAAGTGCAAAAAGTGTTTTTTCCACACTAATACAAGTGCAAAAGTGGTTTCCTGCACAAACACAAGTGCGAAAAGTGGTTTTTCAACACTAACACAAGTGCGAAAAGTGGTTTTTCAACACTAACACAAGTTCAAAAAGTGTTTTATCCACACCAATACAAGTGCAAAAGTGGTTTCCTGCACCAACACAAGTGCAAAAAGTGGTTTTTCAACACTAACACAAGTGCGAAAAGTGGTTTTTCAACACTAACTCAAGTGCGAAAAGTGGTTTTTCAACACTAACACAAGTGCGAAAAGTGGTTTTTCAACACTATCACAAGTGCAAAAAGTGGTTTTTCCACACTAAGACAAGTGCAAAAGTGGTTTCCTGCACCAACACAAGTGCGAAAAGTGGTTTTTCAACACTAACACAAGTGCGAAAAGTGGTTTTTCAACACTAACACAAGTGCAAAAAGTATTTTTTCCACACTAATACAAGTGCAAAAGTGGTTTCCTGCACCAACACAAGTGCGAAAAGTGGTTTTTCAACACTAACACAAGTGCGAAAAGTGGTTTTTCAACACTATCACAAGAGCAAAAAGTAGTTTTTCCACACTAATACAAGTGCAAAAGTGGTTTCCTGCACCAACACAAGTGCTAAAAGTGGTTTTTCAACACTAACACAAGTGCGAAAAGTGGTTTTTCAACACTAATACAAGTGCAAAAGTGGTTTCCTGCACCAACACAAGTGCGAAAAGTGGTTTTTCAACACTAACACAAGTGCGAAAAGTGGTTTTTCAACACTATCACAAGTGCAAAAAGTGTTTTTTCCGCACTAATACAAGTGCAAAAGTGGTTTCCTGCACCAACAAAAGTGCGAAAAGTGGTTTTTCAACACTACCAGAAGTGCAAAAAGTGGTTTTTCAACAACAACAAAAGTGCAAAAAGTGTTTTTTCCACACTAATACAAGTGCAAAAGTGGTTTCCTGCACCAACACAAGTGCGAAAAGTGGTTTTTCAACACTAACACAAGTGCGAAACGTGGTTTTTCAACACTATCACAAGTGCAAAAAGTGTTTTTTCCACACTAATACAAGTGCAAAAGTGGTTTCCTGCACCAACACAAGTGCGAAAAGTGGTTTTTCAACACTAACACATGTGCGAAAAGTGGTTTTTCAACACTAACACAAGTGCGAAAAGTGGTTTTTCAACACTAACACAAGTGCGAAAAGTGGTTTTTCAACACTAATACAAGTGCAAAAGTGGTTTCCTGCACCAACACAAGTGCGAAAAGTGGTTTTTCAACACTAACACAAGTGCGAAAAGTGGTTTTTCAACACTATCACAAGTGCAAAAAGTGTTTTTTCCACACTAATGCAAGTGCAAAAGTGGTTTCCTGCACCAACAAAAGTGTGAAAAGTGGTTTTTCAACACTACCACAAGTGCGAAAAGTGGTTTTTCAACACCAACAAAAGTGCGAAAAGTGGTTTTTCAACACTAACACAAGTGCGAAAAGTGGTTTTTCAACACTAACACAAGTGCGAAAAGTGTTTTTTCCACACTAATACAAGTGCAAAAGTGGTTTCCTGCACCAACACAAGTGCGAAAAGTGGTTTTTCAACACTAACACAAGTGCGAAAAGTGGTTTTTCCACACTAATATAAGTGCAAAAGTGGTTTTTCCACACTATCACAAGTGCGAAAAGTGGTTTCCTGCACCAACACAAGTGCGAAAAGTGGTTTTTCAACACTAACACAAGTGCGAAAAGTGGTTTTTCAACACTATCACAAGTGCAAAAAGTGTTTTTTCCACACTAATACAAGTGCAAAAGTGGTTTCCTGCACAAACACAAGTGCGAAAAGTGGTTTTTCAACACTAACACAAGTGCGAAAAGTGGTTTTTCAACACTAACACAAGTTCAAAAAGTGTTTTATCCACACCAATACAAGTGCAAAAGTGGTTTCCTGCACCAACACAAGTGCAAAAAGTGGTTTTTCAACACTAACACAAGTGCGAAAAGTGGTTTTTCAACACTAACTCAAGTGCGAAAAGTGGTTTTTCAACACTAACACAAGTGCGAAAAGTGGTTTTTCAACACTATCACAAGTGCAAAAAGTGGTTTTTCCACACTAAGACAAGTGCAAAAGTGGTTTCCTGCACCAACACAAGTGCGAAAAGTGGTTTTTCAACACTAACACAAGTGCGAAAAGTGGTTTTTCAACACTAACACAAGTGCAAAAAGTATTTTTTCCACACTAATACAAGTGCAAAAGTGGTTTCCTGCACCAACACAAGTGCGAAAAGTGGTTTTTCAACACTAACACAAGTGCGAAAAGTGGTTTTTCAACACTATCACAAGAGCAAAAAGTAGTTTTTCCACACTAATACAAGTGCAAAAGTGGTTTCCTGCACCAACACAAGTGCTAAAAGTGGTTTTTCAACACTAACACAAGTGCGAAAAGTGGTTTTTCAACACTAATACAAGTGCAAAAGTGGTTTCCTGCACCAACACAAGTGCGAAAAGTGGTTTTTCAACACTAACACAAGTGCGAAAAGTGGTTTTTCAACACTATCACAAGTGCAAAAAGTGTTTTTTCCGCACTAATACAAGTGCAAAAGTGGTTTCCTGCACCAACAAAAGTGCGAAAAGTGGTTTTTCAACACTACCAGAAGTGCAAAAAGTGGTTTTTCAACAACAACAAAAGTGCAAAAAGTGGTTTTTCCACACTAATACAAGTGCAAAAGTGGTTTCCTGCACCAACACAAGTGCGAAAAGTGGTTTTTCAACACTAACACAAGTGCGAAAAGTGGTTTTTCAACACTATCACAAGTGCAAAAAGTGTTTTTTCCACACTAATACAAGTGCAAAAGTGGTTTCCTGCACCAACACAAGTGCGAAAAGTGGTTTTTCAACACTAACACAAGTGCGAAAAGTGGTTTTTCAACACTATCACAAGAGCAAAAAGTGGTTTTTCCACACTAATACAAGTGCAAAAGTGGTTTCCTGCACCAACACAAATGCGAAAAGTGGTTTTTCAACACTAACACAAGTGCGAAAAGTGGTTTTTCAACACTAACACAAGTGCGAAAAGTGGTTTTTCCACACTAATACAAGTGCAAAAGTGGTTTCCTGCACCAACACAAGTGCGAAAAGTGGTTTTTCAACACTAACACAAGTGCGAAAAGTGGTTTTTCAACACTAACACAAGTGCGAAAAGTGTTTTTTCCACACTAATACAAGCGCAAAAGTCGTTTCCTGCACCAACACAAGTGTGAAAAGTGGTTTTTCAACACTAACACAAGTGCAAAAAGTGTTTTTTCCACACTAATACAAGTGCAAAAGTGGTTTCCTGCACCAACACAAGTGCAAAAAGTGGTTTTTCAACACTAACACAAGTGCGAAAAGTGGTTTCTCAACACTAACACAAGTGCGAAAAGTGCTTTTCCACACTAATACAAGTGCAAAAGTGGTTTCCTGCACCAACAAAAGTGCGAAAAGTGGTTTTTCAACACTAACACAAGTGCGAAAAGTGGTTTTTCAACACTAACACAAGTGCGAAAAGTGGTTTTTCAACACTAACACAAGTGCGAAAAGTGGTTTTTCAACACTATCACAAGTGCAAAAAGTGGTTTTCCACACTAATACAAGTGCAAAAGTGGTTTCCTGCACCAACACAAGTGCGAAAAGTGGTTTTTCAACACTAACACAAGTGCGAAAAGTGGTTTTTCAACACTATCACAAGTGCAAAAAGTGTTTTTCCACACTAATACAAGTGCAAAAGTGGTTTCCTGCACCAACACAAGTGCGAAAAGTGGTTTTTCAACACTAACACAAGTGCGAAAAGTGGTTTTTCAACACTATCACAAGAGCAAAATGTGGTTTTTCCACACTAATACAAGTGCAAAAGTGGTTTCCTGCACCAACACAAATGCGAAAAGTGGTTTTTCAACACTAACACAAGTGCGAAAAGTGGTTTTCAACACTAACACAAGTGCGAAAAGTGGTTTTTCCACACTAATACAAGTGCAAAAGTGGTTTCCTGCACCAACACAAGTGCGAAAAGTGGTTTTTCAACACTAACACAAGTGCGAAAAGTGGTTTTTCAACACTAACACAAGTGCGAAAAGTGGTTTTTCAACACTAACACAAGTGCGAAAAGTGGTTTTTCAACACTAACACAAGTGCGAAAAGTGGTTTTTCCACACTAATACAAGTGCAAAAGTGGTTTCCTGCACCAACACAAGTGCGAAAAGTGGTTTTTCAACACTAACACAAGTGCGAAAAGTGGTTTTTCAACACTTACACAAGTGCGAAAAGTGTTTTTTCCACACTAATACAAGTGCAAAAGTGGTTTCCTGCACCAACACAAGTGTGAAAAGTGGTTTTTCAACACTAACACAAGTGCGAAAAGTGGTTTTTCAACACTATCACAAGTGCAAAAAGTGTTTTTTCCACACTAATACAAGTGCAAAGGTGGTTTCCTGCACCAACACAAGTGCGAAAAGTGGTTTTTCAACACTAACACAAGTGCGAAAAGTGGTTTTTCAACACTAACACAAGTGCGAAAAGTGGTTTTTCCACACTAATACAAGTGCAAAAGTGGTTTCCTGCACCAACACAAGTGCGAAATGTGGTTTTTCAACACTAACACAAGTGCGAAAAGTGGTTTTTCAACACTAACACAAGTGCGAAAAGTGGTTTTTCAACACTAACACAAGTGATACAAGTGGTGATTCAACACTGACACAAGTGCGAAAAGTGGATTTGCAACACAAAGACAAGTGAAACAAGTGGTTATTCAACACTAACACAAGTGTGAAAAGTGGTTTTGCAACACTAAAACAAGTGAGACAAGTGGTTATTCAACACGAACACAAGTGCAAAAAGTGGTTTTCAACGCCAGCACAAGTGAGACAAGTGGTTACTCAACACTAACACAAGTGCAAAAAGTGGTGTTTCAACCCTGGCACAAGTGAGAAAAGTGGTTTTGCAACACGAACACATGTGCAAAAAGTGGTTTTCAACACTGACACAAGTGCGACAAGTGGTTTTGCAACACTAAGACAAGTGAGACAAGTGGTTATTCAACACCAACACAAGTGCCAAAAGTGGTTTTGCAACACTAAGACAAGTGAGACAAATGGTTATGTGGTAAGTGGTTATGTGGTAAGTGGTTATGTGGTAAGACAAGTGGTAACCATGGAGTTACCTCCATGTGGCACCGAAGCCAGCCGAGGGCGGGCTAGGATAATTGTTAGGGAATTAGAAGGCAGACTGGTAGAAGACAAGATTGAAGTAGAGACATTTGTACTGTAGAGGGGACGTAGGTAGTTTAGGTGGTTGATAATGATGAGGGATTGCTTAGTTTAATGGGATGATGGGGAAGCACGAGTAATAGGGGAAAGGCAGGTAGTTAGATGATGCTGTGTATGTGAGGATGTGTGTTGAGAATAACCAGGAATTGTGTATGGAGAACAAATGGAGTTGTGGTTGAAGTGTATGGGAAGTAGTGTGTGAGCACAAAAGGTGTGCAAGAGATTTAGTGTGGGAGATAAATGGTGTGCGAATAAATGGTGTGGATTGCTTGGTGTTGAATAAAAGGTGTGGAATGCATGGTGCGAAGGAGTGAATGGGGGGAGATGGACCCATTCACGAATCCCCGGCAGGGTAGTGTAAACCCAGGTAGAGGGCTTAGGTAAATTGTTTGGATATTGACACCTGTGGTGCGGGAATTGGCAAGTAGTGCTTTGGTTGGGTGCATGAGTCAGTGACATGGCTGGGTGTGTGGCTTAATTGGTGCGTATGGTTATTGGAGCACTCCGTCACTGGTAGTTTGTCGGCCAGGTGAGGCCGCAGGTCGGCTCTGGGAGCCAGTTAGGGTAGTGGTTAGTTGTTCAATGGGGCCCGAGGATCCAAGGGAAGGACCCGGGTAGCCCACTGCCAAGGAGGGAACCAGGGGGTAAAAGCCAGAAGAGGCCTTCCCCAGTTTAGGTAGTCGCAGGAGCAGGTAAGCTCGGGTGGCGACTTCAGTGGCGGAGGTGCGCAGGTAGGTAGACCTGCTAGTGGAGCCACATGACCCAGCCCCGATATTGTGCAAAGGCACAGTGTGAAAATTCAGTGGGAGTGAGACCCAAATTTTGAAGAGCACCACAGGGTGGGTCAATGGGGATTCGGTTTTTAGAACCACATAGTTTAAAGATGACCGATTGGCAGGGTATGACCCCGTGTAGTTTAAATGAGTTAATGTCAGTTAGTGTAGTTAGAATGAGAGAAATTCCCTTCACGCCATCCACATCCATTCACCGAGGAGAACGAAGCTCCGCACCAAGACCAGGTGCAATGTTTGAGTGACTAAGACGCATCATGACGTAATGGGACATTGTGTTTGTTCCATTCCTTCCTTCCAGGGAGGGATTGGGAAACGAATATGGAGTAGAGGGGGATATGGGAGAATAGACGTAGAGACGAATTTGAATTTGTAAATACAGGGAAGGGCAAGTGTAGTGTAAGCTGACGTTGGGGGGTACGGACGGTTATGGACGAGCTTGCTCTGCTCGCTCTTCCGTGCCCCTGCGCTGCATTACCTTGTACTGCTGTGTACCTCTGTGCCCTTTCCACTTTGCCGGTTGTGCTTTGTCTCTCCCCCCACCCCAGGACCATTTCGGAGGTGGAACGGTGCAGCTGCACCTTGCTGCACATGTGCAGCACCCCTGCTGCACTTTGCTAAATCTGTGCAGCTGAACTGCACGGCACTTTGCTGCCGTATCCTTGTCGTTTGTTATAACTTTGCTGCACATGTGCAGCACCCTGCTGCCAAAAACACTTTTCTGCAAATTATCACATTACACTTATGGACCACAAGTTTTGTGGCCTTACACTTCTGCTGTGCAGCACTTTGCTGCAAACTCACCTTGCATGTTCGGACCACTGTTTTTGAGTGGCATTAATGTCACGCACTTGGACCACATAGGGTTGGCCCTGCTGGCAAATAAATGAACACACTTGTTGTGCATTTCTTTTTTATTTTGTGTGCTCGGGACTAGAAGATTGTAAGTTTGTTAAGCCCTGAAGAGCAGGAATGGCCTGTATGCCGGTCCGGGGGCTTGCCAGTTCGATATGTGCACACCGAATATAGAAGATGCCAGACACCAACAGGAAATGAAATGTGACTTTTGAAATGTGTATTTGTGCTTTGCTGTGCTTTTCTTCCCCTTCAATCTTTTTTCCAAAAAGGACAGGTCCTGGGTCATAGAACTGTAAATAAGGTTAGGTTTTGTGCTTGTATCTAAAATGCTGCCCACCGGCTTTATGTTTAGTTTGAAAACAATTCTGCAATTCGGTTAATTGTGTGCGTGATTCTGTTAGTTAGCTACTCAACGCAGTAGGTGGGACATATTTAGTGTTGTAAAACTGTCGCATACAATTAGGGTAAATGTTAGGGGGAACCACATCTAAATATCACACGTAATTAAAAGTTAGTCCCAGATCTTTCTCAAAACCGGTCGTTCCAGTTTTTGTAGGTTCGACTCAGGGATGAGCCTGATGAGGGAGGGGGGCAGTGTTGCGGTTTTGAGTTTGTAAAGTGAGTCTAATAAAAGTTAAAATTTGCCCCCCATAGTTAGTCACACAAGCAACATGTAGCCTCGCGATAGTATAGTTATGTCTTAGTATTTGTGAGCTTAGTTCCTTTCCATTGTTAGTTCTGCATTGAGTAAGAGCCAGGAGAAAATAGGCCATACTGCCACCGATCATCCAACATCCGTAGCCTCAATCCCCTTTTGCGCTAACGTTGGTTCATTATTGGGTGAGTTAACACGAGGCAGACTAGGAGGACCGGGGTAGAGCCGAGGGCAGAGTGGCGGAAGCGCTGACGGTAAGCACGAGCTGCCAATCAGGGCTCAGAGGTGGTGACGGTGGTGTTGCATCACAGGGTGTCGTGAGAAGGGTCGAGAGTGTTTCAGAAGGTTCGGGGGTGTAGCTATAAGACCCGCTGTGCAAAGCCCTCGACAGGACTCGCGTGCACGCAGCAGTAAGGACTGGACTAGCGGTGAAGGACTGGCACGAAAGGACTGCTGCCTAAGGGACTTGATGAGCAACGAACTTGCGTGCACTAACCAGCTCAGAGGATCGAGGAAGAGGAGTTGGCAGCGTGTGAGAACTGTAAAGACACGCGGGTGCAGCCAGACGCGCATGAACCGATATACAGTGCATTTGAGACGCGCGAGTGAGGAACGGGTGAGTAATCGCCAGCCACGCTAAAATTCCCGCCCTTCGCCGTTCCACCTCATTATCTGCCTTGTTTGGAAGAAGCACTACGAGTTCCTGCCTTCGCCTGCCACCATATTCGCAGGACGTGCCGGGGCCGTGGAGAGCCGGACGGGGACCGTCTCTGGACGACCACGTCGAGGCGTTGGGGAACATCTACCCATCTGCAATTCCCTGTGTGAGTGTGAGCCGGGCCCGTTATCTGGGTGAATAACTTACGACTGTCTAAGGCTGCTCTGTGTCTCTGCATCCCTAATCATTGTACATACGTGTGGGAATAATTAAAACCAGTGTTCTTCCTTTCTTCCATTCGATCGTTTCTGTGGTTTCCTTCATTGGCTAAGCGGGCACGAATAGGATCGCTCAAATCGGGTTCCACTAATTAAAACTGCACGGACCACGTGGTACTCAATCCGCTCGTCGTACTAAAACCACACGTGGTTCATGCGAGGCTTGTTTCCTCGCTTCCAGGGCAGCGCGGGGAATTAGGTACGAGCGAGAAGTGGTCCCGAGACCCTACGCCGCGTTTGTCCGGAAGGGACGTACCAAGCCTCGGTTCCGCCAAGCCCAGCAAAGACAAGGGGATTAATCCCCCCTTGGTAAGGGGAAGAAGGGCAGCGTCGAGAACCGCAATATATATATATATATATATATATATATATATATATATATATATATATATATAATTATATATATATATATATATATATAATTATATATATATATATATATATATATAATTATATATAATACATATATATATATATATATATATATATATATACATATATATACATATATATATATATATATATATACATATATATACATATATATATATATATATATATATATAAATACATATATATACATATATATATATATATATATATATATGATGTCAGTGGAGGTTGAGGAAATGTGGTGCTGAGTGTTTCTGATTGATGGAGGAGAGGAAGGGCCTTATTCAGAATACTTGGCAACTGGGATGAGGTAGCAGAGTAGGTGGTTACCAGTGGGACACGGTTAGTTGCAGGTTTGGGTTTGTAAGTCAGAAGGTCTGCTCTCGGTATGCGTTTTGCTCGGGTTATTGCTTCTTTCACAGAGTGAGGGTCATAGTTTCTTGCAATGAAGTGTGTTTCTAATTGGCAGAGAGAAGTTTCTTCCGCCATTTTTGTTGAGCAAATGCGTCTTACTCTGAGTGCTTGACTGTATGGTATGCTTGCAATAGTATGTTTAGGATGAGATGAAGAAGGGAGAAGGTAAGAGTGAGTCTCTGTTGGTTTGGTGTATAGTTCTGTTTCGAGTCTGTTATTTTGAAGCGTGAGTGATGTGTCTAGAAAGTGAACTTCGGACTGTGAGCTGTCGAATGTGAACTTGATGGTCGGATGAATCAAATTTAATTCATTTTGGAATTGGGTGAGACTACGGGGGGATTTTGACCAGATGAACTGGATGTCATCAATATAACGTACCCAGGATTTTTCCAAGATGCCGTGATGAGGTTGTGCATTGATCTTGGCCTCTATCATTCCCATGAAGATGTTAGCGTATGACGGTGCGACAGGGGTACTGTGGAAGAATTTCGTGTATGACTCACAGGACTCCAATGACCGGACACAGGTTACAAAAGGTCTAGTTTATTAAACTGTATTCACTTCATCCAATTACCAAAATGATACCGCATAATATAATGGATCAGGTTAACTCTTTTCGCTGGTCCTTCTCGTTCATCCGACACTCCCGTTCGGTCAGCGCTTCACGTAGCAAGTCCTCGTTCATTCCATCGTTCCGTCGGGCAGGGCTTCTGAGGACAAGTCTACTTTACTCAACGTTTGCTCTCGTTATATCGCCAAACTGGACTTAATCTCCTCTCCGCTAATGTCCCGAGGTCATGCATCGCACCGAGTCCTGGCATCAGCTCGCTCCCCTCCTGCTGTGATTTCCATTTACACAGCAGGGGGGGTGCTCTAGCCTGGGGCCTTGACCAGGTGTTTCCAAAGGATTATCATGTTCATGCACATTCTGCTTCGTTACCAGATTTAATCAATGAGTTACCAGGGCCAATCAATACGTTACACTGAGTTACACTTCCACAATTCCCTCATCTTTTTGTTTTTGTTTATATTAACCATTAATCTAAACATCAATATAAGTAAACAATCAATCACTACTAGTAAACATCATTACAAGTATAAGTAAATTAATCAATCACTTTGGTAATCAAATTCCCTTAGGCATACACCGTCATCCTGCAAGAATCACAAAACATTTCGTTGGTCATTGACTCCTTCCATATTGTTCAATCTATTGCATTTGCATCACAAATATATTTTCAAAACAACACTTCACCATCACCAAGATACAACAATTTCACTTCATTTTCAAGTTTTGTAAAGCATCTGCACCATCTGGCAAAAAACGTTTGCCTCCACACAAATGTTAACTTTGTTTGAAAGGAAGGGCTGATCACTTGTGTTTGAATCCAGGTATGAAACATTTTCTCCTAATGTCTTCATAGCTCCTGCACTACTTCGTGTAGGATTTCGCTGTTGTGGTAACACTGCGGAGTCATAGACTGACCCTTCTCTCCATGTAGCATTCTTGCCACTTTTTTTTGCTGTGAACCATAATGATTCCTTGAACAAGGCCTTCACCCAGTTGTAGTCGACTTGCCTCTTCCCTCATTGTGAGTGGGCAGCAAGTATTGGTGTGACGTTGATTGGCCAGCAAGATGTGGAACAGGGATGCCGGATGCATCCACACTGATGTTGGGACCATGGTGTTCAGGTCATTCATGGTCCTTACCAGGAGCAACCAGCAGAATCGTGCACAGCTGTTGTGACAAGGGCACAGCCGTTTTTTGCAGCTCCATGCTGGTTCCCCGGACGTTGGTGAAGTAATAACATATGTCCCCGCATTTCACAGAGGTTGCAGGTAAAATGTCGTTGTCCTGCAACTTCTGATGTGGTGAATGTTCGAAGTCTTCGAACAAGAGTAAGTGATCGCCTTTCTTTCATATGTTGCAGTGTGATCCAGGCAAATGGTCACATAAATTTCCTTGGTGAAGGTAAGCATTCATCTCCAAGTTACACGGGAGAATGTCTTCATCATTCTTTGAGAAAGAGGGTGTATGCCACGATTAACTTCATTTTTTAGCCACAAATTTTCTTTCTTTCTTCTTCCCAATTCCGTTAGCAATCCCTCCAAAATGTGATCTCGTCTTATCCTTATGCTCAGTCATATCTGAATCTGCTTTCCGCACACACTGAATCAGATAGGGTACATCTTACCATGAAATCAGCATAATCATGTATATCTTCCGACAGTTTCACATTCAACAATTTGTTGTTTTTCCTTAACACAAAAAATTATATTCATTTATATGCGTCACACAAATAATATTCAATCAGGTATGTATTTTATTACTAAACTAAGAATAGCATTGTATATGATTACAATCACAAACGGGAATACCTAATTCCCAACAACAATTTTCCCAAACCAACAAATTAAGCATAATGTATTATTACCATAATTCCTCTCCACTTTTTCTTTTCCCTCTTTTTTTTTTTTTTTTTTTTTTTTTAACAGTGTGTCACTCGTGGTGATATGAGTTCATTGATATTGTAATTGACACAACTCATAACATTGTCGTTATGCCATTATCTTAATTCTACTGTTTATGTCGCCATAAAAGTCTTCCTTTTCTGGTTCCACATTTCTTTCCTCATTTGTCACTTCATGTGTTATCATCGTGTTGTTGGTTACCTTATTCAAACACACCGTCACTAAGGCTTTCAAGCAAGCCACCACTAAAACAATTGCCAATATAACTACTAAACCAACAAACAAGTCTGCTACTCCTTGTATATATTCATATCTATGACATAGTTATATGTCGATGACATTTAACATTATATACCAAACTAACAAGCTTCCTAAAAGGTAAATAAAGAAAATCCCTTAATATGTAACATAATCAGATTATTTGTCTTACCCTGATCCCCCTATCTCCCGGGGTTGAACTCAATCCCCTGATCATGAGTGTAGTTGTGATACATTTTTT
The DNA here is from genome assembly GCF_964187855.1 of Myxine glutinosa. NCBI lineage: Eukaryota > Metazoa > Chordata > Myxini > Myxiniformes > Myxinidae > Myxine > Myxine glutinosa. Next base: position 48,020,543 of record NC_136267.1, read on the forward strand.
TCACTCATGCTGTATTAATATCAGCAGGTAATTGTATGTCATGTAGGCAAATAAATGTCACTATTCCAAGTAGGAATATCACATGTTGAAAATGTAATGTTTATCAATGCAAGGGGTGTTAAAATGTAATTCAAATGACTGTAAATCATGACTATCATTTTTCTACCACTGAATGTTCTGCTGGGCTGCTAGGTGCAGCCTCATTTTCTGTGGGATCGTCCACCTTAGCCCCATGTGCTTGCTTGCAATGAGAGGCATGAATCCAACTTTCTATTTTGGGTCCATATTTGTTTCTATTCTTATCAATCTCCTATGGTTTATCAATTCGTTCCAAGATACCGCAACCAAAGGTTTTAACCAAAGCTCTACCAAACTATTTCCAATTTGAACAAAAATGCCAGTGAAACAATGATTCGAAGGATTAACTTCAAGGGGTCAATAAATTTATTCTATAGCCAGATCTAATTTTCCCATCCAATAGTTTGCCTTGCCACATGTCATATTATAACACTTTAATAAACCTTCGAAAAAATGTTTCCCATCTCAACAAATTTCCTTTTTTACAAATAGCCATGTGTAACTTACGTATTTAACTACAATTTCCTCTCAATTTGTTTGGCCTAACTGGCCGCAAAAGTGGCTGCCAGCATGCAGTACCGTTTTTATCTACCAAGGAAGTGTTCCACACAAGACCTCTACCAAAATGTTGTTTGTAAAAACAAATCTGGGATTTCTGATTACATGGATGCACACTCTCAGGACATTTTCAGGCTGCTGTTAACAATCCACTACGATGACTTAATTCCTTTACCCACAATCAAATAATTAGTACAAATTGAGGATATTATCCCTATCACATTCTTTTATAGATTCATTATGTTGGATCTAATTTTTTCCAATAATTTTCCACTGCTGTAAGGCGGAACAATAGCTCTCATAAGTCTTAGTAATATCGTACTTAATTTGCCCAGCAGAGAATAATTTATTTACTATCCTTTCTCATCTGTTAACCAGTGACTTTGTTTAAACTCCAGAACTGAAAAACCCACAATAGTTCAAACCAGCAAAATTTTCTTTACTCTTTTCCCATATCATCTATGCCTAAAACACATCCATACATACAGCACAATTTATATGCTGATAAAATTCAAGTTTATATATATAAAATCCATGAGCAGAGTATTCTGGGAAGTCAGTGTAAGACCTCTCCCAAATTTGGATGATTTTGTACTTCCTCATTTCCTTTTATGAAGCTCATATCCATAAATAGATGTTATTCTCATATACATTCTATCAAAAATGGAATCCCAAAATTACTCACAATTTTACTATTAATTAATGGCTGCTCATAACCCAGCACATCAAATTTTTTTTATATTCCATTTCCCTTGACAAAAGAGATAATGTTCATAATCAAATTATATTTCTATTTTATTTTACGGATTCTCTGGATATTCAATCCCATCCACATATTCCAATCCCATCCACATATAACTATCCATTTCCAGACAGGCACACTGTCGGTGTCAACAATCTTGTAAGATTGATACACAAAAACACACACACACATGCATTATGCATATTTGTTTGCGTTGGAACCATTATTTACAGATCAGATGGGTGTCAATTTTATTTCAATTTCATAAAATTTGTCAATCAAATTCAAAATGCTTATAGACAAATAAACCAAAAGTCCATTCTTAGAAAACCCTTATGATGTCAAATTGAAATTACCCTTTCTGCCTTCACAATAATCTATCCAAATTTTGACTACACACCCATTTGCATGTCAGTCGACCATTGACCTATCAATCGTGCGGAACAATAGTCCGAAATTCCCACCTGATCATCATGTGACTCTTGTTACTTGGTTTGCCAACAATTGCAACGCAATTGTTCCAAACTTTGTAAATTTAAAATTGCTGTGCCCAAAATAGAAGATCCAATTTTGGCATTTGATCAATTAATTATTAATTTGTTAACAAGCAAAAAGAAAAATGAATCATTCTTGCTCTGAAAACTTTTCAGACACAAGAATCATTGACAGTTGTTCATGTTTGTCCAGTAATCGAATCTGTTGAGGCCAATCATCATTTGGGATTTGCAGCAATGAAGGCCTAATCATTGTCTGAGGTACCGGTAAGCACTGGTACCCTTGATCTTGGTTTGCCCCATGACCTTGTCTTCCTGTTGACATACGGACATCTTCTTCTCCAATGTCCCATCTTTCCACACTCGAAACACCGGTTTCTGTCGTTGTCTGATCTGTGCGCCTGTGCACTTGTATTGCTGGGCTGCATCTCTACATCCCTGAGTTGCCACTGCAATCTCTCGTTATCTCCTGAAACACGAAAAAATTCTCTGTACCGTCCTTTTTGGGGAGACAACTGGAAATCTGATGGGACAACTGTCACTTTCATTCCTAATTTCGAGGGCAGTTGTGCATTTGTCTCCTCCACTGTATCCTGTATCCTTTTTATTTTAAGTTCTAGTTCCGTTATCCGTTCTTGCTGTTCCCGTTGTCTGGATTCACCATCCCAAAGATGGAATGCAAGCCAGTCTACCGTTAGATTCTGTCTCTTCCTGGCTTTCAATCTTTGTTCCAATCTTTCCAATCGACTTCGCTCAAATGTACCATCTCTTGGAAACTCCTCATCATGTCCCTTTGTCCACAAATACCAATTCTCGACCTGCCTTATAGCTTCGGCACCATAACGGTCGTACATATGATGTGTACAAGTACCTTTTTGTGGAATCTCTGGTTGTCCTTGTGTGTTCTTGCAGGCTCCATTTCCCATTCTGCCTTTTATCAAAGTAGCGTTGGATGTGTTGTAGCTTGTTCCAGGTTCCTCTAAAGCTTCACTCGTACCTCCAGGAAGGATCTCTCCACCTGTTCGCACGGTGATTTCCAGAGAATCTCCCTCAGCTGTGGCTTTTGCACAATCCAATCTCACAGATCAGTATTTGCAGATGAGCCGGAGGGTCAGTATGAAGTGGGTGAATCCTCAGGTGTCCGCTCTGTTTGACGGGGAAATCACACAATGGTAACCGCACATATATATCTGTATATAAACTCACCACCTTGCTCAATTTTCCCAGGTTGTCTCCACATTGATAATATCTCGCAAAGATATCAAAGCTTCTTTCTTGAGACCGCATTTTCATCAATCAAACAATCAATATATTCAATTCAATTTATTCAGTTCAATTTATGCAATTAAATTCAATCAATTAGATTCAATCAATTAACAATTCAATCAATTATTCAATTTCAATTAATTCATCAATATTCATCAATAAATCAAATTAATCATTTTGAATGACTCCTTGCATAAGCCCTTTCCCCAATGATGTCAGGACAGGTCCATCCATTGACTGAGATCGACTCATCGGTCGTCACCTCTGGTTCGTACCTCATGTCAATTGATGAATCACCGTCCTGTCCTAGGGTCATATCTGACATATTTCCCCATTTTGCCTGGTCTCCACAAATTTTCTTTGCAACCACTAAAGGCAACTCATCCTTCATTCGTGAGACAGCCAAAATGGATGGCAGATATTAAAGTTCATTGGGAAAAATATCTCATCATTTTTCTTTTAATAGTATCCAAAATCTCTTGGCAATATAAATTTCGTAAAACTCCTGAAATAAGACTGTAAAATTTCTTCAATCATGCTAAATTTTGAAACTCCATCGCTTGTAATACCCAATTTATCCCATAGGGCTTGAAAGTTCTTTCCCAAGTTCATGCAGCATTCTGCATTTGAACCCTATGATATCATTCATAATAATCATCATGATTTTATAGTCATGGTCCTATCATAATCATCTATTTAAAACGAACATTTCCTTTATCACCACAGCTATGTGGTATAATCAACAATAGAATAAAACTGTACATAGCAACAGGCTACCTCATGGCCACTTAGTATACCTATTGACAATAAGTCATAACAATATCGAATAATCACTGAACAATTCAAAAATCGCTTCCAATGCTCCAGCCGCAGCATCCGTGATATTTGTTTGCTCATTCACTATTCCTGATTCGTCATCAAGGATCTCCATCATCACACAGCGTACTTAATTCCGCATTCTAATGAGAATTCAACAGGATTTTACGACTCAAAGGAAAAGAACGAGCAGACCTTTTGCAGGATGATCGTTACAAAAATCGTTACATATATTAAAGTATTTATGATGTCGACAAATCATATCTTAATTCTTACAAGATTTTGGTTCTTTGAATAAATCACAGCACCGGGAGAACCAGCTCCAAAAATGGATCTTTGTGTTTATTCAGCACCCTAGTAATTGGTTCTTTGTGTACTAATTACACAGCACCCAGGCCCCGCTCATATGGATCTTTGTGCAGCGCTACACAGCACCTGAGCAAAAGGGGTTTCATCTACATTTTCCCTATCTGGTGTACCATCCGTGATATTTGTCTGCTCATTCACTATTCCTGATTCGTCATCAAGGATCTCCATCATCACACAGCGTACTTAATTCCGCTTTTTAATGAGAATTCAACAGGAATTTACGACTCAAAGGAAAAGAACGAGCAGACCTATTGCAGGACGATAACTGGAATTAGTCGTGAAAATATATCCAAAATACTCAAAAATAGACACCCACAAAAATAAACAACAAACCCAAACAAACCCAAGGTCGACCATATTACACAATAAATTACATCATTTCAGCATCGTATTGATTGCTGAAATATTCCAGGGTTTATACACACCTCAAAAGAGGTATGCGTGGTGTTGCCCCCTCCCACGTTTATTCCTCATTAAATTCCTCATTAAATTCCTTATTAAATTACTCATTAAATTACTCATTAAATTACTTATTAAATTGCTCATTAAGTGACTTATTAAATTGCTCATTAAGTTACTTATTAAATTGCTCATTAAGTTACTCATTAAATTACTCATTAACTTACTTATTAAATTGCTCATTAAGTTACTTATTAAATTGCTCATTAAGTTACTTATTAAATTACTCATTAAGTTACTCATTAAATTACTCATTAAGTTACTCATTAAATTACTCATTAAATTACTCATTAAATTACTCATTAAATTACTCATTAAATTACTCATTAACTTAACTTACATAGTTTCAGCATTGTATTGATTGCTGAAATATTCCAGGGTTTATACACACCTTAAAAGAGGTATGCGTGGTGTTGCCCCCTCCCACGTTTATTCCAGGGTTTATACACACCTTAAAAGAGGTATGCGTGGTGTTGCCCCCTCCCACTTTTAATTACTCATTACATCGTTTCCATTTTTAAAAAAAACATCGCTTTTACTGCTCCAGCCGCAGCATTTGTCACTTTGTTTGCTCATCCGCATGGCCAAAACGAAATAAAGGGAGCTCAACCATTACACAGCGCTTTTAATGGCGCATGCCATAGAAACTCAACGTAATTTCGACTCGGCCAGCAAACGAGCAAATTTTGCAGGATGTTAACTGGAATTAGTCGTGAAAAATATATCCAAAATACACAAAAATACACCCCCACACAAATAAACAACATTTATTCCGTTTAACAGAACAAACATTTCCTCTATCATGACATGCATGTCTTCAAAATTATATGCCCAAGAGAAAAAGTAAAATTAATTAAAACTGCGGGCAGTGATGATCCGGGGACCATACCGCTCCATCCTGATTGGACGAGTGCGTGCTAGAGTCGTTAACAACGACAGTCCAGATCCGATTGTTCAAAATTTCAACTCAATCGATCGAAAAATGAACGCAGGGATGCATTTTAAAGGTGCAGTGGCACTAACTGAGTTGCCACGAATATGGCCACGAAATTGCCAATATGGCCATCACAAAATATTTTCCTTAATCAATTGGCTCATAGCATAACCAATCTGCAAGTATTTCATCCGAAGATGTATCTCTCAGGAATTTTAATTAAATAAGTCATTTATAAATCAACGAGTTAATTTATTAAATGATTAATCAATAAATCAATATTTTCCTTGACAGCCACATCACTTGGTCAGTGTCATGTCCAAATATCAGCTTCCTTACTCAAAAGGTGCCTGAGTTAATGTAATGTAATTACTGTAATAAGATTACTGCAATTACTGTAATGATTACTGTAATTACTGTAATTACCGGAACTGTAATTACTGTAATTACCTCAGGTAATTACTGTAATGTAATTACTGTAATGTAATAAGAAATGTAATTAATTAAATAAGTACGGGTTCCAACAACAAGTTCCAACAACAAGTTCCAACAACAAGTTCCAACAGCAAGTTCCAACAACAAGTTCCAACAAGTTCCAACAGCAAGTTCCAACAGCAAGTTCCAACAACAAGTTCCAACAGCAAGTTCCAACAACAAGTTCCAACAGCAAGTTCCAACAACAAGTTCCAACAACAAGTTCCAACAACAAGTTCCAACAACAAGTTCCAACAAGTTCCAACAACAAGTTCCAACAGCAAGTTCCAACAACAAGTTCCAACAACAAGTTCCAACAACAAGTTCCAACAACAAGTTCCAACAGCAAGTTCCAACAACAAGTTCCAACAACAAGTTCCAACAAGTTCCAACAACAAGTTCCAACAGCAAGTTCCAACAACAAGTTCCAACAACAAGTTCCAACAAGTTCCAACAACAAGTTCCAACAGCAAGTTCCAACAACAAGTTCCAACAGCAAGTTCCAACAACAAGTTCCAACAACAAGTTCCAACAGCAAGTTCCAACAGCAAGTTCCAACAACAAGTTCCAACAACAAGTTCCAACAACAAGTTCCAACAAGTTCCAACAACAAGTTCCAACAGCAAGTTCCAACAACAAGTTCCAACAACAAGTTCCAACAACAAGTTCCAACAGCAAGTTCCAACAGCAAGTTCCAACAACAAGTTCCAACAGCAAGTTCCAACAACAAGTTCCAACAGCAAGTTCCAACAACAAGTTCCAACAACAAGTTCCAACAGCAAGTTCCAACAGCAAGTTCCAACAACAAGTTCCAACAACAAGTTCCAACAACAAGTTCCAACAAGTTCCAACAACAAGTTCCAACAGCAAGTTCCAACAACAAGTTCCAACAACAAGTTCCAACAACAAGTTCCAACAGCAAGTTCCAACAGCAAGTTCCAACAACAAGTTCCAACAGCAAGTTCCAACAACAAGTTCCAACAGCAAGTTCCAACAACAAGTTCCAACAACAAGTTCCAACAGCAAGTTCCAACAACAAGTTCCAACAATCAAATAATTCAAATTTTCCATTCCTTCCCTTCCTGATCCTTCGAGTAGGGATGGGTTCTTTTTAGGATCATGTTGCATCGAGCATTATTTTTCAAACAGTGTGACTATTAAGCCCACGCCAAAACCTCTGACATCCCACCATTAACACCTATTTTAAGCGTGCCGAATCAGTAAGCATCACCCCTTCTATGAGCCTCGACCAGAGGGTGGTTGTCACCCACAAACACTCGTCGCGAGCTGTTCCATTGTCTGTTGATTCCCATTCTGCTGTTTTTGTCTCATAATCAAGATAAATTTGGAACAGCCCTTAAACTAACACCAAGCAGATCAATTTTTATATTTAAATATAAAATCATTTTCTCATTAATTCATAATCATAAAATCATTTAATCCGTGTCACCCATGCTATTTATCTAGCAAATTTCGTCAAAAAAAATCGAACGAGTTTTAGTTATGGCGGGAAAACTGAAAAAAAATTCTCTATTTAAAACGGGTGTACACGATTGTACACGTGTACGGACCTTACCGAACCTTACCGACCCGGCAAACAAATCGCCTCATGGTGCACTTCATGAGCCGACTTGCCCGCAGACCAGAGTAAGGCTCTTAACACCCAGCGTATACCGTACGCATATGCAAGCACACGAATAATAGAATCATTTAAACCGTTCCATCCGTGACTTTTACCTTGGACGGTCGTGACAAAATACTTTTACACTCCTTGGATTACCTACGGAATGCAAGTCCCACACACCAAATCCTCCATCTTCAGAATTCATATTTCATAATGGACAGATCCCCAAGACGTCATGCTTACATGCTCACCTTGGCGACGTCCACTCGAAATTTCAGCGGTGCCTCCATATTGTGGAAGAATTTCGTGTATGACTCACAGGACTCCAATGACCGGACACAGGTTACAAAAGGTCTAGTTTATTAAACTGTATTCACTTCATCCAATTACCAAAATGATACCGCATAATATAATGGATCAGGTTAACTCTTTTCGCTGGTCCTTCTCATTCATCCGACACTCCCGTTCGGTCAGCGCTTCACGTAGCAAGTCCTCGTTCATTCCATCGTTCCGTCGGGCAGGGCTTCTGAGGACAAGTCTACTTTACTCAACGTTTGCTCTCGTTATATCGCCAAACTGGACTTAATCTCCTCTCCGCTAATGTCCCGAGGTCATGCATCGCACCGAGTCCTGGCATCAGCTCGCTCCCCTCCTGCTGTGATTTCCATTTACACAGCAGGGGGGGTGCTCTAGCCTGGGGCCTTGACCAGGTGTTTCCAAAGGATTATCATGTTCATGCACATTCTGCTTCGTTACCAGATTTAATCAATGAGTTACCAGGGCCAATCAATACGTTACACTGAGTTACACTTCCACAGTACCCATAGCGGTACCTTGAGTTTGAATGTAATGTCGTCCGTTGAATTGGAAATTATTCAGTTTGAGTGTCAGTTCTAATAGGCGCATAAGGTCTTGAGTAGGTGGCATTGGGACTTGTCGTGTATCGAGGGCTTTGCGGCATGCAGACAGGCCTTCTGAATGTGGAATATTAGTGTAGAGGGATGTAACATCTGCTGTGACTAAAATGGTTTGTGAGTTGAAAGGTGAGTATATTCTGTTCAATCCTTGGATGTGGGTCAGAAAACTGGTTGTGTCCTTGAGGTATGAGGAGAGATTCATCACGAGAGGACGTAAATGACAGTCAACAAATTTTGATATTAGAACAGTTGGACATGTGCAGCCATATACGATTGGTCTACCTGGATTGTTTACCTTGTGTACTTTAGGAAGAAAATAAAGGTTAGGGCAATGAGGATCTTTCGGAACCAAGCGAGATTTGATGGTTTTATCCACCTAAATAGAATCTACTACCTTTTTAACCTCTTCAAGATGTAAAAGGGTAGGGTCGGATGGGAGCTCTTTGTAGGTATCACTATGTAGTTGACGATTACCTTCTGCAACGTAATCGGCAGTCGACATAATGACAATGGCAGTACCTTTATCTGCTGGCTTTATGACTATCTTTTCATTATTTTGGAGATTGTGAAGTGCTCGTCGCTCTGCCTTTGTAAGATTGTCCTTATGGCTGGAACAATTATATTTTTGTGCCACCTTTTCAATTTCATTGCTCACTTGTTCCATATAGACATGTAGATATGGATTGTCAACACGTGGTGTCCAGGTGCTTTTTGGTTTAGGTAAAGTGAGTTGTGGTGTATTAGTATCGGTGTATGTGATTGTATGCGTGGTTGTTGGTGGTGTTTGTTGTGGTGTTGATGGTGCTGGGTGTACTTTAGCAAAGTGTGCCTTTAATGTCATTCGCCTACAGAAATCCTTTAAATCCTCTTTCAATTGTAATTGGTCTATTTGTGGAGCGATTGGGCAAAATTTTAAACCCTTAGAGAGCAGGTTTATTTCCGCCTCACTGAGGGAATGATTGGAAAGATTGATGATCCCGAGTTTAGGTAGATCTACAAGTTTGGTTGCAGTAGAAGTTATATTGTTGTTGGTTTGACTATTTTCAACCTCAGCTGTGTTCATTTCCATGGAGGAACGGTTCTGAATGTAATGATGTCTGCGGTTTGTGTATTGTTTTTTACGATAATGTCGATTTTTGTGTTTATGCTGAAGTTGGTCAGAAGTGGTTTGAGAAGTGGTTGGAAGTGGTTGGAGTGGTTGGAGATGGAGTGGTTGAAGTGGTGGAGAGGTGGTTGGAAGTGGTTGTAGTGGTTGGTCAGAAGTGGTTGGAGAGAAGTGGTTGGGAGTGGTGGTTGGAGTTACCTGGTTATTGTTTGCAATCGGTGTATTCTCTTGAGATGGTTTTATATGCTTGCATAACATTTCATCACGTTTAAGTTTCCCTTCCTTAACTTTAACAATGTCGTGTTTAGCAGCCATTAGCTTATCATTGAATGAGCACATTATGTGGTGGTATTGTTCAGGATTCACATTCTTCCACATCTTCTCCTTCTTTTGGCTGATGTTCTCATTCAATTTGATTAATTTCATTTTTACTTGTGTTATTACAATCTCCAGTAGTTGTTGAGCAGTGTTCCAGAGCAGTAGATTCCAATGCGCAGTGATGACGTCATCATTGGTTCGAGTTGCGAAGCAAGATCGTTTTTTAATGAGGAGACCTTTAGGTACGATCCCTCGTTGTTTATATTCGTTTAGGTCAGTGAAGTGTAGTTCATGTCTTTGTCTTTTTTGCATCAATCGTTGAAGTTCATTGGTCGTGGTGGTCAGGTATACATCGTTGTTGTTGTTGTTGTTGTTGTGAGCGCGATCGCCATTTCGTGACATGTCTGCTGTGGTGGTAATGTAGAAATCCTGAAGCCGTCCAACCCTACACGGATCCCAACAGGGCTTGGAGTTCTGTTGGAATTCTGAGTTTCTACAGTAATATATATATATATAACTGTGAGAAATAGTATTCTAGATTCTTTCTAGAAATATTCTATTATTCTAGAAGAAATTCTTTCTAGAAATTCTTTCTAGAAATTTCTAGAGAAATTATTCTAGAAAAAAAGAAATATTCTATCTAGAAATATTCTAGAAAAATTCTAGAAAATAGTACTCTAGAAATAGGCTAGAGGACATATATATATATATATATATATATATATAATCATGGCTCATGGAAGAGCCAGAACATATAATGGATCAGGTCGCAACAAAACAAAATAGTGTAGCAGCATAGCAAACCTGTTGTGCATTTTGTGATACAAGCACCAAATTTGGCACAAATGTACATTAATATGTTGCGAACATTTTCAGATATTGGGCCACTTGAAATTCCGTAATTTTTTTTTTCAAATTTTTTCAAATTTCGTAATTTCAAATTTTTCGGGTGACACCGTCACAATTTCGGTCTTCGAGGCCGGCCGATATAGTGGGGCGGTTTAGCCCAAATATTCAAAAGAATTGTGCATTTTGTGATACAAGCACCAAATTTGGCACAAATGTACATTAATATGTTGCGAACATTGTGTGGTCAGCAATGAAGACGAGAGTCTGAATTACATGTATGCAAAAGACCTTGTGAACCAGTGAAGCAAATACACGGGTAAGCATGAATTAAATCTAGGGCATGATATAATTTCCATGATGTTTACCTCTACACTCAATGGTGGAAGGAGGTAATGTTTTGATCCCAGCTTGTCTGTATGTCTGTTTGTCTGTTAGTCCACAAAATTCCAGACAAAGCTTGTAGTAGTGGTAGTTGTAGTGGTAGTGGTGATAACAGAAATTGTTATATAGAACTGAACTTATATTATTAATTATATGCAGAAAATAACTTCATTTCTATATGCCCTGCAGTGGACAGGTTAATTGGTTTATGCACTGAAGGGGTCACCCTGGTGTGCACTGCTGTGTTCTGCCTCACTGAGTTGTTCAGGTATGATGTACTCAGCACAAGCTTCCGGTCGGCCCGGAGGTGGGGGTGCGGGGCCTGTCACGGAACGTCAAAACAAACGGCCTGCCGGGGCCGCCCAAAAGTCGGGCGTGAGGGGCGCGTCCACTAATGGAACGCCTCTCGCTTCCCAGATCGAGGGCCACGTGGTCAGGAGAACCTCGTCCCTTCCGGTCACACTTTGCCTATCGGCCGGCCTCGAAGACCGAAATTGTGACGGTGTCACCCGAAAAATTAGAAATTACGAAATTTGAAAAAATTTGAAATAAAAAATTACGGAATTTCAAGTGGCCCAATATCTGAAAATGTTCGCAACATATTAATGTACATTTGTGCCAAATTTAGTGCTTGTTTCACAAAATGCACAATTCTTTTGAATATTTGGGCTAAGCCGCCCCACTAAAAAGAACAGGAGAAAGAGAGAGGGAAACACACCAACTGCAAAGTTGAGGGACAAAATAGACGGAGACTTGGACAAATAATGTATGGGGGAAGAATGAGGGGCAGCAGAGGATACATGGCATGGCCAAGATGGATATAGAGGCTTTTACGCTAATTGAAGGTTCACCCCCAGGTTGTTTTTTTATGTGTGCCGCTGGGAGATGTTGTTGTAATTTTTAGTATCAGGAGAAGGGTAAAGTGTCCCATCCCTTTGTTCTCCTATGTTGAACCGGGTCGGAGCTTTGTGAGAGAGAAGCATTGCACTCCACACATTGTTGTGCCTGGCTATTTCACCCCGATCCCTCACCCTGGGAAAGAGGAAGAGGCTCGCCCCTCATATGGCTGCCAGATTGGCGGAGAGTAAGGCGACGCCATTGGACTGTGCTGCACGGCGGCCAAATCCGATTGGACAATAACATTGTCGCTAGATGTGGGGCACCCCGGATTGGTGAGGAGGGCTGATATCGATGCCTCAAGGATGGTGTGTGTGTGTGTGTGTGTGTGTGTGTGTGTGTGTGTGTGTGTGTGTGTGTGTGTGTGTGTGTGTGTGTGTGTGTGTGTGTGTGTGTGTGTGTGTGTGTGTGTGTGTGCGCTTCTTTGTATTTATTGATTGATGGTTTATGATTCTTTATCTTTTGTCTTTGTTTGTCTTTTTCGAAATGAAGTGGTGTGTATTTATGCCCGAAGGCTTTGACATGTGTGTCTGTACCTGCCATTCTTCCTGCTCAAGACCGATTTGGAGCATTTTATAATCCTTGGAGGTCTAAATTGTGATTGTTGCAATCCTGATAATGACTGTGTTTAGGGACACATGAAAACACCACCACCTGGGGTGATGTGTGGCAAATTTGGCTTTAAGCCGGCCATCTTATCGGCAGACGACCCCCGCGTGCTCGGTGTCTATGGCAACATCGCTTGCGGTCCTGAGTCCATGGGACAATATCATTCCCTCATCTTGTGAAGCTGTTTTATTTTGATCTATCTGTTGGTAACAATCTTCATTGTTTTCAACAAGTTTTGCCTCCTGTATATTAAACATGAAGTAAAGTGACGACTCTCAGCATAAATCCAACATTATTTTAAAGCATTGAATCCAAACATGTGTTAAATCATTCGCAATTTATTGAAGGTTTGCTTGAACATGTGTAAAAGTTTTTTTTTAAATCAAAGACTTATGCTACAGGTGTCTCCATCACGATTTAATCTTTGTCACAGCTTGCTCGTGCAGGAAGAAAAACACAACTGCTCTTCCAAAACTGTAAATGTGCCCAACGGTCATGCCTCAGCACTTTCTCTGGCAACTGTTGTGTCCACCGCCATGCCCGTGGCCACAGGTGTGGTGATGATGGTCCACCTTGACGGCGTGGGAGTGGTCATGTCCGTGACAATGTCCATGAGAAACACAACCACCATGATTCATGCAGTGACCATGGTTATGAGAATGACCATGGCAATGCCCATGGTCGTGGCAATGGCAGTGTCCATGCTCGTGACAATGCTTGTTACAGTGGCAGTGGTCGTGCTTATGGCAGCAAGTGTTGCAGCAGCAGTGGCTAGAGCATGGCTTGCAGCAGCAGTGGCTAGAGCATCCATCGCAGCATTGGCTAGAGGATGGCTTGCAGCAGCAGTGGCTAGAGCATCCATTGCAGCAGTGGCAGCTAGAGCATGGCTTACAGCAGTGGTTGCAGCAACTGGCGACATGAGTATCACTTTCGTTCCGGAGCCCAGGCCCAGAAGCGAGCATATTGTTTTCAAAGCTGAAAAAACAAAATGTTAACAATAAATTATATATATATATATATGTATATAGTATATATGTAAATATTTGTGTATATATATATATATATATAATATATATATATACACCACATGACCAAAAGTATGTGGACACCAGAATATCACACATCTCATTCCAAAATCATGGGCATAAATATGGAGTTGGTCCCCCCCTTTGCTGCTATAGCAGCCTCCACTCTTCTGGGAAGGCTTTCCACTAGAGGTTGGAACATTGCTGTGGGGATTTGCTTCCATTTAGCCACAAGATCATTAGTGAGGTCTGCCACTGATGTTGGGCGATAAGGCCTGACTCGCATTCGGCGTTCCAATTCATCCCAAAGGTGTTCGATGGGGTTGAGGTCAGGTCTCTGTGCAGGCCATTCAAGTTTTTCCACACCGATCTCGACAAACCATTTCTGTATGGACCTCAATTTGTGTACGGGGGCATTGTCATGCTGAAACAGGAAAGGGCAGTCCCAAACCTGTTGCCACAAAGGTGTAAGCACACAATCGTCTAGAATGTCATTGTATGCTGCAGCTTTGATTTCCCTTCACTGGAACTAAGGGGCCTAGCCTGAACCATGAAAAACAGCCCCAGACCATTATTCCTCCTCCACCAAACTTTCGAGTTGGCACTATGCATTTGGGCAGGTAGCGTTCTCCTGGCATCCGCCAAATCCAGATTCATCTGTCGGACTGCCAGATGGTGAAGCGTGATTCATCACTCCAACGAACGTGTTTCCACTACTCCAGAGTCCAATGGCAGTGAGCTTTACACCGCTCCAGCCGACGCTTGGCATTGCGCATGGTGATCTTAGGCTTATGTACAGCTGCTCGGCCATGGAAACCCATTTTATAAAGCTCCCGACGAACAGTTGTTGTGCTGACGTTGCTTCCAGAGGCAGTTTAGAACTCGGTAGTGAGTGTTGAAACTGAGGACAGACGATTTTTACGTGCTATGCGCTTCAGCACTCGGCAGTCCTGTTCTGTGGGCTTGTGTGGCCTACCACTTTGCAGCTGAGCTGTTGTGGCTCGTAGACGTTTCCACCTCACAATAACAGCACTTACAGTTGACCAGGGCAGCTCTAGCAGGGCAGAAATTTGATGAACTGACATATTGAAAAGGTGGCATTCTATGACAGTGCCACGTTGAAGGTCACTGAGCTCTTCAGTACGGCCCATTCTCCTGCCAATGTTTGTCTATGGAGATTACATGGCTGTGTGCTTAATTATATATACCTGTCAGCAATAGGTGTGACTGAAACAGCCGAATCCACTAATTAGAAGGGGTGTCTGCATACTTTTGGCCATGTAGTGTATATACTGTATATATATATATATATATATATATATATAGATATATATAGATATATATATATATATATATATAGATATACACATATAACTTTAACGCGCAGTCATCACCAGTTTTGCATCAAATCATTTGCAGAAATTTAATAATCATTTCCTGTTCCTCCCTCCTTGTATTCCCACTTTCCACATCCTCTTGATATTTCAAACATGCATTAAAGGAGGAATCACCTGGTTGTGGCTATCGGTTTATACCAAACCGTAAAAACAAAAACCACCAAGACCGCAAACAATAAAGTTTTTATGCAACAGCTGAAGCTCAGTTTTGTTGGAATACTTACCTTGTCATTCCAGATGAGTTGTGTTGATGTTCGAGAGATGTGCTTGTGAAATCGGTACTTTAGACGACGCTATTTATACCTTGGCGAAGGAGAGCAAAACGTCATCCAAGGTCACATTTTTTATGCGAACCTCCAATGGTATTGAGTAATTATATACATTATCTGAACTTATAATTGTGGAATAATTTGTGTTCCAGAAATGATGACAAAACAATGCGGCTTTATCACGTGACTCAGCAGATGATACGGCACGTTCTTCCCCGCCTTTGTGCCCAGACAATGAGGGGCAGAAAATTAGCGGTCACCTGGGTTGTTCTGATGATGCACTTGAGCGAAATCGCCGAAACGATTCGCTGATTGGATGGTTTGAAGGGTCATAATGTCTGAACCTCATTTAGAGATGTTGGAGATTCTCGGTTTGGATCAAATCCCGTTATATCGTATACTCATCTAAAAATCACAATAGAAGGAAAGGCAGGTGGAGATAGGTCACCTGGTTTCACATTACCAATGTTAAAGGAGCACGTGGTCGCCCCATTGCTAAATGAATATCATTGTGCTAAGACTGCAAGCTCAGGGCTGGAAGGATAGCTTGGAGATAGATCTCTAAGTCCCCTCACCTTACGTTATTTAGCCCAGGTTCAAATATCTTCCCATATTTTGTCTGTCATCCTTGTGTCTTGTATACGAATCCATCGGACGGACATAAAGCCGGGTGTCTTGTCTGCCAGCATTCGTTGGTGGATGTTAAAGATCCCCTGGAGTCTTTCTTAAAGAACGGGCGAGCTAAAGCCAGGACGCTGGCCAAATTACAAATTACGCGGACATACGATCGTTACACCTGCCCAACCAGTTCGTGAAAGGCTTTGGCCAAATAATTTACACTGCCGAGCCCCCAAGTAGGTGGGAAAAAATTGAGACCCTTAAAGACCAAGAAGATAAATAGATGTTAATGTTGCCTAATTTACCCCGACATTGAACGGAGCGCTCTACCCTCCTCTGTACACCAAGGACTTATATTCAGATAGACACCAAGAGATGGAAATTCAAAAATAATTTTAAAAATAAATTTTAAGAGCCACTTTTCTCTTTACCTTAATGAGTCTGTTCAAAATTGCTCGAGGGGGATACATTAGAGAATAAAACCCTTATTAGCAAATTAACTCCTTAGTTATAATTTAAACGTGACAAAATAACAATCAAAGTAATTGAACTGCTCTTATTGCTGAAAAAATGTTTATAACACTAAAACATGTCTTCTTCCCATTTAGTTTGTGATGATAATTTTTTTAATGTTGATTTTATCATAAACTTCATTGCTACGGTAGTCCTGTAGATCTGATCTGAACTTTGGTATAGACCATAGAGAGAGGGTAGAGTAGAGGATTCAGATTAATCGTTTAAAAATTTATATTTATATTGTTCGTACTGATACCTGTATAATCACTCGTTACCTGCTTTAATACATTTGCTGAAAAACAAATGGGAGCAAGCGACATCAAAGAGATGGAGGAACAGCGAATTAAGACGTCATTTCTGGTTTATGAAAATGTATTTGCATTGAAATTAACAGACAATTGGCTGCACAGTATGCTGATGATTGCCAATCAGAGATATCATGGATGGGATGATAGCCAATCAGGGATGTGACGATTGCCAATCAGGGATATCAGGGATATGATAATTGCTGAACAAGAATATTGGTTATGTGATGATTGCCAATCAAGGATATTAGTGATTTGATGATTGCCAATCAGGGATACGATGATTGCTGATCAAGGATATTGGTGATGTGATGATTGCCAATTAGGGATGCTGTATACAAGTTTAGCGCGAAACAAAGGTTCAGGTCAAATATGAACGTCCTACTTACCTGCATTCATACACATATATGGGATCGACACCCTGTCAGGATCTACAGGTATGCACACTTACTTTTCAACTGTCTAGCTTGGGTTCAAATCCCGACAACCCAGGTAAGAACTGCCATCCCGGTGTTTCACATGCAAGGCGAGACATTAATGTGCGTGTCGTCCCTCGGATGGACGTTAAACCGGCCGTCCCGTCTGCAAGCATTCAATGGTGGATGCTAAAGACCCCACAGTGTATTTTATGAAGAGTATGCGAGTTATCACCGGCACCCTGAACAAATTATACAATTTCCTGCCCAAATTTTCGTCAACTGCTCAAATGCTCTTAGGTAGGGAGAGTACACCATACAATGTCAATGTGAGTTCAGACAGGCATTCGCATTGCAGTGGATCGAAAACAAGATCATGATGATGGGATCGATGTGCAGAGTTCGATAAAGTGTAAAACATTTTCACACACGCACTTTTTTTTTTCTTTTTTTTTTGTATACTGAATCGAGGCTCGTGAAAGAGCTAAAATCTATCCTACAGAATAAACAATCCGTGCCGACACGTGCATGGAATGTCCATCAAAACACCTTTAGGTCATGACCTGTGTTGATTGATGTGCAAAGGACGTAGAAACACCTTAACTGCATCTCATACACATTATCGGACAATTACTTTAAATATTCCTGGTAATTGGCCCATTATTTTATCATTTGTTAATGTATATATATAAATGCATGGACGCAGAGCCAGGATTCACAAGAAACCATCTCAGTGGAACCAACGGAATCTTCACATCAGCCAAAATGTCAGCCTCGGCCAGGTAACTATTAAAGTTTTTTTTAGAAAGTAAGTTAAAAGTAAGTTTTAAAAGTCGAGACTTTCACTTTGTTATTTTGACAATTATAGTAAGAGAAGATGATTTTAATATAACTAGCTGTACCATCTTCTTTACAGAGCGTTGGTTCTGCCGAAGCAGTTTCTTGGCACTGGGTGGTTTGCCATTGCCGCCCTACGGGTGGGGCTTCAATTGGGAGGCCCAAATGAAAATGAAAAATATCAGAAATTGAAGGGTTTTTTTTATTTTAAACGATTCATATAAACATCCGTTGAATCATATCACACGCAAGTCATCAAAATCTAAACAGTATTTGTAGAATTTCAATAAAAGTCACATCACTGTTCATATCGGTAAATATTACTCCATCGTGTTTGGAAAACCTGGAAAATTGGAAAATTGGAAAAATTGGAAAAACAATATAGCCTATTTTACTCCAGGGGGTCCCAGGATTACCCACTCAAAATATCGTTGCGATTGGTTCAGCCGTTTTTGCGGTACCTGGGGACAGACGGACAGACAGACAGACAGACAGACAGACGACTGACATTTGATGAATTATAGTAAGATGTTTATACTTTATTTTCTTCCAGTTTCTCACGGATGCCAACGAGCTCGGGCCCGGATCGCCGCGACGAGGGTGCGACCGAAGTAGCCGGTGGTTGTGGATGTTGCTGCACCTCCTGCCATAAGCACGATCATTGCCACGGCCACAAGCATTGCCACGAACACGGGCACGGCCACTGCCACGATCACGGCCACGGGCACAAACACTGCCACGACCACGGCCACTGCATGAACCATGGTGGTTGCGTCTCCCACGGCCATTGCCACGGCCACGAGCACGTGCACTGCGTCAAGGTGGACCATCACCACCACGGATGCGGTGGAGGCTTCGGCGGAGGTGGCTTCGGTGGTTATGGAGGCCAAGGAGGCCACGGAGGCCATGGAGGCCATGGAGGCCACGGTGGTGGTTGTTGTCACCGCCACTGTTGCTGCCACTAAACGAGTTTAAAGGTTCCGTGGTCTTCATGGATCCAACACGCTTTCTGATGTTTTGCCATTTAATCAAATAAATACCGCCCATCATATGTTCTTCCTCACATACAGAACCCACTCTTTCTCTGTTCTGCTTATACAGACAATTCTGCATTCATCATTTCCTGGTGATGCCTCCATCGCAATGCTTTGTGTGTGTGTACAACATTTGTGACCATTCTATACCTTGAATAATAAATATAACATGCACTGTAAAGCCATTGTCATAGTCCCTGGTTTTTATTTCATCGATGAAGTGCAGAATGTTATGCTGCAGGTAAATTTGACATTCCAAGTGTCAAGAAAAGCCATATTTATGATTTTTACATTGACTCAACCACACCAAATAATACAAAACGTGCTCACGATCACCTACGTGTAATTACCCCACTCACGAAGCGAAAAGTTGGGTTAGACAGTTGGGTCACTTCTGTCTGTCTCTCCTGTCTACAAAAGTCAGCTTATGATCGAGGAACATGCACAGAGAGGAGAGAGATAATATTTATTTTACTCTGCCTGTCTTATCTGTCAAACAAAATTTAAAACAATATTCAAAACAGGAAGCTTATTGTTTTCAAGGACGTCATAAAGGACACAAACAGCAGGCACAAATAACTCATGTAATGTGTTAAATAAGGTGGTGTAAAAGACGCTGCATCGACGGCGGTAAACCTCCGAAAAACGATTTCTACAACCTTTAAAATCTTTATTTTATTTCAATTGAATGATGTACTTTAACGATGTAGAACACAAATTACCTTTTTGGGATTTTCAAAAATCTTCTGCTTAGTTGCAAAAATATTCATGCTCTGAGGGCAGAGTATCTACAATAAAAGCTATGAGTACTAGAATGGTACTCGGTAGAGAGTCATACCTTCCCCAGGCTGAACAGTTTACGGTTTGTATATTCCACTGATATGTCGGATCTGGATTCGGACCTGAACCAAAGTCTAATCAGCTTGTCCTTGTCACGCACCCAACCTGTTCACCAAATTTTGTCCAAATCCGTGCACACCTTTTTGAGATATCGTGTAATTTATCGTTTTTGGCCCCATCTTTGAATGATGAAGAATCACTTTAAAAAATTCACTGATTCATTTGAATCTTCACCAAAGTTGAATTAATTGTTCCTTGTTACACACCCAACATCTCCACCAAATTTTGTCCAAATCCGTCCACACCTTTTTGAGATATCCTGTTCACAAACAGACAACCAGACAGACAGGTGTGAAAACATAATCCCGGTTGACCTTCAGTGGAGGAGATGATTCCCCGAGTGCAGCCTACCTGTTTGAGATTGTGCATTCTGACACATATGGAGGCACCTAGATGTTTGTTTAGTGCATCGTTTTCTCAATGATTGTTCCAAAATCGTCATTTTCTCCAAGAAGAGTTGGCAGAAGGTTCGTAATTGCGCAAATGCATTGATAGATCTCGAAAAACGGATATCAGTATCCTCAGGTCTGGGCTGTTACGTTTTTGATTCGTCGGCTTTGTATGATTTGGGTCGTGCCTGTTTCGCAAGATTCACAAACAAAACGAACAACGGACATTTTATCGACGACCCGAGGGACCGCACACACATTGATGAACCACCCTGCCTGAGACCCCGGGATTACAGTCATAGCTGGGTCGAGATTCAAACCCAGGCTAGACAACTTAGAGGTGAGCGTGTGTACCTCCAGGCCATCGACCTCTGAGCCTCTCGGCCATCGTCCTTCCTTGGCACCTCTGAGCTCCTCACCACATACAAAGCTTTCATCCGCAGCTCGATGGAATACTGCTCTCCCCTATGGGCTGGTGCTCCTGCCGCACACCTAGCTCATCTTCACGCTGTAGAAACCAAAACTTTCAGGATCATTGGAATTTCCCGCGTGAAGCTGATTCTGAGGGCCTTTCACTCTCTCACCGCAGGCAGGTTGGTGGTCTTTCTGTCTTCTACAGAATCCTATCCAGCCTTGCTCCTCCAGCTCTATCTGTGCTTTGTCCCCCAAATATTCCTACAGGTCGCACAAGATCTGCCAGCAACCCTCTTCTGGTGAAATTGCCAAAATCAAGACTCTCTGCTCACCTTCACTCCTTCATTCCTCTTTTCTCCCGCCTCTGGAACAAACTCCCCCACTCTCTTCAATCCCACTCCTCCCTCCAGGTCTTCAAAACAGCTGTTCACCACCATCTCATAGCTTCCCCCATTCAAAACCTTGATCTTTTCTACCCCCGTTATTACACCCCAAATCCACCTCTTTCAATCTCCGACTTCATTCCTGAAATTCCTCGTAGTGTCAATGTGTTTTACTAGCAACGGTACCCGCCCTACGGGCGGGGCTTCAATTGGGAAGCCCAAATGAAAAGGCAAAATATCAGATATTGAAGGCAGAAATTGGTGATATCTCTTTCTTCTCCGTTGGCCAGCTTTATGGTTACACGGTCGCTGCCCTTGGTCACATATTTATATATGTATTTGACACTGGATTCTGAGTTCACAACCTCGACGTTTATGTGGGCGTTGTATTTCAAAGACAGCAGCCGGTTGGAGGGCACAATCCATTGGTTGTTGATCTCGACATCCTGTCCGCGCACCTTCTTCTTGTGTGTCTGACCACCTTGGGCTGGTGAACGGCGCCGGTTGATTGGGTACCTTGCGAACTCACTAGTCCTATTTTACCTATTTCCTGTCGACTTACTCTTACCTGTCGACCTTTACCTGTCGGAGCCCTAAATAGCCTATTTTACTCCTGGAGATCCTAGGATTACCCACCCAAAATATCTTTGCGATCGGTTCAGCAGTTTTTACGGTACATTCGAGCAGACAGACGGACATTTGGTGAATTATAGTAAGATCGTCACAATGAGAACATCGTCACAACAACAGTACCCGCAACGGTACCCGCCTAGCAACGGTACCCGCCCTATGGACGGGGCTCCAATTGGGAGGCCCAAATGAAAAGGCAAAATATCAGAAATTGAAGGTTTTTTTATTTTAAAGGATTCATATAAACATCCGTCAAATCATATCACACGCAAATCATCAAAATCTAAGCAGTATCTTTAGAATGTCAATAAAAGCCACATCACTGTTCATATCGGTAAATATTATTCCATTGTGGCGGTTACCTTATGTGCAGGTAACCGCATGTGGCGGTTACCTTATGTGATTACCTTATTTGGGCATAATACACGTGCACGGGCCTGTTGGACTTGTGGTTGTGCAGACGTGACGCACGCGCAGTTGCCGGAGCCACGCCCTCCGAAGAGGGCTTTCGGCTTTATATAAGCGTGCCAACTTCCGTTCGAGTTTAGTGTGCTGGATCTTGCTGTTACAATAAACCATCTTCGAACCCTACGAATGGCCTCGTTCTCTCACCTTCCGCGACCCCTAAACTGGTGACCTCCGACTGCCCCCGAACGGATTCGGGGGCTTCAAACGAACACGGCAAGCGCGCCATAGCCAGGGAAGCCACCTAAGCTGGTGACGCCGGCTTCTCCCGCACGGCTTCGGGCGCAGTTTCGAACGCGGTTTCGAAATGCCGGAGTTTCGGAAACGACGACGGCCATGACTATGAGGTTCGTGCACCGCGCTCGGCTCCTCCTCTATGATCGGAGGGGCGAGCCTGCTCCAAGACCCTCCGAAGGCACGGCTGCTTCGTCACCTTCGCGCGCACTGACGTTGGCGGAACGGCTGCTTCGTCACCTTCGCGCGCGCTGACGTTAGCGGCACGGCCGCTTCGTCACCCTCGCGCAACTACAACTACAACCGCAACTACTTCTCCGACCCTGCATCCTCGGGAGGCCCGTGAGGAACCTCGGCAGCCTCCCCCGAGGCCTTGACCAGCCCCTCGGTTGGCTCACCCGCTTTTCGCGTGCACCGCTCGAGCCTTCTCGGCACTGCACCCGCGACCTGCAACCTCGGGAGGCCCGCGAGGAACCTTGGCAGCCTCCCCCGAGGACTTGCCCAGCCCCTCGGTCGCCTCGGCCTACGCATAGGCCCGTGGCGTGCATTCTGGGGGGACGTATGTGGCGGTTACCTTATGTGCAGGTAACCGCATGTGGCGGTTACCTTATGTGATTACCTTATTTGGGCATAATACACGTGCACGGGCCTGTTGGACTTGTGGTTGTGCGGACGTGACGCACGCGCGGTTGCCGGAGCCACGCCCTCCGAAGAGGGCTTTCGGCTTTATATAAGCGTGCCGACTTCCGTTCGAGTTTAGTGTGCTGGATCTTGCTGTTACAATAAACCATCTTCGAACCCTATGAATGGCCTCGTTCTCTCGCCTTCCGCGACCCCTAAACCATCGTGTTTCAAATCGTGATCGATACACTATGATCGTGATCGTGAATCGTGATCGATAATAGTGTTCACAATCGCTATGTCGTATGTACTCCCGATATGTGTAACTGTACCAAATCAACAGTTAAAAGGATTTTGAGCTGATAGCTGTTACGGCCCACGGGGCCACTGAACTGAAAATATATAGAATGACCATTGCCATTCACACCACACAGGTGGAGATGTAGCTACCGGGCGCCATCTTGGTTGGCACTCGATGCTGGGCGATGGTGATTTCCGTCATGCGTTTGCACGTAATTCAGAGGGAGTTTCTTGTCAGCCAGTCCTGTTATGGATTCGTCACTTCCGCTGTTGTGGTTTTCACCCACTTGACATGCTGCTGATATCCTGTATTATTATTATTCTCAAAAGGTTTATTATCTAGGAACAGCTATCTAAAGTTTAAAACGTTAACGTAAAATGATACAGGAAACCGACCCGGAAGAAAACGCGGTGAAGAAGAGGAAGGCGTGTGGACAGTGAAAGACGTGTCTTGAAGCTCCGTACGGAGCGTGGTTGAGCGAACGTCGCGAGTGAACTTTGAGTCCGTGAAAGGAATCGTGCGATTGGTGTTATCGCTGGAGGAGTGGAAAAGCCTGCGAAGTCAGGTACAGGCATGAGGTTCCGGAGAATCCTCGCCTAGAGGCTTTGGGCTCGAGCAAGAGCCGGCCGCCATTTTGGACCCTCGCGCGTCGTTCACTGGAAAAGGTTTCTGCCGCGTCCGCTGGTCTCACCCTCCGGTGGTCTGCCGGGGCTGAGTGTGCACTAAAGCGGCGTCTGAAGTTTGCACTGCGGTTCGCTGATTGAACGGTGCATGTGCACGTCTGGATCGCATCTTTGGGAGTTCCCTTTCCACTGCCCGTTTGCTGTTGGTGTGGATCACGTGACAGTCCACGCCTTGCCTACACCTCCTTACTCGCCATCGCCACGTCGCCTCATCTCCGTTGAGTTATAGAGACATTGAGGGGTTTTTGTTCCAGTCACCGGGAACGCAGTGAGTTATGTGACTTAGTGGTGGTACAATCCATCCCAAGATATATTGATTGTCTGGATTTGCTATCATTATTGGTAATGTTATTCTTGTGTGGTTTTTAATATATTATTGGTTTGTTTATACCCATTGGTGTGGTTTCCTTATTGATTTTGACACGGAATTAATATATATTTTTCTGCCGTGACTCCTCCCGGGGTTCGGAGGTATACCGAGACCAGGAGGTCGCGGAGGAACACGTAACAGTCCCAACACGAGTTGATCCCGGATTTTCTCATTTTTACCATGGAAACCACAGTACTCAGCACCAGTGCAAAGGTGCCGCACGAAGTTTTCCACAGACTCATCCGCTTGCTGTGGCATTGACCGGAAAACAAAACTTTCATGAATCACGTTACGCTTGGGAATGAAATAGGCATCGTTTCCTCAACACCGTCTGTAAGTCATTCTCATTTTCACCAGGATGGTCACCATCAACAGCCAGAGTATATGCAAAGGTGCTCACGACATCTTCTTCCTCTGGACCCATCGCATAAATATGCACTATGGACTATGAATTAAATGTCTTTGAAACAGCTGTGAAACGTCTTTCCACAACCCTTCCGTAACCGATTGGAGCAGTTTATTGCTGCACAAAATGGCATTTTAACAGTTGTCTGGCTTTTAAAATCTGGGACACGTTCAAAACAAACGAGATCCGCGAAGTGAGTTGGTCGAG
Organism: Myxine glutinosa; assembly: GCF_964187855.1. Lineage (NCBI taxonomy): Eukaryota > Metazoa > Chordata > Myxini > Myxiniformes > Myxinidae > Myxine > Myxine glutinosa. The sequence goes on from NC_136267.1 coordinate 48,045,853, forward strand.
TCGTGCTAACCAAGATGGCGATACAGCGGCTACACTTTTCAGGGAGTATGAGCGTTCTATATCTATCTATAATTCCAGTAATCTCTGTGTGTATGTTTGTTTGTACGTTTGTTTGTTTGTTTGTATGTCTGTGACCGCTGTTTCTCGACAACTACTGGTCCGATATACTTGAAACTTGCCAGGTATATTGCTGGGGACCCGAGGATGTGCCTTTTCAAGGTTTCATATTAATCGGACAATTACTTACCGAGCTATGTCCAAAAAACGATTCAACCAATCAGAGAGCAGCGAGCTATCGCGTGTGCCGAACGTGGCGGACACACTCTGCCTCGGATGGCACATTTGAGAGCGTATTCATTTATTTCACGTTTGCAAACTATGTTGCCGTTAAACTATGTTTTAAAACTAATAAAAACTAATTTGCGATTCATCGTAACTGCGATATACGACCTTCCGGACAGTGAGGACTGCACTTCCGGCATCCAATCACAGAACGCGTTATTGCGTAGGCGTGGCCGATGTGAGAGCGAGCTGATGCTGAGCCCAGCGCGTGCGCCATTACGGTACGTAATTCGATTTCTTCCGGAGAAAATAATAATTTCTCGATTTCTTATGCGCATTATTTCTCCCAATTCAGTCAGAGCGAAGGGCGGAAGCGAAGAGCGTTGTTTTTTTTGTTTACGGGCGTACGGGCGGGGTAGAGCGTACGGGTAGCGTTATTTTTTTTTTTTGGCACATTTGAGAGCGTATTCATTTATTTCACGTTGGCAAACTATGTTGCCGCTATGTTGGCGTTAAACTATGTTTTAAAACTAATTAAAACTAATTTGCGATTCTTTCGCTTTCCTGCGCATTTGTGCACGCTATGGCGATTTCTTTACCAAACTCCGCTAGCCATTAGCTTTGGACCAAACCATTTCATGTAAATAGAGGGGGGGGATTGTCACCGTACTCGCAAGCCGTTAGCTTTGGACCAAACCATTGCATGTAAATAGAGGGGGGGGGGATATACTTTTAGATATATATATAGTACGGGCATGCCCTAGTATTTTCAATTCAGTGGTTACGGCCTTGGCAAGATCGATGGAGACAGCGATCTGTTAGCGTATTCACCGCCCAAATAGCTATGTGGAATTCTCTCATGTAGAGATTAAACGTTACGGCTGTTACGGCCTTGGCAAGATTGATGGAGACAGCGTTTATTATACTTTTAATGAAGGACACTGTCTCAAGCCCCAGTCCCCATCACGGATGGGGCTCAGCGGTTTACCCGAGCCTGACGGCGAAGGGCAAGGTACACGCTGGCCCATCCAGTGTAGCGCATGTGCGGCCCCGGACATCGTAGGGCATTAAACGTTCATGAAACATTAAGAGTTCATTAAAGGATTACGAAACGAAAAACATTACGAAATTACGTTCACAACGTCACGTCAAACACTACCGTGAACACATACATCGTCACAATGAGAACATCGTCACAATGGACGTCATGTGAACGCAAATGTTATGCGGGAGTCCAAACCTGAGAATGCTGGAGACCAAAGCTGAAATTGGGAAAACTAAATAGCCTATTTTACTCCTGGAGATCCCAGGATTATCCACCCAAAATATCTTTGTGATCGGTTCAGCAGTTTTTACGGTACCTTAGAACAGACAGACAGACGGACATTTGGTGAATTATCGTAAGATCGTCACAATGAGAACATCGTCACAATGGACATTATGTGAATGTGAATGTGATGCAGGTGTCCAAACCTGAGAATACTGGAGACCAAAGCTGAAATTGGGAAAACTAAATAGCCTATTTTACTCCTGGAGATCCCAGGATTACCCACACAAAATATCGTTTCGATCGGTTGAGCCGTTTTTGCGGTACCTTCGAACAGACGGACAGACATTTGGTGAATTATTTGGTGAATTATAGTAAGATCGTCACAATGAGAACATCGTCACAATGGATGTTATGCGAACGCGAATGTTATGCGGGAGTCCAAACCTGAGAATACTGGAGACCAAAGCTGAAATTGGAAAAACTAAATAGCCTATTTTACTCCTGGAGATCCCAGGATTACCCACACAAAATATCGTTTCGATCGGTTGAGCCGTTTTTGCGGAACCTTCGAACAAACGGACAGACATTTGGGGAATCTTACTATAATTCACCACTAACCCTAACCCTAACCCTAACAACTCACCCATAAGGCGGGTACCGTTGCTAGTTATAGTAAGATACCATGTACCCCTTCCCTCCTCCTCCCCCACTCTAGCCCTCTTCCTACCACAGATCTCCTGATATCCCTGTTCTCTACTGTTCTCTACTGTTCTCTACTGTTCTCTACTATTCTCTACTGTTCTCCACTGTTCTCTACTGTTGTGCTTGTGTACTTCCCTCTCTCTCCCCATCTTGACTCCCCTTCCCTTTATTGTTTTATGTGTCCGTTTATGTTTTTTGTGTTTTATGTGCTAATGTGTGTTTAATGTGCTGGCTCTTACACGAGCCTCGATCTTATATACAAAAAATAAACACATTTCTAAGTACCAGTAGTTTGAAAAAAGGAAAAGTTGCCAAAACTTTTTGAAGTATCGGTATCCAATGAATTTGATATATTCATGTCTCAGAAATCACTAAACACAGGCAAGTCAAGTATACCCGGACCTCAAAGAGGACATGATGAAGCGAAGTTGAATATTGAAGAAAATTGTCCAGTGATCGTCAAAGCCATGAGACTGATAAAATAACCTCACGGAGTATTTCAAATAAATAGCAGGAAACATCAGAATAATCGAGCTGTATAAAACTGGAAGCTGCCCAAGGCTCAGTGATAACCCATAAGAGCTCTCAGAGTAAACACGTTATGACATGGATCTTCAAAAGGTGAATTCACAACTTCATCTTCAAAAGGTAAATTCCTCAACAAATGAAGATGGATGTACTTTTGGCCCTGGGGAGATTCCGTTCCCCTTCAGGTACCCACTTGAGGAGCTTACACCCAACGGAGAGGGGACCAAACACTTCGGGGTGTCATAGTTGGCGCTGCAACATGAACGTACAATTCACAATAGTGATGGGATCTCAGGTGGATCCCAGGTTCAAATCGCACATATACTATGTTGATTTGTCCATTGTCTATTCTATATAACAATGTCGTTGGATAATCATGGACAATAGTGCTCCCTATATAACTTAGCCATGCCTACCCGTCGCTTTGCGGACAAGTTTATTAAAAGAGAGCAAGTTATAATTCACAAACACATTGCACGTCAATCAGCGAGTCTCAATGAGGATGTAAAATGAAGTGAAACTCGAGAAAAGTGGTCAATAACTCGTCATTGTTGATTAGCCCCGGTCAGTTCTGCTCAAATAGGCCCGCAGCACAGAGATAACCGATGCGACTCCCGGGAGCGACTCAGATATCCATCACATCCACATCCAAGATGTTGTGGTCTTGCCTTCGTGGAGCCAGGACTACGCAGTCTTCCACCATGGTTGTTAACACGTATAGTTGTTGTTATTAGTTCTACTGTCATCATGGCTGCGGTTGTTGTTGTCGTTTGTGTGCTATTTCTGTGGAGTTTAATGTATTTTTCTATTGCCTTGAGAAGTATTACCACCTATAATTTTGTGAGCTACTTCCACATCCATCACATTTTATTCTAAAAACTTTCTTCTGTAGTACTGTTAGAACCACTCCATTAAAGCTCAATGTCCTGCTTCTTCTTCTTCCTCCATTCCAGAAAGACATGCTTTTATAACAGGCATTTATAAGATTAAACGGACACAATTTTTTGTTTCAAGTAAATCTATTATTAGCTTTCTAATAGTAAGGTACCATTTTAATTTTTCTATGACAGCAGAATTACTTTAGAATAAACCATGACGGACAACATTTTTCCCTGTTGCTGTCCATGACGGACAACACACTAACACAAGTGCGAAAAGTGGTTTTTCAACACTAACACAAGTGCGAAAAGTGTTATTTTCACACTAATACAAGTGCAAAAGTGGTTTCCTGCACCAACACAAGTGCGAAAAGTGGTTTTTCAACACTAACACAAGTGCGAAAAGTGGTTTTTCAACACTATCACAAGTGCAAAAAGTGTTTTTTCCACACTAATACAAGTGCAAAAGTGGTTTCCTGCACCAACACAAGTGCGAAAAGTGGTTTTTCAACACTAACACAAGTGCGAAAAGTGGTTTTTCCACACTAAAACAAGTGCAAAAGTGGTTTCCTGCACCAACACAAGTGCGTAAAGTGGTTTTTCAACACTAACACAAGTGCGAAAAGTGGTTTTTCAACACTAACACAAGTGCGAAAAGTGTTATTTTCACACTAATACAAGTGCAAAAGTGGTTTCCTGCACCAACACAAGTGCGAAAAGTGGTTTTTCAACACTAACACAAGTGCGAAAAGTGGTTTTTCAACACGAACATAAGTGCGAAAAGTGGTTTTTCAACACTAACACAAGTGCGAAAAGTGGTTTTTCAACACTAACACAAGTGCGAAAAGTGTTTTTTCCACACTAATACAAGTGCAAAAGTGGTTTCCTGCACCAACACAAGTGCGAAAAGTGGTTTTTCAACACTAACACAAGTGCGAAAAGTGGTTTTTCAACACTATCACAAGTGCAAAAAGTGTTTTTTCCACACTAATACAAGTGCAAAAGTGGTTTCCTGCACCAAAACAAGTGCGAAAAGTGGTTTTTCACACTAACACAAGTGCGAAAAGTGGTTTTTCAACACTAATACAAGTGCGAAAAGTGGTTTTTCAACACTAACACAAGTGCGAAAAGTGTTTTTTCCACACTAATACAAGTGCAAAAGTGGTTTCCTGCACCAACACAAGTGCGAAAAGTGGTTTTTCAACACTAACACAAGTACGAAAAGTGGTTTTTCAACACTAATACAAGTGCAAAAGTGGTTTCCTGCACCAACACAAGTGCGAAAAGTGGTTTTTCAACACTAACACAAGTGCGAAAAGTGGTTTTTCAACACTATCACAAGTGCAAAAAGTGTTTTTTCCACACTAATACAAGTGCAAAAGTGGTTTCCTGCACCAACAAAAATGCGAAAAGTGGTTTTTCAACACTACCACAAGTGCGAAAAGTGGTTTTTCAACACCAACAAAAGTGCAAAAAGTGGTTTTTCAACACTAACACAAGTGCGAAAAGTGGTTTTTCAACACTAACACAAGTGCGAAAAGTGTTTTTTCCACACTAATACAAGTGCAAAAGTGGTTTCCTGCACCAACACAAGTGCGAAAAGTGGTTTTTCAACACTAACACAAGTGCGAAAAGTGGTTTTTCCACACTAATATAAGTGCAAAAGTGGTTTTTCCACACTATCACAAGTGCGAAAAGTGGTTTCCTGCACCAACACAAGTGCGAAAAGTGGTTTTTCAACACTATCACAAGTGCAAAAAGTGTTTTTTCCACACTAATACAGGTGCAAAAGTGGTTTCCTGCACCAACACAAGTGCGAAAAGTGGTTTTTCAACACTAACACAAGTGCGAAAAGTGGTTTTTCAACACTAACACAAGTGCGAAAAGTGTTTTCTCCACACCAATACAAGTGCAAAAGTGGTTTCCTGCACCAACACAAGTGCGAAAAGTGGTTTTTCAACACTAACACAAGTGCGAAAAGTGGTTTTTCAACACTAACACAAGTGCGAAAAGTGGTTTTTCCACACTAATACAAGTGCAAAAGTGGTTTCCTGCACCAACACAAGTGCGAAAAGTGGTTTTTCAACACTAACACAAGTGCGAAAAGTGATTTTTCAACACTATCACAAGAGCAAAAAGTAGTTTTTCCACATTAATACAAGTGCAAAAGTGGTTTCCTGCACCAACACAAGTGCTAAAAGTGGTTTTTCAACACTAACACAAGTGCGAAAAGTGGTTTTTCAACACTAATACAAGTGCAAAAGTGGTTTCCTGCACCAACACAAGTGCGAAAAGTGGTTTTTCAACACTAACACAAGTGCGAAAAGTGGTTTTTCAACACTATCACAAGTGCAAAAAGTGTTTTTTCCACACTAATACAAGTGCAAAAGTGGTTTCCTGCACCAACAAAAGTGCGAAAAGTGGTTTTTCAACACTACCAGAAGTGCGAAAAGTGGTTTTTCAACAACAACAAAAGTGCGAAAAGTGGTTTTTCAACACTAACACAAGTGCGAAAAGTGGTTTTTCCACACTAATATAAAGTGCAAAAGTGGTTTTTCCACACTATCACAAGTGCGAAAAGTGGTTTCCTGCACCAACACAAGTGCGAAAAGTGGTTTTTCAACACTAACACAAGTGCGAAAAGTGGTTTTTCAACACCATCACAAGTGCAAAAAGTGTTTTTTCCACACTAATACAAGTGCAAAAGAGGTTTCCTGCACCAACACAAGTGTGAAAAGTGGTTTTTCAACACTAACACAAGTGCGAAAAGTGGTTTTTCAACACTAACACAAGTGTGAAAAGTGTTTTTTCCACACTAATACAAGTGCAAAAGTGGTTTCCTGCACCAACACAAGTGCGAAAAGTGGTTTTTCAACACTAACACAAGTGCAAAAGTGGTTTCCTGCACCAACACAAGTGTGAAAAGTGGTTTTTCAACACTAACACAAGTGCGAAAAGTGGTTTTTCCACACTAATATAAGTGCAAAAGTGGTTTTTCCACACTATCACAAGTGCGAAAAGTGGTTTCCTGCACCAACACAAGTGCGAAAAGTGGTTTTTCAACACTAACACAAGTGCGAAAAGTGGTTTTTCAACACCATCACAAGTGCAAAAAGTGTTTTTTCCACACTAATACAAGTGCAAAAGAGGTTTCCTGCACCAACACAAGTGTGAAAAGTGGTTTTTCAACACTAACACAAGTGCGAAAAGTGGTTTTTCAACACTAACACAAGTGTGAAAAGTGTTTTTTCCACACTAATACAAGTGCAAAAGTGGTTTCCTGCACCAACACAAGTGCGAAAAGTGGTTTTTCAACACTAACACAAGTGCAAAAGTGGTTTCCTGCACCAACACAAGTGCGAAAAGTGGTTTTTCAACACTAACACAAGTGCGAAAAGTGGTTTTTCAACACTATCACAAGAGCAAAAAGTGGTTTTTCCACACTAATACAAGTGCAAAAGTGGTTTCCTGCGCCAACACAAATGCGAAAAGTGGTTTTTCAACACTAACACAAGTGCGAAAAGTGGTTTTTCAACACTAACACAAGTGCGAAAAGTGTTTTTTCCACACTAATACAAGTGCAAAAGTCGTTTCCTGCACCAACACAAGTGTGAAAAGTGGTTTTTCAACACTAACACAAGTGCAAAAAGTTGTTTTTCAACACTATCACAAGTGCAAAAAGTGTTTTTTCCACACTAATACAAGTGCAAAAGTGGTTTCCTGCACCAACACAAGTGCGAAAAGTGGTTTTTCAACACTAACACAAGTGCGAAAAGTGGTTTTTCAACACTAACACAAGTGCGAAAAGTGGTTTTTTCCACACTAATACAAGTGCAAAAGTGGTTTCCTGCACCAACACAAGTGCGAAAAGTGGTTTTTCAACACTATCACAAGTGCAAAAAGTATTTTTTCCACACTAATACAAGTGCAAAAGTGGTTTCCTGCACCAACACAAGTGCGAAAAGTGGTTTTTCAACACTAACACAAGTGCGAAAAGTGGTTTTTCAACACTATCACAAGAGCAAAAAGTGGTTTTTCCACACTAATACAAGTGCAAAAGTGGTTTCCTGCACCAACACAAGTGCGAAAAGTGGTTTTTCAACACTAACACAAGTGCGAAAAGTGGTTTTTCAACACTAACACAAGTGCGAAAAGTGGTTTTTCAACACTAACACAAGTGCGAAAAGTGGTTTTTCAACACTAACACAAGTGCGAAAAGTGGTTTTTCAACACTATCACAAGTGCAAAAAGTGGTTTTCCACACTAATACAAGTGCAAAAGTGGTTTCCTGCACCAACACAAGTGCGAAAAGTGGTTTTTCAACACTAACACAAGTGCGAAAAGTGGTTTTTCAACACTATCACAAGTGCAAAAAGTGTTTTTTCCACACTAATACAAGTGCAAAAGTGGTTTCCTGCACCAACACAAGTACGAAAAGTGGTTTTTCAACACTAACACAAGTGCGAAAAGTGGTTTTTCAACACTAACACAAGTGCGAAAAGTGGTTTTTCAACACTAACACAAGTGAGACAAGTGGTGATTCAACACTGACACAAGTGCGAAAAGTGGTTTTGCAACACAAAGACAAGTGAAACAAGTGGTTATTCAACACTAACACAAGTGTGAAAAGTGGTTTTGCAACACTAAAACAAGTGAGACAAGTGGTTATTCAACACGAACACAAGTGCAAAAAGTGGTTTTCAACGCCAGCACAAGTGAGACAAGTGGTTACTCAACACTAACACAAGTGCAAAAAGTGGTGTTTCAACCCTGGCACAAGTGAGAAAAGTGGTTTTGCAACACGAACACATGTGCAAAAAGTGTTTTCAACACTGACACAAGTGCGACAAGTGGTTTTGCAACACTAAGACAAGTGAGACAAGTGGTTATTCAACACCAACACAAGTGCCAAAAGTGGTTTTGCAACACTAAGACAAGTGAGACAAATGGTTATGTGGTAAGTGGTTATGTGGTAAGTGGTTATGTGGTAAGACAAGTGGTAACCATGGAGTTACCTCCATGTGGCACCGAAGCCAGCCGAGGGCGGGCTAGGATAATTGTTAGGGAATTAGAAGGCAGACTGGTAGAAGACAAGATTGAAGTAGAGACATTTGTACTGTAGAGGGGACGTAGGTAGTTTAGGTGGTTGATAATGATAAGGGATTGCTTAGTTTAATGGGATGATGGGGAAGCACGAGTAATAGGGGAAAGGCAGGTAGTTAGATGATGCTGTGTGTGTGAGGATGTGTGTTGAGAATAACCAGGAATTGTGTATGGAGAACAAATGGAGTTGTGTTTGAAGTGTATGGGAAGTAGTGTGTGAGCACAAAAGGTGTGCAAGAGATTTAGTGTGGGAGATAAATGGTGTGCGAATAAATGGTGTGGATTGCTTGGTGTTGAATAAAAGGTGTGGAATGCATGGTGCGAAGGAGTGAATGGGGGGAGATGGACCCATTCACGAATCCCCGGCAGGGTAGTGTAAACCCAGGTAGAGGGCTTAGGTAAATTGTTTGGATATTGACACCTGTGGTGCGGGAATTGGCAAGTAGTGCTTTGGTTGGGTGCATGAGTCAGTGACATGGCTGGGCGTGTGGCTTAATTGGTGCGTATGGTTATTGGAGCACTCCGTCACTGGTAGTTTGTCGGCCAGGTGAGGCCGCAGGTCGGCTCTGGGAGCCAGTTAGGGTAGTGGTTAGTTGTTCAATGGGGCCCGAGGATCCAAGGGAAGGACCCGGGTAGCCCACTGCCAAGGAGGGAACCAGGGGGTAAAAGCCAGAAGAGGCCTTCCCCAGTTTAGGTTGTCGCAGGAGCAGGTAAGCTCGGGTGGCGACTTCAGTGGCGGAGGTGCGCAGGTAGGTAGACCTGCTAGTGGAGCCACATGACCCAGCCCCGATATTGTGCAAAGGCACAGTGTGAAAATTCAGTGGGAGTGAGACCCAAATTTTGAAGAGCACCACAGGGTGGGTCAATGGGGATTCGGTTTTTAGAACCACATAGTTTAAAGATTAACGATTGGCAGGGTATGACCCCGTGTAATTTAAATGAGTTAATGTCAGTTAGTGTAGTTAGAATGAGAGAAATTCCCTTCACGCCATCCACATCCATTCACCGAGGAGAACGAAGCTCCGCACCAAGACCAGGTGCAATGTTTGAGTGACTAAGACGCATCATGACGTAATGGGACATTGTGTTTGTTCCATTCCTTCCTTCCAGGGAGGGATTGGGAGACGAATATGGAGTAGAGGGGGATATGGGAGAATAGACGTAGAGACGAATTTGAATTTGTAAATACAGGGAAGGGCAAGTGTAGTGTAAGCTGACGTTGGGGGGTACGGACGGTTATGGATGAGCTTGCTCTGCTCGCTCTTCCGTGCCCCTGTGCTGCATTACCTTGTACTGCTGTGTACCTCTGTGCCCTTTCCACTTTGCCGGTTGTGCTTTGTCTCTCCCCCCACCCCAGGACTATTTTGGAGGTGGAACTGTGCAGCTGCACCTTGCTACACATGTGCAGCACCCCTGCTGCACTTTGCTAAATCTGTGCAGCTGAACTGCACGGCACTTTGCTGCCGTATCCTTGTCGTTTGTTATAACTTTGCTGCACATGTGCAGCACCCTGCTGCCAAAAACACTTTTCTGCAAATTATCACATTACACTTATGGACCACAAGTTTTGTGGCCTTACACTTCTGCTGTGCAGCACTTTGCTGCAAACTCACCTTGCATCTTCGGACCACTTGTTTTGAGTGGCATTAATGTCACGCAGTTGGACCACATAGGGTTGGCCCTGCTGGCAAATAAATGAACACACTTGTTGTGCATTTCTTTTTTATTTTGTGTGCTCGGGACTAGAAGATTGTAAGTTTGTTAAGCCCTGAAGAGCAGGAATGGCCTGTATGCCGGTCCGGGGGCTTGCCAGTTCGATATGTGCACACCGAATATAGAAGATGCCAGACACCAACAGGAAATGAAATGTGACTTTTGAAATGTGTATTTGTGCTTTGCTGTGCTTTTCTTCCCCTTCAATCTTCTTTCAAAAAGGACAGGTCCTGGGTCATAGAACTGTAAATAAGGTTAGGTTTTGTGCTTGTATCTAAAATGCTGCCCACCGGCTTTATGTTTAGTTTGAAAACAATTCTGCAATTCGGTTAATTGTGTGCGTGATTCTGTTAGTTAGCTACTCAACGCAGTAGGTGGGACATATTTAGTGTTGTAAAACTGTCGCATACAATTAGGGTAAATGTTAGGGGGAACCACATCTAAATATCACACGTAATTAAAAGTTAGTCCCAGATCTTTCTCAAAACCGGTCGTTCCAGTTTTTGTAGGTTCGACTCAGGGACGAGACTGATGAGGGAGGGGGGCAGTGTTGCGGTTTTGAGTTTGTAAAGTGAGTCTAATAAAGGTTAAAATTTGCCCCCCATAGTTAGTCACACAAGCAACATGTAGCCTCGCGATAGTATAGTTATGTCTTAGTATTTGTGAGCTTAGTTCCTTTCCATCGTTGTTAGTTCTGCATTGAGTAAGAGCCAGGAGAAAATAGGCCATACTGCCACCGATCATCCAACATCCGTAGCCTCAATCCCCTTTTGCGCTAACGTTGGTTCATTATTGGGTGAGTTAACACGAGGCAGACTAGGAGGACCGGGGTGGAGCCGAAGGCAGAGTGGCGGAAGCGCTGACGGTAAGCACGAGCTGCCAATCAGGGCTCAGAGGTGGTGACGGTGGTGTTGCATCACAGGGTGTCGTGAGAAGGGTCGAGAGTGTTTCAGAAGGTTCGGGGGTGTAGCTATAAGACCCGCTGCGCAAAGCCCTCGACAGGACTCGCGTGCACGCAGCAGTAAGGACTGGACTAGCGGTGAAGGACTGGCACGAAAGGACTGCTGCCTAAGGGACTTGATGAGCAACGAACTTGCGTGCACTAACCAGCTCAGAGGATCGAGGAAGAGGAGTTGGCAGCGTGTGAGAACTGTAAAGACACGCGGGCGCAGCCAGACGCGCATGAACCGATATACAGTGCATTTGAGACGCGCGAGTGAGAATGGGTGAGTAATCGCCAGCCACGCTAAAATTCCCGCCCTTCGCCGTTCCACCTCATTATCTGCCTTGTTTGGAAGACGCACTACGAGTTCCTGCCTTCGCCTGCCACCATATTCGCAGGACGTGCCGGGGCCGTGGAGAGCCGGACGGGGACCGTCTCTGGACGACCACGTCGAGGCGTTGGGGAACATCTACCCATCTGCAATTCCCTGTGTGAGTGTGAGCCGGGCCCGTTGTCTGGGTGAATAACTTACGACTGTCTAAGGCTGCTCTGTGTCTCTGCATCCCTAATCATTGTACATACGTGTGGGAATAATTAAAACCAGTGTTCTTCCTTTCTTCCATTCGATCGTTTCTGTGGTTTCCTTCATTGGCTAAGCGGGCACGAATAGGATCGCTCAAATCGGGTTCCACTAATTAAAACTGCACGGACCACGTGGTACTCAATCCGCTCGTCGTACTCAAACCACACGTGGTTCATGCGAGGCTTGTTTCCTCGCTTCCAGGGTAGCGCGGGGAAATAGGTACGAGCGAGAAGTGGTCCCGAGACCCTACTCCGCGTTTGTCCGGAAGGGACGTACCAAGCCTCGGTTCCGCCAAGCCCAGCAAAGACAAGGGGATTAATCCCCCCTTGGTAAGGGGAAGAAGGGCGGCGTCGAGAGCCGCAACAATATATATATATATATATATATATATATATATATATATATATATATATATATATATATATATATATATATATATATATATATATATGTATGTATATATATATATATATATATATATATATATATATGTATGTATATATATATATATATATATATATATATATATGTATATATATATATATATATATATATATATATATATATATATATATATATATATATATATATATATATATAACTGTGAGAAATAGTAGAAACTCCACAGTACGAGCAGGGCGTCTCATTTGCATTGAATAAATAATCGGGAGATTGAATAAGACGCGGACGTAGCTTCAGGGCTTCGATCTTTAATTCGACAAGCTTTCGACCAACAAAGGTCTTCCCTCTGAGTCTACAAAAACAGCAGGCATGTATATCAGTCAAGTATGTGTAGTGATATGTGTGTAAGATGTGTGATATGTGTAGAAAATGCATACAGAAGGAAGAGCCACGCCAAAGCTCACTCACCGGCCCCAAGTTCAACGGAAATGAAGCGCAGCTTACAGTTACGGTTTGCGTTACATTTCCGGTGCACGTGCATATACAAATATAGGGATACATACATACATAAACATACAAGCATATATTCATATGCCATTTATATTCATATTATATATTTATATATTTATATAAATGACATACAAAGGTAGAATGAATGAATGGATGAATGAATGAATGAATGAATGAATGAATGAATGGGTTATGGTTAACAATTTGATTGGGTTGATGTAGGAACATGCTTTAATCATCAAAATTTATGCCATGAGGGATGTTTGTCCGAAGTTTATGTATCCAAAAGGACTCACGTTTCAGAATCGTGGTGTGTGATCGATTTGTGATTGATTCAATGGCAGAGATCTGAATGTCATTTATAGAGTGATCCGGTTGATTGAAGTGTATCGTGTAAGGTAGAGATTTGCCCTGACTGGTGTGGAAGTTATTGATTTCTGACCGGGTGTTATTAAATCGTGTGTAGAGTGTATTCTCAGTTTTTCCAACATATTGTTTGTTGCACTTTTGGCAAGTGATTAGGTATATGACCCATGTAGATTTGCAGTTCATATAGGAGGTGATGGGGAATTTTTGTCCAGTGCTAGAACTACAAAATTTGTTTCCTTCTAGTAAATGCTTGTGAATAATGCATTTGTTTGCTGTGCATTTATAGAAGCCAGGGATCCTAGTTTCTTTGTTGTGGGGCTGTGGGTGCTTTGCTTTTACCAAGAGGTCCCTGAGTGTCCGACCACGTCGAAATGATGTCAGTGGAGGTTGAGGAAATGTGGTGCTGAGTGTTTCTGATTGATGGAGGAGAGGAAGGGCCTTATTCAGAATACTTGGCAATTGGGATGAGGTAGCAGAGTAGGTGGTTACAAGTGGGACACGGTTAGTTGCAGGTTTGGGTTTGTAAGTCAGAAGGTCTGCTCTCGGTATGCGTTTTGCTCGGGTTATTGCTTCTTTCACAGAGTGAGGGTCATAGTTTCTTGCAATGAAGTGTGTTTCTAATTGGCAGAGAGAAGTTTCTTCCGCCATTTTTGTTGAGCAAATGCGTCTTACTCTGAGTGCTTGACTGTATGGTATGCTTGCAATAGTATGTTTAGGATGAGATGAAGAAGGGAGAAGGTAAGAGTGAGTCTCTGTTGGTTTGGTGTATAGTTCTGTTTCGAGTCTGTTATTTTGAAGCGTGAGTGATGTGTCTAGAAAGTGAACTTCGGACTGTGAGCTGTCGAATGTGAACTTGATGGTCGGATGAATCAAATTTAATTCATTTTGGAATTGGGTGAGACTACGGGGGGATTTTGACCAGATGAACTGGATGTCATCAATATAACGTACCCAGGATTTTTCCAAGATGCCGTGATGAGGTTGTGCATTGATCTTGGCCTCTATCAATCCCATGAAGATGTTAGCGTATGACGGTGCAACAGGGGTACCCATAGCGGTACCTTGAGTTTGAATGTAATGTCGTCCGTTGAATTGGAAATTATTCAGTTTGAGTGTCAGTTCTAATAGGCGCATAAGGTCTTGAGTAGGTGGTATTGGGACTTGTCGTGTATCGAGGGCTTTGCGGCATGCAGACAGGCCTTCTGAATGTGGAATATTAGTGTAGAGGGATGTAACATCTGCTGTGCCTAAAATGGTTTGGGAGTTGAAAGGTGAGTATATTCTGTTCAATCCTTGGATGTGGGTCAGAAAACTGGTTGTGTCCTTGAGGTATGAGGAGAGATTCATCACGAGAGGACGTAAATGACAGTCAACAAATTTTGATATTAGAACAGTTGGACATGTGCAGCCATATACGATTGGTCTACCTGGATTGTTTACCTTGTGTACTTTAGGAAGAAAATAAAGGTTAGGGCAATGAAGATCTTTCGGAACCAAGCGAGATTTGATGGTTTTATCCACCTGAATAGAATCTACTACCTTTTTAACCTCTTCAAGATGTAAAAGGGTAGGGTCGGATGGGAGCTCTTTGTAAGTATCACTATGTAGTTGACGATTACCTTCTGCAAGTAATCGGCAGTCGACATAATGACAATGGCAGTACCTTTATCTGCTGGCTTTATGACTATCTTTTCATTATTTTGGAGATTGTGAAGTGCTTGTCGCTCTGCCTTTGTAAGATTGTCCTTATGTCTGGAACAATTATATTTTTGTGCCACCTTTTCAATTTCATTGCTCACTTGTTCCATATAGACATGTAGATATGGATTGTC
Source organism: Myxine glutinosa (assembly GCF_964187855.1). Classification (NCBI taxonomy): domain Eukaryota; kingdom Metazoa; phylum Chordata; class Myxini; order Myxiniformes; family Myxinidae; genus Myxine; species Myxine glutinosa. Next base: position 48,060,968 of record NC_136267.1, read on the forward strand.
AACACGTGGTGTCCAGGTGCTTTTTGGTTTAGGTAAAGTGAGTTGTGGTGTATTAGTATCGGTGTATGTGATTGTATGCGTGGTTGTTGGTGTTGTTTGTTGTGGTGTTGATGGTGCTGGGTGTACTTTAGCAAAGTGTGCCTTTAATGTCATTCGCCTACAGAAATCCTTTAAATCCTCTTTCAATTGTAATTGGTCTATTTGTGGAGCGATTGGGCAAAATTTTAAACCCTTAGAGAGCAGGTTTATTTCCGCCTCACTGAGGGAATGATTGGAAAGATTGATGATCCCGAGTTTAGGTAGATCTACAAGTTTGGTTGCAGTAGAAGTTATATTGTTGTTGGTTTGACTATTTTCAACCTCAGCTGTGTTCATTTCCATGGAGGAACGGTTCTGCATGTAATGATGTCTGCGGTTTGTGTATTGTTTTTTACGATAATGTCGATTTTTGTGTTTATGCTGAAGTTGGTCAGAAGTGGTTTGAGAAGTGGTTGGAAGTGGTTGGAGTGGTTGGAGATGGAGTGGTTGAAGTGGTGGAGAGGTGGTTGGAAGTGGTTGTAGTGGTTGGTCAGAAGTGGTTGGAGAGAAGTGGTTGGGAGTGGTGGTTGGAGTTACCTGGTTATTGTTTGCAATGGGTGTATTCTCTTGAGATGGTTTTATATGCTTGCATAACATTTCATCACGTTTAAGTTTCCCTTCCTTAACTTTAACAATGTCGTGTTTAGCAGCCATTAGCTTATCATTGAATGAGCACATTATGTGGTGGTATTGTTCAGGATTCACATTCTTCCACATCTTCTCCTTCTTTTGGCTGATGTTCTCATTCAATTTGATTAATTTCATTTTTACTTGTGTTATTACAATCTCCAGTAGTTGTTGAGCAGTGTTCCAGAGCAGTAGATTCCAATGCGCAGTGATGACGTCATCATTGGTTCGAGTTGCGAAGCAAGATCGTTTTTTAATGAGGAGACCTTTAGGTACGATCCCTCGTTGTTTATATTCGTTTAGGTCAGTGAAGTGTAGTTCATGTCTTTGTCTTTTTTGCATCAATCGTTGAAGTTCATTGGTCGTGGTGGTCAGGTATACATCGTTGTTGTTGTTGTTGTTGTTGTGAGCGCGATCGCCATTTCGTGACATGTCTGCTGTGGTGGTAATGTAGAAATCCTGAAGCCGTCCAACCCTACACGGATCCCAACAGGGCTTGGAGTTCTGTTGGAATTCTGAGTTTCTACAGTAATATATATATATATAACTGTGAGAAATAGTATTCTAGATTCTTTCGAGAAATATTCTATTATTCTAGAAGAAATTCTTTCTAGAAATTCTTTCTAGAAATTTCTAGAGAAATTATTCTAGAAAAAAAGAAATATTCTATCTAGAAATATTCTAGAAAAATTCTAGAAAATAGTACTCTAGAAATAGGCTAGAGGACATATATATATATATATATATATAATCATGGCTCATGGAAGAGCCAGAACATATAATGGATCAGGTCGCAACAAAACAAAATAGTGTAGCAGCATAGCAAACCTGTTGTGCATTTTGTGATACAAGCACCAAATTTGGCACAAATGTACATTAATATGTTGCGAACATTTTCAGATATTGGGCCACTTGAAATTCCGTAATTTTTTTTTTCAAATTTTTTCAAATTTCGTAATTTCAAATTTTTCGGGTGACACCGTCACAATTTCGGTCTTCGAGGCCGGCCGATATAGTGGGGCGGTTTAGCCCAAATATTCAAAAGAATTGTGCATTTTGTGATACAAGCACCAAATTTGGCACAAATGTACATTAATATGTTGCGAACATTGTGTGGTCAGCAATGAAGACGAGAGTCTGAATTACATGTATGCAAAAGACCTTGTGAACCAGTGAAGCAAATACACGGGTAAGCATGAATTAAATCTAGGGCATGATATAATTTCCATGATGTTTACCTCTACACTCAATGGTGGAAGGAGGTAATGTTTTGATCCCAGCTTGTCTGTATGTCTGTTTGTCTGTTAGTCCACAAAATTCCAGACAAAGCTTGTAGTAGTGGTAGTTGTAGTGGTAGTGGTGATAACAGAAATTGTTATATAGAACTGAACTTATATTATTATTATATGCAGAAAATAACTTCATTTCTATATGCCCTGCAGTGGACAGGTTAATTGGTTTATGCACTGAAGGGGTCACCCTGGTGTGCACTGCTGTGTTCTGCCTCACTGAGTTGTTCAGGTATGATGTACTCAGCACAAGCTTCCGGTCGGCCCGGAGGTGGGGGTGCGGGGCCTGTCACGGAACGTCAAAACAAACGGCCTGCCGGGGCCGCCCAAAAGTCGGGCGTGAGGGGCGCGTCCACTAATGGAACGCCTCTCGCTTCCCAGATCGAGGGCCACGTGGTCAGGAGAACCTCGTCCCTTCCGGTCACACTTTGCCTATCGGCCGGCCTCGAAGACCGAAATTGTGACGGTGTCACCCGAAAAATTTGAAATTACGAAATTTGAAAAAATTTGAAATAAAAAATTACGGAATTTCAAGTGGCCCAATATCTGAAAATGTTCGCAACATATTAATGTACATTTGTGCCAAATTTAGTGCTTGTTTCACAAAATGCACAATTCTTTTGAATATTTGGGCTAAGCCGCCCCACTAAAAAGAACAGGAGAAAGAGAGAGGGAAACACACCAACTGCAAAGTTGAGGGACAAAATAGACGGAGACTTGGACAAATAATGTATGGGGGAAGAATGAGGGGCAGCAGAGGATACATGGCATGGCCAAGATGGATATAGAGGCTTTTACGCTAATTGAAGGTTCACCCCCAGGTTGTTTTTTTATGTGTGCCGCTGGGAGATGTTGTTGTAATTTTTAGTATCAGGAGAAGGGTAAAGTGTCCCATCCCTTTGTTCTCCTATGTTGAACCGGGTCGGAGCTTTGTGAGAGAGAAGCATTGCACTCCACACATTGTTGTGCCTGGCTATTTCACCCCGATCCCTCACCCTGGGAAAGAGGAAGAGGCTCGCCCCTCATATGGCTGCCAGATTGGCGGAGAGTAAGGCGACGCCATTGGACTGTGCTGCACGGCGGCCAAATCCGATTGGACAATAACATTGTCGCTAGATGTGGGGCACCCCGGATTGGTGAGGAGGGCTGATATCGATGCCTCAAGGATGGTGTGTGTGTGTGTGTGTGTGTGTGTGTGTGTGTGTGTGTGTGTGTGTGTGTGTGTGTGTGTGTGTGTGTGTGTGTGTGTGTGTGTGTGTGTGTGTGTGTGCGCTTCTTTGTATTTATTGATTGATGGTTTATGATTCTTTATCTTTTGTCTTTGTTTGTCTTTTTCGAAATGAAGTGGTGTGTATTTATGCCCGAAGGCTTTGACATGTGTGTCTATACCTGCCATTCTTCCTGCTCAAGACCGATTTGGAGCATTTTATAATCCTTGGAGGTCTAAATTGTGATTGTTGCAATCCTGATAATGACTGTGTTTCTGTGTTTAGGGACACATGAAAACACCACCACCTGGGGTGATGTGTGGCAAATTTGGCTTTAAGCCGGCCATCTTATCGGCAGACGACCCCCGCGTGCTCGGTGTCTATGGCAACATCGCTTGCGGTCCTGAGTCCATGGGACAATATCATTCCCTCATCTTGTGAAGCTGTTTTATTTTGATCTATCTGTTGGTAACAATCTTCATTGTTTTCAACAAGTTTTGCCTCCTGTATATTAAACATGAAGTAAAGTGACGACTCTCAGCATAAATCCAACATTATTTTAAAGCATTGAATCCAAACATGTGTTAAATCATTCGCAATTTATTGAAGGTTTGCTTGAACATGTGTAAAAGTTTTTTTTTAAATCAAAGACTTATGCTACAGGTGTCTCCATCACGATTTAATCTTTGTCACAGCTTGCTCGTGCAGGAAGAAAAACACAACTGCTCTTCCAAAACTGTAAATGTGCCCAACGGTCATGCCTCAGCACTTTCTCTGGCAACTGTTGTGTCCACCGCCATGCCCGTGGCCACAGGTGTGGTGATGATGGTCCACCTTGACGGCGTGGGAGTGGTCATGTCCGTGACAATGTCCATGAGGAAACACAACCACCATGATTCATGCAGTGACCATGGTTATGAGAATGACCATGGCAATGCCCATGGTCGTGGCAATGGCAGTGTCCATGCTCGTGACAATGCTTGTTACAGTGGCAGTGGTCGTGCTTATGGCAGCAAGTGTTGCAGCAGCAGTGGCTAGAGCATGGCTTGCAGCAGCAGTGGCTAGAGCATCCATCGCAGCATTGGCTAGAGGATGGCTTGCAGCAGCAGTGGCTAGAGCATCCATCGCAGCAGTGGCAGCTAGAGCATGGCTTACAGCAGTGGTTGCAGCAACTGGCGACATGAGTATCACTTTCGTTCCGGAGCCCAGGCCCAGAAGCGAGCATATTGTTTTCAAAGCTGAAAAAACAAAATGTTAACAATAAATTATATATATATATATATGTATATAGTATATATGTAAATATTTGTGTATATATATATATATATAATATATATATACACCACATGACCAAAAGTATGTGGACACCAGAACATCACACATCTCATTCCAAAATCATGGGCATAAATATGGGAGTTGGTCCCACCTTTGCTGCTATAGCAGCCTCCACTCTTCTGGGAAGGCTTTCCACTAGAGGTTGGAACATTGCTGCGGGGATTTGCTTCCATTTAGCCACAAGATCATTAGTGAGGTCTGCCACTGATGTTGGGCGATAAGGCCTGACTCGCATTCGGCGTTCCAATTCATCCCAAAGGTGTTCGATGGGGTTGAGGTCAGGTCTCTGTGCAGGCCAGTCAAGTTTTTCCACACCGATCTCGACAAACCATTTCTGTATGGACCTCAATTTGTGCACGGGGGCATTGTCATGCTGAAACAGGAAAGGGCAGTCCCAAACCTGTTGCCACAAAGGTGTAAGCACACAATCGTCTAGAATGTCATTGTATGCTGCAGCTTTGATTTCCCTTCACTGGAACTAAGGGGCCTAGCCTGAACCATGAAAAACAGCCCCAGACCATTATTCCTCCTCCACCAAACTTTCGAGTTGGCACTATGCATTTGGGCAGGTAGCGTTCTCCTGGCATCCGCCAAATCCAGATTCATCTGTCGGACTGCCAGATGGTGAAGCGTGATTCATCACTCCAACGAACGTGTTTCCACTACTCCAGAGTCCAATGGCAGTGAGCTTTACACCGCTCCAGCCGACGCTTGGCATTGCGCATGGTGATCTTAGGCTTGTGTACAGCTGCTCGGCCATGGAAACCCATTTCATAAAGCTCCCGACGAACAGTTGTTGTGCTGACGTTGCTTCCAGAGGCAGTTTAGAACTCGGTAGTGAGTGTTGAAACTGAGGACAGACGATTTTTACGTGCTATGCGCTTCAGCACTCGGCAGTCCTGTTCTGTGGGCTTGTGTGGCCTACCACTTTGCAGCTGAGCTGTTGTGGCTCGTAGACGTTTCCACCTCACAATAACAGCACTTACAGTTGACCAGGGCAGCTCTAGCAGGGCAGAAATTTGATGAACTGACATATTGAAAAGGTGGCATTCTATGACAGTGCCACGTTGAAGGTCACTGAGCTCTTCAGTACAGCCCATTCTCCTGCCAATGTTTGTCTATGGAGATTACATGGCTGTGTGCTTAATTATATATACCTGTCAGCAATAGGTGTGACTGAAACAGCCGAATCCACTAATTAGAAGGGGTGTCTGCATACTTTTGGCCATGTAGTGTATATACTGTATATATATATATATATATATATATATATATATATATATATATATATATATATATATATATATATAGATATATATAGATATACACATATAACTTTAACGCGCAGTCATCACCAGTTTTGCATCAAATCATTTGCAGAAATTTAATAATCATTTCCTGTTCCTCCCTCCTTGTATTCCCACTTTCCACATCCTCTTGATATTTCAAACATGCATTAAAGGAGGAATCACCTGGTTGTGGCTATCGGGTTATACCAAACCGTAAAAACAAAAACCACCAAGACCGCAAACAATAAAGTTTTTATGCAACAGCTGAAGCTCAGTTTTGTTGGAATACTTACCTTGTCATTCCAGATGAGTTGTGTTGATGTTCGAGAGATGTGCTTGTGAAATCGGTACTTTAGACGACGCTATTTATACCTTGGCGAAGGAGAGCAAAACGTCATCCAAGGTCACATTTTTTATGCGAACCTCCAATGGTATTGAGTAATTATATACATTATCTGAACTTATAATTGTGGAATAATTTGTGTTCCAGAAATGATGACAAAACAATGCGGCTTTATCACGTGACTCAGCAGATGATACGGCACGTTCTTCCCCGCCTTTGTGCCCAGACAATGAGGGGCAGAAAATTAGCGGTCACCTGGGTTGTTCTGATGATGCACTTGAGCGAAATCGCCGAAACGATTCGCTGATTGGATGGTTTGAAGGGTCATAATGTCTGAACCTCATTTAGAGATGTTGGAGATTCTCGGTTTGGATCAAATCCCGTTATATCGTATACTCATCTAAAAATCACAATAGAAGGAAAGGCAGGTGGAGATAGGTCACCTGGTTTCACATTACCAATGTTAAAGGAGCACGTGGTCGCCCCATTGCTAAATGAATATCATTGTGCTAAGACTGCAAGCTCAGGGCTGGAAGGATAGCTTGGAGATAGATCTCTAAGTCCCCTCACCTTACGTTATTTAGCCCAGGTTCAAATATCTTCCCATATTTTGTCTGTCATCCTTGTGTCTTGTATACGAATCCATCGGACGGACATAAAGCCGGGTGTCTTGTCTGCCAGCATTCGTTGGTGGATGTTAAAGATCCCCTGGAGTCTTTCTTAAAGAACGGGCGAGCTAAAGCCAGGACGCTGGCCAAATTACAAATTACGCGGACATACGATCGTTACACCTGCCCAACCAGTTCGTGAAAGGCTTTGGCCAAATAATTTACACTGCCGAGCCCCCAAGTAGGTGGGAAAAAATTGAGACCCTTAAAGACCAAGAAGATAAATAGATGTTAATGTTGCCTAATTTACCCCGACATTGAACGGAGCGCTCTACCCTCCTCTGTACACCAAGGACTTATATTCAGATAGACACCAAGAGATGGAAATTCAAAAATAATTTTAAAAATAAATTTTAAGATCCACTTTTCTCTTTACCTTAATGAGTCTGTTCAAAATTGCTCGAGGGGGATACATTAGAGAATAAAACCCTTATTAGCAAATTAACTCCTTAGTTATAATTTAAACGTGACAAAATAACAATCAAAGTAATTGAACTGCTCTTATTGCTGAAAAAATGTTTATAACACTAAAACATGTCTTCTTCCCATTTAGTTTGTGATGATAATTTTTTTAATGTTGATTTTATCATAAACTTCATTGCTACGGTAGTCCTGTAGATCTGATCTGAACTTTGGTATAGACCATAGAGAGAGGGTAGAGTAGAGGATTCAGATTAATCGTTTAAAAATTTATATTTATATTGTTCGTACTGATACCTGTATAATCACTCGTTACCTGCTTTAATACATTTGCTGAAAAACAAATGGGAGCAAGCGACATCAAAGAGATGGAGGAACAGCGAATTAAGACGTCATTTCTGGTTTATGAAAATGTATTTGCATTGAAATTAACAGACAATTGGCTGCACAGTATGCTGATGATTGCCAATCAGAGATATCATGGATGGGATGATAGCCAATCAGGGATGTGACGATTGCCAATCAGGGATATCAGGGATATGATAATTGCTGAACAAGAATATTGGTTATGTGATGATTGCCAATCAAGGATATTAGTGATTTGATGATTGCCAATCAGGGATACGATGATTGCTGATCAAGGATATTGGTGATGTGATGATTGCCAATTAGGGATGCTGTATACAAGTTTAGCGCGAAACAAAGGTTCAGGTCAAATATGAACGTCCTACTTACCTGCATTCATACACATATATGGGATCGACACCCTGTCAGGATCTACAGGTATGCACACTTACTTTTCAACTGTCTAGCTTGGGTTCAAATCCCGACAACCCAGGTAAGAACTGCCATCCCGGTGTGTCACATGCAAGGCGAGACATCAATGTGCGTGTCGTCCCTCGGATGGACGTTAAACCGGCCGTCCCGTCTGCAAGCATTCAATGGTGGATGCTAAAGACCCCACAATGTATTTTATAAAGAGTATGCGAGTTATCGCCGGCACCCTGAACAAATTATACAATTTCCTGCCCAAATTTTCGTCAACTGCTCAAATGCTCTTAGGTAGGGAGAGTACACCATACAATGTCAATGTGAGTTCAGACAGGCATTCGCATTGCAGTGGATCGAAAACAAGATCATGATGATGGGATCGATGTGCAGAGTTCGATAAAGTGTAAAACATTTTCACACACGCACTTTTTTTTTTTCTTTTTTTTTTTGTATACTGAATCGAGGCTCGTGAAAGAGCTAAAATCTATCCTACAGAATCAACAATCCGTGCCGACACGTGCATGGAATGTCCATCAAAACACCTTTAGGTCATGACCTGTGTTGATTGATGTGCAAAGGACGTAGAAACACCTTAACTGCATCTCATACACATTATCGGACAATTACTTTAAATATTCCTGGTAATTGGCCCATTATTTTATCATTTGTTAATGTATATATATAAATGCATGGACGCAGAGCCAGGATTCACAAGAAACCATCTCAGTGGAACCAACGGAATCTTCACATCAGCCAAAATGTCAGCCTCGGCCAGGTAACTATTAAAGTTTTTTTTAGTAAGTAAGTTAAAAGTAAGTTTTAAAAGTCGAGACTTTCACTTTGTTATTTTGACAATTATAGTAAGAGAAGATGATTTTAATATAACTAGCTGTACCATCTTCTTTACAGAGCGTTGGTTCTGCCGAAGCAGTTTCTTGGCACTGGGTGGTTTGCCATTGCCGCCCTACGGGTGGGGCTTCAATTGGGAGGCCCAAATGAAAATGAAAAATATCAGAAATTGAAGGGTTTTTTTTATTTTAAACGATTCATACAAACATCCGTTGAATCATATCACACGCAAATCATCAAAATCTAAACAGTGTTTGTAGAATTTCAATAAAAGTCACATCACTGTTCATATCGGTAAATATTACTCCATCGTGTTTGGAAAACCTGGAAAATTGGAAAATTGGAAAAATTGGAAAAACAATATAGCCTATTTTACTCCAGGGGGTCCCAGGATTACCCACTCAAAATATCGTTGCGATTGGTTCAGCCGTTTTTGCGGTACCTGGGGACAGACGGACAGACAGACAGACAGACAGACAGACGACTGACATTTGATGAATTATAGTAAGATGTTTATACTTTATTTTCTTCCAGTTTCTCACGGATGCCAACGAGCTCGGGCCCGGATCGCCGCGACGAGGGTGCGACCGAAGTAGCCGGTGGTTGTGGATGTTGCTGCACCTCCTGCCATAAGCACGATCATTGCCACGGCCACAAGCATTGCCACGAACACGGGCACGGCCACTGCCACGATCACGGCCACGGGCACAAACACTGCCACGACCACGGCCACTGCATGAACCATGGTGGTTGCGTCTCCCACGGCCATTGCCACGGCCACGAGCACGTGCACTGCGTCAAGGTGGACCATCACCACCACGGATGCGGTGGAGGCTTCGGCGGAGGTGGCTTCGGTGGTTATGGAGGCCAAGGAGGCCACGGAGGCCATGGAGGCCATGGAGGCCACGGTGGTGGTTGTTGTCACCGCCACTGTTGCTGCCACTAAACGAGTTTAAAGGTTCCGTGGTCTTCATGGATCCAACACGCTTTCTGATGTTTTGCCATTTAATCAAATAAATACCGCCCATCATATGTTCTTCCTCACATACAGAACCCACTCTTTCTCTGTTCTGCTTATACAGACAATTCTGCATTCATCATTTCCTGGTGATGCCTCCATCGCAATGCTTTGTGTGTGTGTACAACATTTGTGACCATTCTATACCTTGAATAATAAATATAACATGCACTGTAAAGCCATTGTCATAGTCCCTGGTTTTTATTTCATCGATGAAGTGCAGAATGTTATGCTGCAGGTAAATTTGACATTCCAAGTGTCAAGAAAAGCCACATTTATGATTTTTACATTGACTCAACCACACCAAATAATACAAAACGTGCTCACGATCACCTACGTGTAATTACCCCACTCACGAAGCGAAAAGTTGGGTTAGACAGTTGGGTCACTTCTGTCTGTCTCTCCTGTCTACAAAAGTCAGCTTATGATCGAGGAACATGCACAGAGAGGAGAGAGATAATATTTATTTTACTCTGCCTGTCTTATCTGTCAAACAAAATTTAAAACAATATTCAAAACAGGAAGCTTATTGTTTTCAAGGACGTCATAAAGGACACAAACAGCAGGCACAAATAACTCATGTAATGTGTTAAATAAGGTGGTGTAAAAGACGCTGCATCGACGGCGGTAAACCTCCGAAAAACGATTTCTACAACCTTTAAAATCTTTATTTTATTTCAATTGAATGATGTACTTTAACGATGTAGAACACAAATTACCTTTTTGGGATTTTCAAAAATCTTCTGCTTAGTTGCAAAAATATTCATGCTCTGAGGGCAGAGTATCTACAATAAAAGCTATGAGTACTAGAATGGTACTCGGTAGAGAGTCATACCTTCCCCAGGCTGAACAGTTTACGGTTTGTATATTCCACTGATATGTCGGATCTGGATTCGGACCTGAACCAAAGTCTAATCAGCTTGTCCTTGTCACGCACCCAACCTGTTCACCAAATTTTGTCCAAATCCGTGCACACCTTTTTGAGATATCGTGTAATTTATCGTTTTTGGCCCCATCTTTGAATGATGAAGAATCACTTTAAAAAATTCACTGATTCATTTGAATCTTCACCAAAGTTGAATTAATTGTTCCTTGTTACACACCCAACATCTCCACCAAATTTTGTCCAAATCCGTCCACACCTTTTTGAGATATCCTGTTCACAAACAGACAACCAGACAGACAGGTGTGAAAACATAATCCCGGTTGACCTTCAGTGGAGGAGATGATTCCCCGAGTGCAGCCTACCTGTTTGAGATTGTGCATTCTGACACATATGGAGGCACCTAGATGTTTGTTTAGTGCATCGTTTTCTCAATGATTGTTCCAAAATCGTCATTTTCTCCAAGAAGAGTTGGCAGAAGGTTCGTAATTGCGCAAATGCATTGATAGATCTCGAAAAACGGATATCAGTATCCTCAGGTCTGGGCTGTTACGTTTTTGATTCGTCGGCTTTGTATGATTTGGGTCGTGCCTGTTTCGCAAGATTCACAAACAAAACGAACAACGGACATTTTATCGACGACCCGAGGGACCGCACACACATTGATGAACCACCCTGCCTGAGACCCCGGGATTACAGTCATAGCTGGGTCGAGATTCAAACCCAGGCTAGACAACTTAGAGGTGAGCGTGTGTACCTCCAGGCCATCGACCTCTGAGCCTCTCGGCCATCGTCCTTCCTTGGCACCTCTGAGCTCCTCACCACATACAAAGCTTTCATCCGCAGCTCGATGGAATACTGCTCTCCCCTATGGGCTGGTGCTCCTGCCGCACACCTAGCTCATCTTCACGCTGTAGAAACCAAAACTTTCAGGATCATTGGAATTTCCCGCGTGAAGCTGATTCTGAGGGCCTTTCACTCTCTCACCGCAGGCAGGTTGGTGGTCTTTCTGTCTTCTACAGAATCCTATCCAGCCTTGCTCCTCCAGCTCTATCTGTGCTTTGTCCCCCAAATATTCCTACAGGTCGCACAAGATCTGCCAGCAACCCTCTTCTGGTGAAATTGCCAAAATCAAGACTCTCTGCTCACCTTCACTCCTTCATTCCTCTTTTCTCCCGCCTCTGGAACAAACTCCCCCACTCTCTTCAATCCCACTCCTCCCTCCAGGTCTTCAAAACAGCTGTTCACCACCATCTCATAGCTTCCCCCATTCAAAACCTTGATCTTTTCTACCCCCGTTATTACACCCCAAATCCACCTCTTTCAATCTCCGACTTCATTCCTGAAATTCCTCGTAGTGTCAATGTGTTTTACTAGCAACGGTACCCGCCCTACGGGCGGGGCTTCAATTGGGAAGCCCAAATGAAAAGGCAAAATATCAGATATTGAAGGCAGAAATTGGTGATATCTCTTTCTTCTCCGTTGGCCAGCTTTATGGTAACACGGTCGCTGCCCTTGGTCACATATTTATATATGTATTTGACACTGGATACTGAGTTCACAACCTCGACGTTTATGTGGGCGTTGTATTTCAAAGACAGCAGCCGGTTGGAGGGCACAATCCATTGGTTGTTGATCTCGACATCCTGTCCGCGCACCTTCTTCTTGTGTGTCTGACCACCTTGGGCTGGTGAACGGCGCCGATAGATTGGGTACCTTGCGAACTCACTAGTCCTATTTTACCTATTTCCTGTCGACTTACTCTTACCTGTCGACCTTTACCTGTCGGAGCCCTAAATAGCCTATTTTACTCCTGGAGATCCTAGGATTACCCACCCAAAATATCTTTGCGATCGGTTCAGCAGTTTTTACGGTACCTTCGAGCAGACAGACGGACATTTGGTGAATTATAGTAAGATCGTCACAATGAGAACATCGTCACAACAACAGTACCCGCAACGGTACCCGCCTCGCAACGGTACCCGCCCTATGGGCGGGGCTCCAATTGGGAGGCCCAAATGAAAAGGCAAAATATCAGAAATTGAAGGTTTTTTTATTTTAAAGGATTCATATAAACATCCGTCAAATCATATCACACGCAAATCATCAAAATCTAAGCAGTATCTTTAGAATGTCAATAAAAGCCACATCACTGTTCATATCGGTAAATATTATTCCATCGTGTTTCAAATCGTGATCGATACACTATGATCGTGATCGTGAATCGTGATCGATTAATAGTGTTCACAATCGCTATGTCGTATGTACTCCCGATATGTGTAACTGTACCAAATCAACAGTTAAAAGGATTTTGAGCCGATAGCTGTTACGGCCCACGGGGCCACTGAACTGAAAATATATAGAATGACCATTGCCATTCACACCACACAGGTGGAGATGTAGCTACCGGGCGCCATCTTGGTTGGCACTCGATGCTGGGCGATGGTGATTTCCGTCATGCGTTTGCACGGAATTCAGAGCGAGTTTCTTGTCAGCCAGTCCTGTTATGGATTCGTCACTTCCGCTGTTGTGGTTTTCACCCACTTGACATGTTGCTGATATCCTGTATTATTATTATTCTCAAAAGGTTTATTATCCAGGAACAGCTATCTAAAGTTAAAAACGTTAACGTAAAATGATACAGGAAACCGACCCGGAAGAAAACGCGGTGAAGAAGAGGAAGGCGTGTGGACAGTGAAAGACGTGTCTTGAAGCTCCGTACGGAGCGTGGTTGAGCGAACGTCGCGAGTGAACTTTGAGTCCGTGAAAGGAATCGTGCGATTGGTGTTATCGCTGGAGGAGTGGAAAAGCCTGCGAAGTCAGGTACAGGCGTGAGGTTCCGGAGAATCCTCGCCTAGAGGCTTTGGGCTCGAGCAAGAGCCGGCCGCCATTTTGGACCCTCGCGCGTCGTTCACTGGAAAAGGTTTCTGCCGCGTCCGCTGGTCTCACCCTCCGGTGGTCTGCCGGGGCTGAGTGTGCACTAAAGCAGCGTCTGAAGTTTGCACTGCGGTTCGCTGATTGAACGGTGCATGTGCACGTCTGGATCGCGTCTTTGGGAGTTCCCTTTCCACTGCCCGTTTGCTGTTGGTGTGGATCACGTGACAGTCCATGCCTTGCCTACACCTCCTTACTCGCCATCGCCACGTCGCCTCATCTCCGTTGAGTTATAGAGACATTGAGGGGTTTTTGTTCCAGTCACCGGGAACGCAGTGAGTTATGTGACTTAGTGGTGGTACCATCCTAAGATATATTGATTGTCTGGATTTGCTATCATTATTGGTAATGTTATTCTTGTGTGGTTTTTAATATATTATTGGTTTGTTTATACCCATTGGTGTGGTTTCCTTATTGATTTCGACACGGAATAATATATATTTTTCTGCCGTGACTCCTCCCGGGGTTCGGAGGTATACCGAGACCAGGAGGTCGGGGAGGAACACGTAACAGTCCCAACACGAGTTAATCCCGGATTTTCTCATTTTTACCATGGAAACCACAGTACTCAGCACCAGTGTAAAGGTGCCGCACAAAGTTTTCCACAGACTCATCCGCTTGCTGTGGCATTGACCGGAAAACAAAACTTTCATGAATCACGTTACGCTTGGGAATGAAATAGGCATGGTTTCCTCAACACCGTCTGTAAGTCATTCTCATTTTCACCAGGATGGTCACCATCAACAGCCAGAGTATATGCAAAGGTGCTCACGACATCTTCTTCCTCTGGACCCATCGCATAAATATGCACTATGGACTATGAATTAAACGTCTTTGAAACAGCTGTGAAACGTCTTTCCACAACCCTTCCGTAACCGATTGGAGCAGTTTATTGCTGCACAAAATGGCATTTTAACAGTTGTCTGGCTTTTAAAATCTGGGACACGTTCAAAACAAACGAGATCCGCGAAGCGAGTTGGTCGAGTCGTGCTAACCAAGATGGCGATACAGCGGCTACACTTTTCAGGGAGTATGAGCGTTCTATATATTTTCAATTCAGTGGTTACGGCCTTGGCAAGATCGATGGAGACAGCGATCTGTTAGCGTATTCGCCGCCCAAATAGCTATGTGGAATTCTCTCATGCAGAGATTAAACGTTACGGCTGTTACGGCCTTGGCAAGATTGATGGAGACAGCGTTTATTATACTTTTAATGAAGGACACTGTCTCAAGCCCCAGTCCCCATCACGGATGGGGCTTAGCGGTTTACCCGAGCCCGACGGCGAAGGGCAAGGTACACGCTGGCCCATCCAGTGTAGCGCATGTGCGGCCCCGGACATCGTAGGGCATTAAACGTTCATGAAACATTAAGCGTTCATTAAAGGATTACGAAACGAAAAACATTACGAAATTACGTTCACACCGTCACGTCAAACACTACCGTGAACACATACATCGTCACAATGAGAACATCGTCACAATGGACATTATGTGAACGTGAATGTGATGCAGGTGTCCAAACCTGAGAATACTGGAGACCAAAGCTGAAATTGGGAAAACTAAATAGCCTATTTTACTCCTGGAGATCCCAGGTGTGGAAGTGTAACTCAGTGTAACTTATTAATTGGCACTGGTAACTTATTAATTAACACTGGTAACGAAGCAGATACATTTTACCTGCAAACTCTGTGAAAGACGAGTTCGTAAATGAGTGTCAGGAATGTGCCCGAACATGGTAATCTCTTGTCCACCTGGTCACAGCCCCTGGCTGGAGCACCCCCCTATTGTTTGGTAAACGGAACTCACAGCAGGAGGGGAGCGAGCTGATGCCAGGACTTGGTGCATGCATGACCTCGGGGCATTAGCGGAGAAAGGATTAACGTTCAGCGGACAGGGGATTAAGTCCAGTTTGTCCATATAAACGAGAGCAAACGTTGAGTCAAAGAGACTTGTGAGCAGAAGCTCTGACCGACGGAACGGACGAGGACTCATCATCAGACCCTCTGCCCGACGGGAGTGGCGGAGGAACATCGGCCGAACGAGAAGGACCATGCGAAAAGAGTTAACCTGGTCCATTGAATTAAGCGGTATTATTTGGTAATTGGAATGAAGTGAATAACCAGTTAATAAACCAGACCTTTTGTAAAACCTGTGTCCGGTCATTGGAGTCTTGAGTCTCCCCCAATACTTCCCCTACAATTTGGAGGCACCACTGACATCAATTGTACAAACAAGTCTTTAAAAGGTGAGTGTGGCTTGTTTTTGTCCAATATGATTTACGAACTTGGAAATAGTTTTGTACATACATGGGGGAGGAGGTGGTCCTGGGGGTTCCGTGCGCACCGATGCCGCGATATAGGTGGCGTGACCCATCACGAATGGTACTTCGATAAACGACTGTAGCTATTATTCGTGTTATTCTAAATGATTTCTGTAAATACGTATTTTTTGCGCTGTCTAAATAAAATGCACCAGGTCGGCGCTGGTCATTAAAGGCCTTACTGTGACCTGGGAGCAAACGGAGCATGCGTGCACCATGCGACCATTTGCTTCCAAGACGTGTAAGGCCGGTACACTCGTTTACACACCCGTACACGTGTAAAGTAGTTTTTTTTTTTTTTTTGCACTTGTTCAAAACACGCGACTTGCTCGTCGTGCGACAGGGAGCCGGGAAATGGAATTATATTTATATATATATATTTTACCTCATTCCAATTTATGGTATTGCGACAAAACGGCTTATATCTTTGGAACGACTGGTCGGATTTAGACAAATTAAACGGAATTGTGTAGGACGAAAGCCGTGGGTCCAAAGTAAAAAAAAAAAAAAAAAAAAAAAAAGAGGGTGGAGGAGAGAAATTTTTTTTCAGTTTTCCCGCCATGTCTAAAACTCGTTCGATCAACAAATAAATTCATGACAGAATACCCCACCTCATGCCGGTCCAGAATTATTGTGAAAGATGGCGATTGGATGAAAATTGCATACCAACACTCCCTCACTGTCCCTCATTGTCCCTCATGTCCATTCCGGCACCCTGTCTCTTGCTCCCGCTCCTTCTCCCTTCCCTCCCTCTAGTTCCCAAAGGCGGACGTTTTGCGAGAAGCAAAGCGTTTTGCAGGAAGCTTCCAGGAAGCTTCCAGGAAGCAAAGCCAGGGCTGTTGCTTTTTGTGTATTTTCTCTGCGCCCCATACTCGCAGATTTGGTTGGTACAAATATTTTATTGAAAGGTGAAAGATGCTTTTGTGGAAGAGCAATGGCAGACCACCCATTGTCACCACTTTCATGAGCTCAGAGAAATAAAAAATTCCAAATTCCACTCTGATGGCTCAGTGGAAATCGGCAGACAATGGAACAGCCAGCGACGAGTGTTTGTGAGTAACAACCACCCTCTGGTCGAGGCTCATAGGAGGGGTGATGCTTACTGATTCGGCACGCTTACAATAGATATTAATGGCGAAGGTTGTGGTTGGTTCGATTTAGCGAAATGGACGTTCTTTGAACGGGTTAAATGAGAATTTTCATATTGGATGTCAAAGCAACGAAGAGTTTTGTGGGATTATGGGGTCATATCGCGACATCATGGAAAAGCTGGTGTAAATGGTGGGATGTCAGAGGTAATGGTGTGGTTTAATGTTCACACTGTTTTGGAAAATAATGCTCGATGCAACATGATCCTAAAAAGAACCCATCCCTACATCTAAGGATCAGGAAGGGAAGGAATGGAAAATTTGAAGTATTAAAGTTACGGAACTCAAAATGTCTGGGTTTGGATGTAGTCATTAAAGGATTGAGTCATTCATTGGTTTGATGATGGTCCTAATATTTTGATAAATGTTTGATAATGGTCCTGGTAATTTTAGTCCTAGGAATAATATTGCTAGTGTTTTGTCTGAAGATTTTAATGGGATTTTAATAGGATTTTAATGGGATTTTAATAAGATTTTAATGGGATTTTAATAAGATTTTAATGGGATTTTAATAGGATTTTAATGGGATTTTAATGGGATTTAATGGGATTTTAATGGGATAAATTGGGAACATTCAAATGTTGGGTTGTGCTAACGTTTCCACAACGTCGCTACAACGTTTCACTTTCGTTGTTGCAACGTTTTGCTCCAACGTTTTGGGAACATTCAAATGTTGGGTTGTGCTAACGTTTCCACAACATCGCTACAACGTTTCACTTTCGTTGTTGCAACGTTTTGCTCCAACGTTTTGGGAACATTCAAATGTTGGGTTGTGCTAACGTTTCCACAACGTCGCTACAACGTTTCACTTTCGTTGTTGCAACGTTTTGCTCCAACGTTTTGGGAACATTCAAATGTTGTGTTTTGCTGACGTTTCCACAACGTCGCTACAACGTTTCACTTTCGTTGTTGCAACGTTTTGCTCCAACGTTTTGGGAACATTCAAATGTTGTGTTTTGCTGACGTTTCCACAACGTCGCTACAACGTTTCACTTTCGTTGTTGCAACGTTTTGCTCCAACGTTTTGGGGACACTCAAATGTTAAGTAAATCGGATAAGAATTCACGAGTTATTTAATTATTAGCGATTAATGAAGTACTTATTTAATTAATTACATTTCTTATTAAATTACAGTAATTACATTACAGTAATTACCTGAGGTAATTACAGTAATTACAGTTCCGGTAATTACAGTAATTACAGTAATCATTACAGTAATTGCAGTAATCTTATTACAGTAATTACATTACATTAACTCAGGCACCTTTTGAGTAAGGAAGCTGATATTTGGACATGACACTGACCGAGTGATGTGGCTGTCAAGGAAAATTTTGATTTATTGATTAATCATTTAATAAATTAACTCGTTGATTTATAAATGACTTATTTAATTAAAAGTCCTCAGAGATACATCTTTGGATGAAATACTTGCAGATTGGTTATGCTATGAGCCAATTGATTAAGGAAAATATTTTGTGATGGCCATATTGGCAATTTCGTGGCCATATTCGTGGCAACTCAGTTAGTGCCACTGCACCTTTAAAATGCATCCCTGCGTTCATTTTTCGATCGATTGAGTTGAAATTTTGAACAATCGGATCTGGACTGTCGTTGTTAACGACTCTAGCACGCACTCGTCCAATCAGGATGGAGCGGTATGGTCCCCGGATCATCACTGCCCGCAGTTTTAATTAGTTTTACTTTTTCTCTTGGTCATATAATTTTGAAGACATGCATGTCATGATAGAGGAAATGTTTGTTCTGTTGAACGGAATAAATGTTGTTTATTTGTGTGGGTGTGTATTTTTTGTGTATTTTGGATATATTTTCACGACTAATTCCAGTTAACATCCTGCAAAATTTGCTCGTTTTCTGGCCGAGTCGAAATTGCGTTGAGTTCCTATGGCATGCGCCATTAAAAGCGCTGTGTAATGGTTGAGCTCCCTTTATTTCGTTTTGGTCATGCGGATGAGCAGACAAAGTGACGAATGCTGCGGCTGGAGCAGTAGAAGCGATGTTTTTTTTAAGTGAAATGATGTAATTTAATTCAACGTGGTAGGTGGGCAAAACCGCAAAGCATACCTCTTTTAAGGTGTGTTCAAACCCATGAACATTTCAGCAATCAATACGATGCTGAAATGATGTAATTTAATGAAACGTGGTAGGTGGGCAAAACCGCAAAGCATACCTCTTTTAAGGTGTGTTCAAACCCATGAACATTT
The DNA here is from genome assembly GCF_964187855.1 of Myxine glutinosa. Lineage (NCBI taxonomy): Eukaryota > Metazoa > Chordata > Myxini > Myxiniformes > Myxinidae > Myxine > Myxine glutinosa. Next base: position 48,080,370 of record NC_136267.1, read on the forward strand.
CAGCAATCAATACGATGCTGAAATGATGTAATTTAATGAAACGTGGTAGGTGGGCAAAACCGCAAAGCATACCTCTTTTAAGGTGTGTTCAAACCCATGAACATTTCAGCAATCAATACGATGCTGAAATGATGTAATTTAATTAAACGTGGTAGGTGGGCAAAACCGCAAAGCATACCTCTTTTAAGGTGTGTTCAAACCCATGAACATTTCAGCAATCAATACGATGCTGAAATGATGTAATTTAATGAGTAATTTAATGAGTAATTTAATGAGTAATTTAATGAATAATTTAAGGTGTAATTTAATTGTGTAATATGGTCGACCTTGGGTTTGTTTGGGTTTTGTTGTTTATTTTTTGGGTTGTTTATTGTGTATTTTTTGTGTATTTTGGATATATTTTCACGACTAATTCCAGTTAACATCCTGCAAAATTTGCTCGTTTTCTGGCCGAGTCGAAATTGCGTTGAGTTCCTATGGCATGCGCCATTAAAAGCGCTGTGTAATGGTTGAGCTCCCTTTATTTCGTTTTGGTCACGCGGATGAGCAGACAAAATGACGAATGCTGCGGCTGGAGCAGTGGAAGCGATTTTTTAATTGTTCAATGATTATTCGATATTGTTATGACTTATTGTCAATAGGTATACTAAGTGGCCATGAGGTAGCCTGTTGCTATGTACAGTTTTATTCTATTGTTGATTATACCACATAGCTGTGGTGATAAAGGAAATGTTCGTTTTAAATAGATGATTATGATATGACCATGACTATAGAATCATGATGATTATTATGAATGATATCATAGGGTTCAAATGCAGAATGATTGCATGAACTTGGGAAAGAACTTTCAAGCCCTATGGGATAAATTGGGTGTTACAAGCGATGGAGTTTCAAAATTTAGCATGATTGAAGGAATTTTACAGTCTTATTTCAGGAGTTTTACGAAATTTATATTGCCAAGAGATTTGGGTACTATTAAAAAAAAAAAATGATGAGATATTTTTCCCAATGAACTTTAATATCTGCCATCCATTTTGGCTGTCTCATGAATGAAGGATGAGTTGCCTTTAGTGGTTGCAAAGAAAATTTGTGGAGACCAGGCAAAATGGGGAAATATGTCAGATATGACCCTAGGACAGGACGGTGATTCATCAATTGACATGAGGTACGAACCAGAGGTGACGACCGATGAGAGTCGATCTCAGTCAATGGATGGACCTGTCCTGACATCATTGGGGAAAGGGCTTATGCAAGGAGTCATTCAAAATGATTAATTTGATTTATTGATGAATATTGATGAATTAATTGAAATTGAATAATTGATTGAATTGTTAATTGATTGAATCTAATTGATTGAATTTAATTGAATAAATTTAACTGAATAAATTGAACTGAATAAATTGAATTGAATATATTGATTGTTTGATTGATGAAAATGCGGTCTCAAGAAAGAAGCTTTGATATCTTTGCGAGATATTATCAATGTGGAGACAACCTGGGAAAATTGAGCAAGGTGGTGAGTTTATATACAGATATATATGTGCGGTTACCATTGTGTGATTTCCCCGTCAACAGAGCGGACACCTGAGGATTCACCCATTTCATACTGACCCTCCGGCTCATCTGCAAATACTGATCTGTGAGATTGGATTGTGCAAAAGCCACAGCTGAGGGAGATTCTCTGGAAATCACCGTGTGAACAGGCGGAGAGATCCTTCCTGGAGGTACGAGTGAAGCTTTAGAGGAACAAACTACAACACATCCAACGCTACTTTGATAAAAGGCAGAATGGGAAATGGAGCCTGCAAGAATACACAAGGACAACCAGAGATTCCACAAAAAGGTACTTGTACACATCATATGTACGACCGTTATGGTGCCGAAGCTATAAGGCAGGTCGAGAATTGGTATTTGTGGACAAAGGGACATGATGAGGAGTTTCCAAGAGATGGTACATTTGAGCGAAGTCGATTGGAAAGATTAGAACAAAGATTGAAAGCCAGAAAGAGACAGAATCTAACGGTAGACTGGCTTGCATTCCATCTTTGGGATGGTGAATCCAGACAACGGGAACAGCAAGAACGGATAACGGATCTAGAATTTAAAATAAAAAGGATACAGGATACAGTGGAGGAGACAATTGCACAACTGCCCTCGAAATTAGGAATGAAAGTGACAGTTGTCCCATCTGATTTCCAGTTGTCTCCCCAATTACAGAGAATTTTTTCGTGTTTCAGGAGATAACGAGAGATTGCAGTGGCAACTCAGGGATGTAGAGATGCAGCCCAGCAATACAAGTGCACAGGTGCACAGCCCAGGCAACGACAGAAACCGGTGTTTCAAGTGTGGACGGATGGGACATTGGAAAAGAGGATGTCCGTATACCAAAAGGAAGACAAGTTAATAGGGTAAACCAAGATCAAGGGTACCAGTGCTGACCGATACCTCAGACAATGATTAGGCCTTCATTGCGACAAATCCCAAATGACGATTGGCCTCAACAAATTAGATTACTGGACAAACATGAATAACTGTCGATGATTCTTGGGTCTGAAAAGTTTTCGGAGCAAGAATTATTCATTCTTTCTTTTGCTTGTAAGCAAATTAGTAATTAATTGATCAAATGCCGAAATTGGATCTTTTATGTTGGGCACACAATTTTAAATTTACAAAGTTGGAACAATTGCTTTGCAAATTTTTGAAACTAAGTGACAAGAGTCACATGATGATCAGGTGGGAATTTCGGACTAGTGTTCCGCATGATTGATAGGTCAGTGGTCGACTGACATGCAAATGGGTGTGTAGTCAAATTTGGATAAATTATGGTGGGAACTGAAAGGGTAATTTCAATGTGACATTATAGGGGTTTTCTAAGAATAAACTTTTTGGTCTATTTGTGTATTAGCATTTATAAAATTGAAGGACAAATTTTATGAAATTGAAATAAAATTGACACCCATCTTGATCTGTAAATAATGGTTCCAACGCAAACAAATACGCATAATGCATGTGTGTGTGTGTTTATGTGTGTCAATGTTCGTGTTTTTGTTTTTGTTGTTTTGTATATCAATCTTACAAGATTGTTGACACCGACAGTGTGCCTGTCTGGAAATGGATAGTTTTATGTGGATGGGATTGAATATCCAGAGAATCCGTAAAATAAAATAGAAATATAATTTGATTATGAACATTATCTCTTTTGTCAAGGGAAATGGAATATAAAGATTTGATGTGCTGGGTTATGAGCAGCCATTAATTAATAGTAAAATTGTGAGTAATTTTGGGATTCCATTTTTGATAGAATTTATATGAGAATAACATCTATTTATGGATATGAGCTTCATAAAAGGAAATGAGGGAGTACAAAATTATCCAAATTTGGGAGAGGTCTTACACTGACTTCCCAGAATACTCTGCTCATGGATTTATATATATATATATAAACTTGAATTTTATCAGCATATAAATTGTGCTGCATGTATGGATGTGTATTAGGCATAGATGATATGGGAAAATAGTAAAGAAAATCTTGCTGATTTGAACTATTGTGAGTTTTAAAACGGAATGCATTGTGAATCTTAAACCAAGGGGCAGCCATGAACACGCTGTTACGTTATTTATACTCAGAACGCGATGTCACGTGTACCTGCAACATATTTGTTAAACTCGCACACCTAAATTGGCATACTGGTGTCAGTAGTACTCACTGGGTGCATAGAAATGGATGAGCAACAGTTAAGGGGGTTTAAAATAAAAACACTTACTTGGATATTTTCTACAAAAGTATGGGTTTCAATAAGTGGTAGCTGTACACATGGGATTCATCAAATTAAGTTTTGGAGTTCAAACAAAGTCACTGGTTAACAGATGGGAATGGATAGTAAATAAATTCTTCGATGCTGGGTAAATGAAGTGAGATATTACAAAGACTTATTAGAGCTATTGTTCTTCCTTGCAGCAGTGGGAGAAAATTTAGATCCAACATAATGAATCTATAAATGAATGTGATAGGGATAATATCCTCAATTTGTACTAATTATTTGATTGTGGGTAAAGGAATTAATTTATCGTAGTGGATTGTTAACAAGCAGCCTGAAATGTCCTGAGAGTGTGCATCCATGTAATCAGAAATCCCAGATTTGTTTTTTACAAACAACATTTTGGTAGAGATCTTATGTGGACGAATACTTGCTTGGTAGATAAAAACGGTACTGCATGTTGGCAGCCACTTCGGTGGCCATTTAGGCCGAACAAATAGGGAAAAACTGTAATTGAATATGTAATTTACAGATGAGTATTTGGGAAGTAAAAAGGGAATTTATTGATTTGGGAGACATTTTTCGAAGGTTTATTAAAGTGTTGCAATATGACATTTGGCAAGGAAAATTATTGGATGGGAAAGCCAGATCTGTTTATAAAATGAGTTTGTTGACCCATTGAAGTTAATTCTTTGAATTGTTGTTTAATTAGCATTTTGAGTTCAAATTGGAAATAGTTTGGTAGAGCTTTGGTTAAAACCTTTGGTTGCAGTGTTTTGGAACAAATTGATAAACCGTAGGAGGTTGATAAGAATAGAAACAAATATGGACCTAAAATAGAAAGATTGTTATGATGATATGAATAATACCGAGATTAAAAGAATGAATCAAGTGATGTTGCAAATGAATAGTGAATACAGTAGAATTAAGATAATGGCATAACGACAATGTTATGAGTTGTGTCAATTACAATATCAGTGAACTCATATCACCACGAGTGACACACTGTTAGGAAAAAAAAGAGGGAAAAGAAAAAGTGGAGAGGAATTATGGTAATAATACATTATGTTTAATTTGTTGGTTTGGGAAAATTGTTGTTGGGAATTAGGTATTCCCGTTTGTGATTGTAATCATATACAATTTATTTTCTTAGAGTAGTGCTAAAATACCTGCATGAGTTAATTTTTGAACTATATTAACCTGAAAGCAATTGTGGATGCTATTCTTAGTTTAGTAATAAAATACATACCTGATTGAATATTATTTGTGTGACGCATATAAATGAATATAACTTTTGTGTTAAGGAAAAACAACAAATTGTTGAATGTGAAACTGTCGGAAGATATACATGATTATGCTGATTTCATGGTAAGATGTACCCTATCTGATTCAGTGTGTGCGGAAAGCAGATTCAGATGTGACTGAGCATAAGGATAAGACGAGATCACATTTTGGAGGGATTGCTAACGGAATTGGGAAGAAGTTCGAGAAAGAAAATTTGTGGCTAAAAAATGAAGTTAATCATGGCATACACCCTCTTTCTCAAAGAATGATGAAGACATTCTCCCGTGTAACTTGGAGATGAATGCTTACCTTCACCAAGGAAATTTATGTGACCATTTGCCTGGATCACACTGCAACATATGAAAGAAAGGCGATCACTTACTCTTGTTCGAAGGCTTCGAACATTCACCACATCAGAAGTTGCAGGACAACGACATTTTACCTGCAACCTCTGTGAAATGCGGGGACATATGTTATTACTTCACCAACGTCCGGGGAACCAGCATGGAGCTGCAAAAAACGGCTGTGCCCTTGTCACAACAGCTGTGCACGATTCTGCTGGTTGCTCCTGGTAAGGACCATGAATGACCTGAACACCATGGTCCCAACATCATTGTGGATGCATCCGGCATCCCTGTTCCACATCTTGCTGGCCAATCAACGTCACACCAATACTTGCTGCCCACTCACAATGAGGGAGGAGGCAAGTCGACTACAACTGGGTGAAGGCCTTGTTCAGGAATTACTATGGTTTACAGCAAAAAGTGGCAAGAATGCTACAAGGAGAGCAGGGTCAGTCTATGACTCCGCAATGTTACCACAACAGCGAAATCCTACACGAAGTAGTGCAGGAGCTATGAAGACATTAGGAGAAAATGTTTCATACCAGGATTCAAACACAAGTGATCAGCCCTTCCTTTCAAACAAAGTCAACATTTGTGTGGAGGCAAACGTTTTTGCCAGATGGTGCAGATGCTTTACAAAACTTGAAAATGAAGTGAAATTGTTGTATCTTGGTGATGGTGAAGTGTTGTTTTGAAAATATATTTGTGATGCAAATGCAATAGATTGAACGATATGGAAGGAGTCAATGACCAACGAAATGTTTTGTGATTCTTGCAGGATGACGGTGTATGCCCAAGGGAATTTGATTACCAAAGTGATTGATTATTTACTTATACTTGTAATGATGTTTACTTGTAGTGATTGATTGTTTACTTATATTGATGTTTAGATTAATGGTTAATATAAACAAAAACAAAAAGATGAGGGAATTGTGGAAGTGTAACTCAGTGTAACTTATTAATCGGCACTGGTAACTTATTAATTAACACTGGTAACGAAGCAGATACATTTTACCTGCAAACTCTGTGAAAGACGAGTTCGTAAATGAGTGTCAGGAATGTGCCCGAACATGGTAATCTCTTGTCCACCTGGTCACAGCCCCTGGCTGGAGCACCCCCCTATCGTTTGGTAAACGGAACTCACAGCAGGAGGGGAGCGAGCTGATGCCAGGACTTGGTGCATGCATGACCTCGGGGCATTAGCGGAGAAAGGATTAACGTTCAGCGGACAGGGGATTAAGTCCAGTTTGTCCATATAAACGAGAGCAAACGTTGAGTCAAAGAGACTTGTGAGCAGAAGCTCTGACCGACGGAACGGATGAGGACTCATCATCAGACCCTCTGCCCGACGGGAGTGGCGGAGGAACATCGGCCGAACGAGAAGGACCATGCGAAAAGAGTTAACCTGGTCCATTGAATTAAGCGGTATTATTTGGTAATTGGAATGAAGTGAATAACCAGTTAATAAACCAGACCTTTTGTAAAACCTGTGTCCGGTCATTGGAGTCTTGAGTCTCCCCCAATACTTCCCCTACACAGGATTACCCACACAAAATATCGTTTCGATCGGTTGAGCCGTTTTTGCGGTACCTTCGAACAGACGGACGGACATTTGGTGAATTATTTGGTGAATTATAGTAAGATCGTCACAATGAGAACATCGTCACAATGGATGTTATGCGAACGTGAATGTTATGCGGGAGTCCAAACCGGAGAATACTGGAGACCAAAGCTGAAATTGGAAAAACTAAATAGCCTATTTTACTCCTGGAGATCCCAGGATTACCCACACAAAATATCGTTTCGATCGGTTGAGCCGTTTTTGCGGAACCTTCGAACAAACGGACAGACATTTGGGGAATCTTACTATAATTCACCACTAACCCTAACCCTAACCCTAACCCTAACAACTCACCCATAAGGCGGGTACCGTTGCTAGTTATAGTAAGATACCGTGTACCCCTTCCCTCCTCCTCCCCCACTCTAGCCCTCTCCCTTCCACAGATCTCCTGATATCCCTGTTCTCTACTGTTCTCCACTGTTCTCTACTGTTGTGCTTGTGTACTTCCCTCTCTCTCCCCATCTTGACTCCCCTTCCCTTTATTGTTTTATGTGTCCGTTTATGTTTTTTGTGTTTTATCTGCTAATGTGTGTTTAATGTGCTGGCTCTTACACGAGCCTTGATCTTGTATACAAAAAATAAACACATTTCTAAGTACCAGTAGTTTGAAAAAAGGAAAAGTTGCCAAAACTTTTTGAAGTATCGGTATCCAATGAATTTGAACTATTCATGTCTCAGAAATCACTAAACACAGGCAAGTCAAGTATACCCGGACCTCAAAGAGGACATGATGAAGCGAAATTGAATATTGAAGAAAATTGTCCAGTGATCGTCAAAGCCATGAGACTGATAAAATAACCTCACGGAGTATTTCAAATAAATAGCAGGAAACATCAGAATAATCGAGCTGTATAAAACTGGAAGCTGCCCAAGGCTCAGTGATAACCCATAAGAGCTCTCAGAGTAAACACGTTATGACATGGATCTTCAAAAGGTGAATTCACAACTTCATCTTCAAAAGGTAAATTCCTCAACAAATGAAGATGGATGTACTTTTGGCCCTGGAGAGATTCCGTTCCCCTTCAGGTACCCACTTGAGGAGCTTACACCCAACGGAGAGGGGACCAAACACTTCGGGTTGTCATAGTTGGCACTGCAACATGAACGTACAATTCACAATAGTGATGGGATCTCAGGTGGATCCCAGGTTCAAATCGCACATATACTATGTTGATTTGTCCATTGTCTATTCTATATAACAATGTCGTTGGATAATCATGGACAATAGTGCTCCCTATATAACTTAGCCATGCCTACCCGTCGCTTTGCGGACAAGTTTATTAAAAGAGAGCAAGTTATAATTCACAAATACATTGCACGTCAATCAGCGAGTCTCAATGAGGATGTAAAATGAAGTGAAACACGAGAAAAGTGGTTAATAACTCGTCATTGTTGATTAGCCCCGGTCAGTTCTGCTCAAATAGGCCCGCAGCACAGAGATAACCGATGCGACTCCCGGGAGCGACTCAGATATCCATCACATCCACATCCAAGATGTTGTGGTCTTGCCTTCGTGGAGCCAGGACTACGCAGTCTTCCACCATGGTTGTTAACACGTATAGTTGTTGTTATTAGTTCTACTGTCATCATGGCTGCGGTTGTTGTTGTTGTTTGTGTGCTATTTCTGTGGAGTTTAATGTATTTTTCTATTGCCTTGAGAAGTATTACCACCTATAATTTTGTGAGCTACTTCCACATCCATCACATTTTATTCTAAAAACTTTCTTTTGTAGTACTGTTAGAACTACTCCATTAAAGCTCAATGTCCTGCTTCTTCTTCTTCCTCCATTCTGGAAAGACATGCTTTTATAACAGGCATTTATAAGATTAAACGGACACAATTTTTTGTTTCAAGTAGATCTATTATTAGCTTTCTAATAGTACGGTACCATTTTAATTTTTCTATGACAGCAGAATTACTTTAGAATAAACCATGACGGACAACATTTTTCCCTGTTGCTTTGCTTTCGGATTTAATGAAAAAACAACATGTTGTATTTCCCAAACATTCTGCTCTATTCACTCTATAATTTGCCCGAAGTCATCTTCCATCTGCTTGGAAGTCACCAACATTACCTTAATCAATCATCCTAGCTGCTTATATGTGGCATGATCAAAAATCACTTTTGCTTTGCTGCGAAGCTCAGTGTTGGATGCTTTCGTTTGAACCTACGCTTAAAATGAGTGAAATAAAACATTTTGAAAATTTTGAATTATTCTCACTCAGATTTCAACATCACCATAATGCGTATTATCAAGTTGTTTAAAACTTCCTTCATATAAGATGATTTGTAATACCGGATACCACCGGGTGGTTTTATACGACGCACATTTACATAGAGAGAATTGGGGTCTTCCCCCCACATTGAACTCCCTTCCCCAGATATTCTACCGAGACAGAAACCATACCTGGGGTACCCTTTGGTGACATGCAAAATTTGGTTGGATTTGGTTCAGTAGTTTTTTCGTTTTTGAAGAATATATAAACAAATTAATATATATAAATAAATACACAATTTCACTTTAATGCATCGTATAGATGTGCATGTCCTCACGCGTACTTGATATATAGAATGTACTCGATGTTCCTAGTTCAGCGTAAGATGAAAAAAACATCCGTAAGTCCTCGCCACATCCACTTACCAGAGGTTCCAAAGGTAAACGATATACCTTTCACACAACTTAATCCATAAACATGTAAAGCATCAAGTTTAACGTGTGCTGAAATTGTAATCTGTCATCCTCATTGCATTGTTAAGAAACAACAATTAACAGCAAACAACTGAAATGACAAATAACGATGTGCTGTATAATTACAAGAGGTCGTTAAAGAAAATCGTTTTGTTTTCCTTTCCTTGTTTTGCAATGTGCATGCCTGAGTCTTACAAGGTAGAGACGTCACAACAGACATTATAATGTCTGCACTTAAGGCAAATTACCAGATAATTGGTGAGATGGTGAGACACCTTGTTCAACGTCCTCATTTTTGCTGATCACCTTGATTTCGCACGGATGTCCTCCGTTGTGGAATTGTTAAATGTTGACCCAAGTTTGACAGATATAATTAATATAGCAGTGAGGACGGTTGGCCCTACCCTGGTCCTGAAGTTGCTCACCGTTATCCTTTTCCCTGGCTGCATTGGTTATGGTGACCTAATCAATACTACGATCACCTGCAGGCCCATGTAACTAGAAATGTGGCAACCCGGCCATTCAGTCAGTCAATTGTTCGGGCTGATCAATGCAATGAGCTACATAGCAGACGTGGGTACTGGCAATGCCAATTCCAGGCTGGCTTCGATATTCTGTGTGAAGTTGTTCAACAGGGAAGGGAGGGAAGTCAGGGGGTGAAGGTAGGGGGGAGTCTCGGCAGTTAGGCATCCCCCGGGGGAATAGGACTCTTCGGAGGGAGTAATCATACAATAAAGAAGGGGGTGGCCTGATATGTCAAGCAGAAGGTTGGGGATGAGGAGGGGCAGCAGAATAGGGGTGCTGGAGGTAATCATAACCATCCTCGGCCAGGGACTCTCCAATGAAGGATTGCAGGATATCAAGGGACATTAGCTGGGTGGTTCTAGATAACTAATCTAACTGCTACCCAAGTTAGATGCACAGTCATGGATTCCCCATAGAAGCTAGAGGTCAATGGTTTCTCATGAATAGCAAGACCTTCGAGATTTTATGGTGCAAATGTCCATTTGGGTGGTGTCTAATTATTGCTGCAGGAGTTCTCTAAGAACCTGCATTTACCTTTTAGACTGGATTTTAGCTTCATTTTACTTTAAAACAAGAAATTATCTGTAACCATGTAAAACTTTACTCCAAAGATGCAACGGATGCTAACCTTAACCTTAACCTTAACCCTAACCCTAACAACTAACCCTAACCCTAACCCTAACCTAACAACCCTGCTGTTTTTATCTTTTAAATCAAGCATTTCTACACCTCAGACCACGATCGCATTTACCTTTTGGACTGGATTTTACCTTCATTTTACCTTCAAACACGAAATTATCTGTAACCATGTTAGTTTACTCCAAAGATGCAACGGATGCTTATCCTAACTCGAACACTAACCCTAGTCCTAACACCTTCACCATATAGAGGTATCTGCTATACCCACACCTTGGGACAAATCATCGCATCTGTAGTTAAATCTTTTATTATTTAGCATTAACTCAACAACCATCTAAATGTGACGTAACAGTTTCAACAAGAAAGAAACAATCTTAAAAGAAAATAAAGAAAAATACGAAATTCTCGAAAAATTAACTGGAGCGGAGTAAGACACTTTATACAAGGTAATGAAGGAGCTGTGGCTCCCACGTCGATCGAAAGAATGGACGCGACAAAAAGCTTGAATTCATCTGAGCTGCTTTATTAGAATCAAACACTCAGGCACTCTGGGAAAAACGTTTTACGGTCGGCAATATATATCTATTCCGCCAGGGGGTTTGCCCAGGCCTGGCGCCAGGGGGCGTGGCCCCGCGGGCCGGCTGCGGCCTGGCAAGCCGAGGGCGAGCCTGCCCGGGCGTCCCGACCGAGGCCTGGCAAGTCGAGCGCGGGCCTGCCCGGGCGTCCTGGACGAGCCCGGCCTGGTGATCGCTCCGCGTCCTTGATAGGTGCAAGGCGATTGTGTAACCCCAGCGGCAGCCGCTACACACGTCCCCCCAGAATCGACTTGCACCGACAGGGTCAACTTGAGGGGGGTCCTGATGACCCGGCCGAAGCGACCCCTGGTGGGTCGTGGGAGGGGGTCCGGTGAGGTGGTGGGCGGTCGAGTGGGGGGCACCGTGGACGGGGGGCGGCCTCGCCGCGGCGGGAGGGCCACCCGTGGTGGGTGGTCGACGTCCACGTGCGCCGGCTTGAGGCGGTCCACTGCAATCCGGTCCGACCTGCCGCCGATGTCGATGACGAACGACTTGTCGTCCCGTCGCAGCACCCGGAAGGGCCCGTCGTACGGCGGCTGGAGTGGCCGCCGATGTGCGTCGTGACGCACAAAAACATACTCCGCGGTGCGGAGTGCTGGGGGGACGTAGGACTGGGGGTCACCGTGGTGGGATGTCGGCACGGGGGCAAACCGTCGGGCGGCCTCCTGGAGGTCCGAGCGCTGGCGAGCTGCGGACCAGGGGCTGGTAGCGTCGGGCACGAATTCGCCCGGGACGCGTAGCACCTGGCCATAGACCAGCTCGGCGGTGGATGCCTGGAGGTCCTCCTTGGGGGCCGTGCGAAGGCCCAAAAGGACCCACGGCAGCCGGTCGGCCCAACCGCCGTCTTGAAGGCCGGCCATGAGCGCGGCCTTCATGGAGCGGTGGAATCGCTCGCACAACCCGTTTGCTTGGGGGTGGTAGGCCGTAGTACGGTGGAGCTTGACCCCCAGGTTGCGGGCGACCGCGCCCCACAGCTCGGAGGTGAACTGTGGTCCGCGGTCTGACGAGATGTCCGCCGGTGCGCCGAAGCGGGCGACCCAGGTGGCGATGAAGGCCTGCGCCACGTCGGCGGTGGTGGTGGAGACGAGGGGAACGGCCTCCGGCCACCTGGTGGTCCTGTCCACCATGGTGAGCAGGTGTGTGAACCCTCGTGATGGGGGAAGGGGGCCCACCAGATCCACGTTGACGTGGTCGAAACGTCGTTCGGGCACGGTGAAAGGTGCCAGCGGGGCCTGGGTGTGTCGGTGGACCTTGGCCCGTTGGCAGGCGGTGCAGGCGCTGGTCCAATCGCGGACGTCCCGACGAAGGCCGTGCCAGACGAAACGCGCCGACACCAGCTTCTGGGAAGCTTTCCGGCCCGGGTGGGAAAGGCCGTGGAGGGAGGCGAAGATGCGGCGTTGCCAGGTGACGGGCACGATGGGGCGAGGCCGGCCTTGGGAGACGTCGCAGAGCAGGACAGTGTCCGCGCAGGGGATGTCGGCCAGGCGGAGGCCCGTGTCCGCCGCCCGGAGGGCTTGCACCGTGGTGTCGGTGGTTTGGTCCGCCGCCATGAGCGCAAAATCCACGCCCAGGTGGACCGCGTTCGCGCTGGCCCGGGAAAGACAGTCGGCCACGGCGTTGTTTTTGCCGGCGACGTGCCGGATGTCCGTGGTAAACTCCGACACGGCGGAGAGGTGGCGCTGTTGGCGGGCCGACCATGGCTCCGTGACCTTGGCCATGGCGTAAACCAACGGCTTGTGGTCGACGAACGCCGTGAAAGGTCGGCCCTCCAGGAGGTGGCGGAAATGGCGGACGGCCAGGTGTAGACCGAGGAGCTCCCGGTCAAACGTGCTGTATTTGAGCTCGTTCGGCCGGAGCTGCCGGCTGAAAAAAGCGAGTGGCTGCCAAACCCCGTTCACCCATTGCTCATGTACGGCGCCCACCGCGTAGTCGGAGGCATCCGTGGTGAGGGCGATGGGAGCGTTGAGCACCGGGTGAGCGAGCAGTGTTGCGTCGGCGAGGGCCCGCTTTGAGCTTTGGAAGGCCGCATCCATTGCTGCGGACCAGGCGATGTCGTGCTTGGCCGGCTTGCCCCGGAGGGCTTCGTAGAGGGGCCGCATGAGTTGAGCAGCGCGGGGCACGAAGCGGTGATAAAAATTCACCATTCCCAGGAATTCCTGCAGGGCCTTTATGGTGCGGGGACGCGGGAAAGTGGTGATGGCCTCGACCTTGGTTGGCAGCGGCACAGCCCCGTTCTTGGTGATGTGGTGGCCCAAAAAATCAACGGCCGTCGTGCCGAAGTGGCATTTGGCCGGGTTGACGATGAGGCCGTGCTCGTTGAGGCGCCCGAACAGTGTTCGGAGGTGGAGGAGGTGCTCGGCCCGGGACGTGCTGGCGACGAGGATGTCGTCCAGGTAAACGAAAAGGAACGGCAGGTCACGCAGCACGCCGTCCATCAAGCGCTGGAACGCCTGAGCCGCGTTCTTGAGACCAAACGGCATCCGCAAGAACTCGAATAAGCCGAACGGCGTGATGACTGCCGTTTTAGGGACGTCGGCCGCCCTGACAGGTACCTGGTGATATCCCCGTATGAGATCAATTTTTGAAAAAATGACCCGTCCCGCCAGACGGGCGGAGAAGTCTTGGATATGCGGGATCGGGTACCTGTCGGGTGTTGTAGCGTCATTAAGACGGCGGTAGTCGCCACACGGGCGCCATCCACCCCCCGGCTTTGGCACGATGTGCAGTGGCGAGGCCCACGCGCTATCGGAGCGCCGCACGATGCCGAGGTGCTCCAACGCGTCGAATTCGGCCTTCGCAACGGCAAGCTTGGCTGGGTCGAGGCGGCGGGCCCTGGCGTAGACCGGCGGGCCCGTGGTTGGTATGTGGTGCTCGATCCCATGCCGTACTGCGACGGCCGAAAACGTCGGCCGCGTGAGGGCCGGGAACTCCGCGAGCAGGCGAGCAAACTCGTTCGCCGCCGGGACGGTGCATGCCAGCTCGGTCGGCGCGGAGCTGCTCAATGTGCATACCAGGGAGCTGAAGGTTTCAGCGTTGATTAAACGACGCCGTTGGACGTCCACCAGCAGTCCGTGTGCGCAGAGGAAGTCGGCGCCGAGCAGAGCCATGGGCACGTTGGCGGTTACAAACGTCCAAGCGAAGCGTTGGCCGCCGAAGCAGAGGGTGACGTTGCGCGGGCCGAAGGTGCGGATAGTCGATCCGTTGGCCGCAACCAAGGAGGGGCCGCAAACCGCGGATTGCCTGTCCTGGTCAGAGGCGGGCATGACGCTCACTTGGGCGCCGGTGTCGCACAGGAAGCGCCGTCCGGACGCTTTATCCGTGATGAACAGTAAGTTGCCCGTGTGACTGTGGCCGGCGTTCATGGCAGGTAATGAACGCCGGCCTGGCCGTTTCCCGACCCGCCGAAGGTGCACGGGGGTCGGCATGTCCGGGCCTTCTGTCCGAACCTGGCATGATAGGAACACCACGCTTGGTCGGGTGGAGGCTTCGGACGTCGTGCTGAACGTGGTCGGCTCGGTATAGCGGCCGCCAATTGCGTCGGCAGTTCGGCCGTCGAACGCGCCGGGTGCTCGGGCGCCATGGATGGTGCATCAGGCGGCGGCGGGTCCCATGTCGCCGCTGCGATGCGCTGTCCCGCGGCGGAGATTTTGTCGGCTTCTCTGGCAAGGGCCCGGGGATCTGTGATCGTCGTGCTTGCCAGGGCGAGGCGTACCGGGTTAGGCAGCTGACGGAGGAACAGCTCCCGGAACAGGAATGCCGGAGAGTGCTCGCCGAGCAGCGAAAGCATGTAGTCCATTCGCTCGGAAGGGCGCGTGTCGCCGAGCTCCGGCAAATCGAGCAGGCGCCGTGCGCGTTCCGCCGCTGGGAGGGCGAAAGCATCGAGGAGAAGCTTCTTAATCGCGCCGTATTTGTCCGCGGCTGGCGGTCTCTCGAGGAGGCTCAGGGCGCGGGCTGCGGTGGCTGAACCGAGCGCAGCGACCACGTGGTGGAAGCGGGTGTCGTCCGCCGTGATGCCTCGCAGGGCGAACAGGGACTCCGCTTGTGCGAACCAAACCGCCGCGTGAGCCTCCCAGAAGGTAGGCAGTTTAAGGGCGACTGCCGTGTCCATGTCGATAGGTCACCAATGAAGGAGCTGTGGCTCCCACGTCGATCGAAAGAATGGACGCGACAAAAAGCTTGAATTCATCTGAGCTGCTTTATTAGAATCAAACACTCAGGCACTCTGGGAAAAACGTTTTACGGTCGGCAATATATATCTATTCCGCCAGGGGGTTTGCCCAGGCCTGGCGCCAGGGGGCGTGGCCCCGCGGGCCGGCTGCGGCCTGGCAAGCCGAGGGCGAGCCTGCCCGGGCGTCCCGACCGAGGCCTGGCAAGTCGAGCGCGGGCCTGCCCGGGCGTCCTGGACGAGCCCGGCCTGGTGATCGCTCCGCGTCCTTGATAGGTGCAAGGCGATTGTGTAACCCCAGCGGCAGCCGCTACAGTAAGGTATTTTATTTTATGCCTCCGCCCCCAAAGGTGGCCGGAGGCATTATGGTTTCCGGTTGTCCTTTGTCAGTACGGGCTAAACCTCGTTTTTCTCAGCAACCATATGTCCGATTAAGACGAAACTTTCAGGGTAGGAGTGACACCCACGCAGAATGTTTATATAATAATTATGACGTCATATGTCACGTGGTATGGCAGCCATATTGGATTGAACACAAATAATTTTAAAAATATTTCTCGAAAACTGCTGAATGGAAAAATTTGAAACTTGGTACATTGTCAAGTACTCCCAATGGGGAACAAAAATGATGACATCATAGGTGAAGTGGTGTACGAGCCAAAAATGTTTTAATCGAATTCCTTATCCTAAAAATCTGAAATTTCATGCACATGATATATATATAACCCAGTTTTATTGAAATACAAAATTTATGACATCATAGGTCACATGGTTTGGCAGCCATATTGGATTTAACCTAAAACCTTATAAAAACATCTTCTCCCAAACCACCAAATTGATTCACTCGAAACTTTACATGTGTCATTTACTCGGCATGGTGATTCAAATATGACCACAAAAACATCATTGGTCACCTGGTGTGGCAGCCATATTGGATTGAAGGAAAATATTCAATAATTGTATCTCTGAAACCACTTACCCTATCGATGCGAAATTTTACAAATATCATCTAGCACGACTATTGCATATATTTGAAAATAATGACATCATAGGTCATGTGGTTTGGCAGCCATCGTGGATAGAAAAACGAAACTTATCCGATTAACACGAAACGTCACAAACGTGATTCTCAACCCATACATATGCAGTGTGTACATTTTTCATGTCATATGCCATGTGGTGTAGCAGCCATATTAGCTTGAAAGCCGATATTTAAAAAAATCCCTCTCTGAAAGCGCTTCACCGATCGATGTGAAACTTGTCATGGCTCGTGAAAATGTGATACTTGAAAACAACTACAGGGATTTAAATCAAACTTGTTTATATTTAGGACAGTGAACGAGGCCATATACCCATTGTGGGACTATGCGGTGGCGACACAATCACATTGCTCTAATTTATAATAGAATGGGAATTTGGGAATATGATGTACAATTAATCAAGACGTCAGAGAGTATTCCTCTGCCAGGCTGAACAGTCTATCCCAATGATAGGCCGGATCTGGATTCGGACCTGAGCCAAAATCTAATCGGCTTGTTCTTGTCAACTAACCAACTCGTCCACCAAGTTTTGTCATAATCCGTCCACAACTTTTTGAATTATCGTGCTATAATCATATCACTTTGGTCCTATCACTCAATGGTGAAGAATCACTAGAATTTTTTTTTAAATCACTGATCTGTATTCGGATGTTCACCAAAATCGAAACGATTTGTCCATGCCACACACCGAACTCAACCATGAAGTTTTGTCCGAATCCGTCCACAACTTTTTGAGATATCGTGCTATATATCATTTTAGTTATATTTCTCAATGGTGAAGAATCACTTAAAAATTCTCGTATTCAGATCCAGATCCAGATCTTCACCAATATCGAATCGATTCGTTCTTGTCACACACCCAACATGTCCACCAAGTTTCATGCGAATCTGTCCACAACTTTTTGAGATATCCTGGTCATACGCAGACAGACAAATACACAGGGATGAAAACATAATTTCCGTCCACCTTCAGTGGCGGATGTAAAAACTGCACTTTTGCATGAATTATGGGGACATTTGTAGACAATGGAAAACCATTTGTGGACAATGTAAAAAACATTTGTAGACAATGGAAAAACATTTGTAGACAATGGAAAACCATTTGTAGACAATGGAAAACATTTGTAGACAATGGAAAAACATTTGTAGACAATGGAAAACCATTTGTAAACAATGGAAAACCATTTGTAGACAATGGAAAAAACATTTGCAGACAATGGAAAAACATTTGTAGACAATGGAAAAACATTTGCAGACAATGGAAAAACATTTGTAGACAATGGAAAAACATTTGCAGACAATGGAAAAACATTTGTACATAATGAAAAAACATTTGTAGACAATGGAAAAACATTTGTAGACAATGGAAAAACATTTGTAGACAATGGAAAAACATTTGTAGACAATGAAAAAACATTTGTAGACAATGGAAAAACATTTGTAGACAATGGAAAAACATTTGTAGACAATGGAAAAACATTTGTAGACAATGGAAAAACATTTGTAGACAATGGAAAAACATTTGTAGACAATGAAAAAACATTTGTAGACAATGGAAAACCATTTGTAGACAATGGAAAAAACATTTGCAGACAATGGAAAAACATTTGTAGACAATGGAAAAACATTTGTAGACAATGGAAAAACATTTGCAGACAATGGAAAAACATTTGTAGACAATGGAAAAACATTTGCAGACAATGGAAAAACATTTGCACATAATGAAAAAAACATTTGTAGACAATGGAAAAACATTTGTAGACAATGGAAAAACATTTGTAGACAATGGAAAAACATTTGTAGACGATGGAAAAACATTTGTAGACGATGGAAAAACATTTGTAGACAACGGAAAAACATTTGTAGACAATGGAAAAACATTTGTAGAATATGGGATTGTGATCTTGGATTCTCACGCAATTTTACAGGGGTTCAAGTTCATATACTTAAGTATTCCCAACTATAAAAGGTATTTTTCGTGCATCGTTGTTTAAATATGTTGTTTCATAAATAAGTAAAGTCTTTTTTAAGATGTGTGCAAAGTTCAGAAATGTAGGAGGGATATGCAGCAGATTGAAGCCTTTATTTTCCACCATGTACATTTTGCATCCAATAGATTTCCTTTTTCTTGGCAAAACTCAATCAAAACAGGCGTTTAACAAATGATTCGCGGTGTTCAAACCCAAGATTCTCACCATACAAAGTGTAAACTTTTTTACATCACAAATATTAATTATTACACAAAGCACGATTACAAGGGGGACACCCCACGTACAGCATTTCTGCTCATAGTGCTAAATCGAAAGTAAGATTCATCGTTTGTGAATAAAATGGGCATCGTGACGTCACAGAGGAAGAATGGTGCGATATGAGTCGTGCGTCCACGTCTTCACGTCCTCGTGGTAGTGGTGCACCTTCAGTGGTAGTGGTGCCGATGCTGGACCTTAACGTGGTGCACGTGGTGGTGACCGTGGAGGTGGTTGTGAGAGAGACATCCGCGGTGCTTTGCTCGGTGCTCGTGCTCGTGCTCGTGATGGTGCCCGTGGTCGTTGTCGTGGAGGTGTCCGTGACTAACCGCGTGGCTGTGCCCGTGGCATTGGTCGTGGCAATGCCTTATGCAGCAGCACCCAGGAGCAGAGGTTACCACATCGCCGTCATGTTCAGGTGAAGGTTGTGACGTCGGCGCCATGATGGAAGCGGCAGGACGTCAGGTACATTTTAGTCCTTTTGACATATGCACCTGTTGCAGGTCTCGCTCCACGTGCAAGTTCGACCCCCCGTGTATACGATATATAGGTGAAACGCAGATTCTTATATTTCCCAACTGAGTGTTATAATTAAAGTAAATCATAATTAAGGGACGAAAACATCCAATTAATCTTGTTTACAAGACAGACAATTATAGGTGTTTTCATTTGTTAAATTGACACGGGACGCTCCTGTTTGCTGGACCTGTACACGAAGGTAGCCGACTTAAGGTTACACGACCTGAGAGAGTGAAGACCATTTAAAACCACTGACACAAAACTGACACAAATTTTTGTTCTAAGTAAATTGATTATCATATTTTCATCCAGGTATATTGATTAATTAATGGGCATCGTTGAACGGGAGGATCAAACATGAATGGGCACCATATTTTACGTACATAATAAAAAGATGAGCACGTGTGTCCCACACTTTGGCTGTAAGAATAAAGAATAGTCCCAGGTGGGACAGGGGCTCATCTCCCTACAGAGGGCGGTTGTACTCGAGGTTATCATTGTACGTGGTATTCACCTAAATCGCATTTTAAGTTAATGATCTCACCATCTGGATGGAATTTGAAAAAAGGGCTCCATTAATTTTTGGCTATGACGTCATGAATCATCATTCCGAGTTTCAAATCGATACGTTTTTGGAGAAGGGGAAATGGAAAACGTTAATGGACTCCGTGACTGACTGACTGGAGGACATCGTTATGTTTTTGTGTGCTCGTCGACGACCTGAACATGTAAGAACACACACAAATACACCTGTTAGCCCAAGGTTGCATTTAATAAAATATTCCAGTAAAATGCACGGATACGTGAGAATCTGCATGAAAATGACCACCACCTTGTACACCCACCACCAATACTATTAACGGACAGAAGAAAGAAAGATTGGAGACCACGGAGAGTGTCCATGCCTCCTCCAGCTCGAGTCACCTCAAACATGCATGACTGGATGAGTCCCTACATGTCCTTGATGAATTCAGCACTTCCTCTGAGAGCAGCAGTGGACCTGACCACAGGAGTGACCACAGCCGTGGCCGTGCCCGCCGTGGCCGTGCCCGCCGAGGCCCAGGCCGTGACTGCACGGGTCGACACGGTGCACGTGCTCCACCTTGACGCAGTGCACGTGGTCATGCCCATGGCTGTGACCATGCGACACACGGCCGCCGTGGCTCAGGTCGTGCTTGTGACAGTGCCCGTGGTCGTGGCTGTGCCCGTGATCGTGTCCGTGCCCGTGGCTGTGGCTGTGACAGTGGTCATGGCGGTGACCACCGACGGGGCAAGGTGGCGCAGGGATGCACGGTGTGCAGTGAGCGGCGACCTCGTAATCGCTCTCATTGATACGCGCAGGGGCGGCGTGTCCGGACGGATTGCTGGGGAAAAACAACAGAGAAAAGGAAAACAAAATAATCAAGTTAACACGAGGAAGGTTATGAGAACATTGCACCGGCGTCCCAAAAGTTGTGGGTTCAAGTGTAGCTGAAGGCAACGGTTTAAAGGATTTGAATTCTAAGCTTTGGAAGCAGAGCTAGCGTCAGAAAACTTGAGCACGTCACCACGGGATTGTGAGTAACATGTCACTGGATCATTAAAGACCTTCAGGGAGGGGATAATCTGCGTGACCCGCTTGCTGAAGTCGACACATTTGTGGTTGACTCCTAGATGCGCTCACAGGGGAAAATACGATGAGCACGAAAGAACTAAGAAGAAGAAGAGCCACCTGATTGCGAGGTATATATACATGTACGAGTTGGGTATGCTTACACATTGTAAGCAATAACAAACCTTGCTCCGCACATGGGTACATAATAAATAGAAGCTTTATGATTGCAGCCAAGCATCACCGACCTGCTGCGGCATATGACTTTAGATTATTTTTTAACATTTTTTAAATTTTACGGACGAGTTTACTGTTTTTACATAAATTTTCATTGAGATTTTTAATTCACAGTTTGCAGTTATAAAAATTACAATTTTCAAATGCTACACATTGATTGAGGTTTTATTTTTATGTATGTTTTCACGGTTTTTTTAACTTAAATTTTCATTTTCGGATGCTTTCCGACGGTTCTGGAATGTTTCCCGGTGTACTAGCTTCGATGTCCGTCGGCACGCTAAATTTCAGCTTTTTACGACACCCACAAGGTACTGAACATTAATATCAGTAAGAAAGAACTTTATAAATGTGTGTGTATATATATAATATAGAGATAGATAAATAATCTCAAAACAGACCTGGTCACAATTGTGCCTCGCTGACCGGATCTTCAGTCATTGTCATCAGCATCATCCCATTTCGGCCCTTCAACTTCAATACGGTCAGCTAAGGTGGGTCAGCAGGAGCACATATGCCCCCACATGCAGCAACCACACTCGGATGCATATGTACCCCCACCCTCAGTCAGCGAGAACACAAACTACAACAACAAAACAACAGCTTCCACTTCCAGAATCCACAGCACCGAAAAACAATTTTAAAAATGGAACCAAAAAAAAATTTGGCTTCAAATGTATTTTTTTTATTTATGGCATTATCCTTTCGAACGCTTCATAATTACCCTTTATAACCCTAAACGGTATATATATATATATATGTATATAGATACTAGCTTGGCTTGCCTCACCACGCATTGTTACATATAATAGGAACGGGCTTATTTTAGCTGAGGATAATGACCGTACCTGAGTTGTTGTGTTGTCATGATTTACACCAATCATAATACAAACATTTATTTTGCACAAATTTATTTCTCGTGTTTGTGATATTACATTTTATAAGCAATTTATGTTGAAGATTTAGGTTGAAAAAATGTTTAAAATAAAAATAAAAAAGAACCCCTTAGCAAATACACACAGGAGGGATAGGTGCAGACTAGAAGTTTGGGACGATTACCCCTCACCACCACTTAATTCAAAACACCTGACCACCATGTAATTCAAAACACCTCACTGCCACATTATTAAAAAATACTTCAGAACCACGGAAACAAAAGTTTGAGGGAGTAGTTCATGGACAACACAGACACTGCCCAGGTATATCGATATATAGATCGATGACTGTACCTGAGTTGCTGTTTTGTCATGGTTTACACCAATCATAAAACAAACAATTATTTTGCACAAATGTATTTGTAATACATGTGATATTACATTTTATAAACAATTGAACTTGAGGATTTAAGTTGAAAAAAAAAATGTTTTCAATCAAAAAAAAATTCAATTTTTTTGAAATAAATACCCTTAGGACATACACACACAGCAGAGATAGTTGAATACCAGACGTTTGGTGTTTTCACAAAAGTTTGAGGGAGCAGTTCAGTGACAAAACAACACAACACAGACACTCCACATATATACACACATATATATATATATATATATATATATATATATATATATATACATACATACATATACAGCCTGTATCTGCTGGTTGCATCATTGCTGGTGATGTTCAAAAAAAAAATTTTTTTTTTTTATTGAAAACTTTTTTTTTAAACTTAAATCTTAAACTTCAACTTTTAAAATAACAAAAAACTTCAGTTGTTTACAAAATGCAATATCACGTGTATTACAAATACAGTGTGGAGTGTGGCTGTTCCTCAGCTGCAGTGCCTCTGTTCCCAGTAAACTGGCACTCATTTTGCCAACCTCGGAAGGATGCGGGGCCGGGTCAACCCACCTGGTGTTATTTAACGGCATTACAGGGGCTCAAAAATCGGGACCTAAATATGTTAAGGCAGCCACATTAACTAGTTAAGCCACCACCAGGCTTGATTGTGAGGTTTTGAAAAACATTAACAGTGTGTTAAATGAACAGGATGTTGATGGAGGTAATATGCGCTAACCGCTGTAGGAAGCTAGGAGAATCTCACGTTTCGGGCATTCACCCTTCCTTGGAGCAAAAGAGTTATGGAGAAGACGAGCAGGTGGAGGGAGAGTGTGTGTAAGGAATAATTATAAATGGGAAATGCAAAACAGATGTTGGCAGGAAGAATCATTTATCGCTTACTTTAATGCCGACGGGTAATTGGGTAGATTACGGAAATGCGTCATTTAACGCAATCATGGTCAGGTGGAAGGCAAGGAGACAGCTGGAATTGCAATTCGGATATACATCATCCTGGGTAGAATTGCAGTAAATTTATAGGACAAACCATCTTGAGTGACATTTTATTTATTACGAGGAAGAGTACCAATCCCAAGTGACGGGGAAAGCTCACAAAACTACTATGCATCCCCAGTGACGGGAAATGTTCAAGTTAAACTATCAATTCAAATTATTTCATGGACTTTAAAAAGTCAATTGTGTTGCTCTCTTAGTTTCACTCACAGCCGAAGCTCTGAGCTACTTGTACAGCTCACCGTGAAATGGTGGCGCAACATTAGGCCACGGAGGTTGGATTTGTTAAAAAAAGAGGGAAAAATATCCTGGTTGCAAAATACAAAATTTGCCATGAACATCAATCATGCCTGTTGTTCTGTCATTTCAAAAGTGAATTTTGAGCTTTTCAAACGCTGCACGGGAAGCAGCCGCCATAAATGGGAGGCAGACAAATGCACAGGCAGACACCATGGTTCACAATATATAATAGATGACTTCCTTCCAAAGAAATTCAACACACAAAGAGACCATTCAGCCTATCAATCCTGTACAATGGTTGCCAACCTATGACTTTTTTGTTTGAAGTGTCAAGGCTCGTGCAAGAGCTACAACACTAAATGGATCAAGACGAAACAGGACAAAATAAACAGCAGTGAGAGGGTGGGTGGAGGGTGGTGGACACCAACAGTGGAGTTGAAGGACAAAATAGAGGGAGAATTGGACAAACAATGGGGTTGGGAGGAATGGGGTGGACAGGATGGAAACAGAAGGAAACTTATTTCCACTCCTCACATCTTCCCGAGCCCCCTCCCCTTCCCCTTCTCCCTACCTCTCTCTCTCTCTCTCTCTCTCCTCTCTCACCCCTCCCTCCCCCATTTTCTCTCTTCCCCTCTCCCCCACTCTGTTCTCCATATGTCCGTGTCCATCCTTTTTAAATGGCTTCAATTTCCTTTTCAGTTTTTTTTTTTCACTTTCGTTATTCAGTTGTTACTTTATGTGACATTTGATGTATCATAGTCGTTATTGATTAGTGCATAAAACTCAACACACCACAGAGGATTATACACACATAGCTATGGATTACGTCCGATGAATTATATCTGCAACAAGGGAATGGGAAACAGGAACGGGTCAAATTGAGATACTAAACATGAGTGGATCAAAACGTATTTGCTCCGAAAATAAAATAAAAATACGTGGGTGGTGTGTAAGCACAATCTCATTCACTTCCAAAATAATTTAAATAACGTGGGTGATGTATAAGCACAGCCTCGTTCGCTTCCAAAATAATTTAAATAACGTGGGTGAAGTATAAGCACAGCCTCATTCGCTTTCGAAATAAGTAAAATAACGTGGGTGATGTATAAGCACAGCCTCATTCACTTCCGAAATAATTTAAATAACGTGGGTGATGTATAAGCACAGCCTCATTCACTTCCGAAATAATTTAAATAACGTGGGTGATGTATAAGCACAGCCTCATTCGCTTCCAAAATAATTTATATAACATGGGTGATGTATAAGCACAGCCTCATTCACTCCCGAAATAATTTAAATAACGTGGGTGATATATAAGCACAGCCTCATTCGCTTCCGAAATAATTCAAATAACGCGGGTGATATATAATCACTGCCTCGTTCACTTCCAAAATAATTTAAATAACGCGGATAGCACATCGGCACAGAACGTTAGCATGATTGCTCGATGCCTCTGAAAAATAACAACTCGGGTTATGTGATGAAGCCAAAACATTGATATTGCTTGTGTGCATATGTAATACATCGTGTTTATATAGCTTGGATTTATTCCAATTCCACTGGGCCATAAAGGAATTATCCCATAGACCGGTAGGCTTGAAGCCCAAGGCCTACACAAGCTTTGTTCCTGTAAACACCTGTGACACTGATTGGCTGCAACCTTTCGACATCTGATGATGCTTTTAATAGTAGCTGTTGTTCTTTTTCACACAGAAGAGAAAAATTATAGGGAACTCATGGAGATTGTGAATATAATACTTCTGTTTGGAGAAATTTTACTTCACATCCCCGCGGAATGTATTATTTAATTATATGGGGTGTTTTAAAAATCGTTTTTTCCGAATTTTTTCGGAAACATAATCGGAAACATAATTACGACATAGTTATTTAGGCCATGAGTTCAGATCGCAAAAAATATTGAATCACATTTCAAATATCAGCTTTTATTAAGACTATACGATAATCTTGCCAGGAGCCAATCACAGTGCACCTATAGCTTCACACAGCCAAGCAGCGTAACTGCGGACAGACAAACGGACATATAAATATAACAGTTTTGTTTGGCTTGGGTTCCTGTTCAAATTATTGGCTCTCCTCGAGTTATTAATGCGCCCTCAAGGTGTTTGTTTTGAATATATATACCTGCTCTGCACGCAGGTATGCAAATACACGTGTCCTCTAACAACAACAACAACAACAACAACAACAACAACAGCTAAAATAATAACTTTACTAACTTGTAATCTTTACCTCAAATTAACGATCTCTTCCACCTCAAATTACTCCATTCCCAAGCACTTCCTTTTCCATGTTATTGTGATTTCTCGCACACTCCCTCACCTCTTTTTGCCTATTCCTTGTCCGTTCGTTTGTTCCTTCGTGTTTCATTCCCACTTTCCCCTTCCTCTTCTTGCTGTGTTTCATTCAGCTTGTTCACCCTCATGTGTCCTTCTCCAGTTCTCCATCTCCCCTTTATCTCACTCTCTCTTATACCCTGCTGTTTATTTCCAACACAGAACTTCTCCAAACGGTGGATCCCCATGAGCAGATCACACGCACACACACACACACACACACACACACACACACACACACACACACACTCACACAAAGGAGCTTTGTTGGGGCTTTCTAGCATTTCAAGATTCTTTCACTTTAGAAATAATCATATGCAGGAAAAGAAGGAAACACTGCAACAAATTAGATGATATTCATAGAGCGAACTCTTCTGTTTTTAATGGGGGGTTTTTTCTTTGATCCAATATGGCTGCCAGACCACGTGACCAATGACGTCAAATTTACATTCTCTAATCTAATGTAATTGTTGCATACATCACGCTCAATAAATTTCAAGCTGCTCGGACTGAGCATTGTATTTGTGGAATAATGACATCATAATGAAGGCATCAATGACGTCATCATTAACAACAGATATTCCCCATGTAGAGTTATTTACAATGGGCCGTGTTTGAATTTTTCCATGCAGCGGTTTCAGAGATATGGAGGTTCAAAGTTTTTCGGCTTTTCCAAGATGGTGCCCGAAACATGTGACCTATGATGTCATAGTTATCACTAAAAATCCTGCGTACCACCTTTTACCACCTCTCCTCTTGCCTATCACCTCTGTACGCAAACCCATGTGACATGTCCCAGGTCCACCAGGATTTCCGTGTTCCTCCAGTAACGTCGCTCCTCCTGGTTGAATTCCCAACGTGCAGACTTACTGCACACCTCAACTCTTTTTGTCCTTCTTTTCTCCCGTTTGTGGAACTGCCTCCCGGAGACGCTTCAACCGCACTCTTTCCTGCAGCGCTTCAGGCTAGCTTCAGGTCTTCAGGCTAGCATCTTCGGGCTTCCATTTTGATTTTGCAATCACCATGGCAACCAGCTTAAATTTAAGTGAAAATGCAAAAAAGCATTTTCTCGGAAACCACAAATGCTATTGATTCAATGCTTGCCAGGTTATGACCATCTATCCCTGGTACAAAAGTGTTGTTAAATATGACGTCATTGGTGATGCATTTTGCCAGCCACTTTGAGGTTAAAAAATGTTTTGTCCGATTAACACGAAACATTTTTGTGTCAGCTGCGCAACAATAACAACTTGAATATGAAATTCATTTTTGATTGGTCACATGGTCTGGCAATGAAAAACAAAAGGAAAAATTTATGACGTCATGGCTCAGGCCCCTGGATCACTGCTCGCAGTTGTAATTATTATTATTATTAATATTATATCATATGCAGCCTATGGCTGTGCCGCTGATGCAGTGCCCCCTGATACCTGTAAACTGGTACTCATTTTGCTGACCTCGGAAGGTCTGTCAACAGGCTGAGTCAACCCACGTGGTATTAATTCAACGTATGACAGGGGCTCAAACTCAAGTACCAGGGATTTTAAACCAGCCACCTTAAATGTTAAGCCAAAACCAAGTAAGTTTAACTCTTCTATAAGAGATGTCCGACAACTGACGACATCGTTTGGAGCTTTTCCACCTCCTTAACCATTCCATGAGGAGTCTCGTTTTGTGTCAACGAAGGATGTAATCCTCATGTTCAATATGTCATCACAACTACGCCATAGCAAAGCCACGTCACATGCGGTTATACACCAGCGACGGCGCAGCGTATAGACTGACAATCTGTTTGCGCATCATATATTAGCTGTGACGTCATTTAAAGGAGCCGGGATCATACGTTTGTGCATCACGGCACGAACTAAAACCTATAACCTATACATGGAATCGAAGAATCTAAAACATCCGAAGCACCTTGATGAGTTTATACAAAGACCGTTTGACACACCTGCTTTCAATCGAAATGAAATTTATTGGGTTACCTGCTCATAGCTGAGACGAATTGTCCTCCCGTGGAGATGAATGGGATGTAAGAAGAGAAAATGGCGTGTTCGCGATTAGCAAAAAAAACAATCGCCTTTATACCCGAAACATTCAATTAAATTAATTAATATATATCTCGCCGCAGGGCGTGGGAAAAATACCAATTAGCGATTTAGGATTTGCGTGATCGGTGTATTTATAACAAATATAACTGTTATTGGAAAAGCAATCAGAGTTTCCGTCAATTACAGGGACTGGGAGATTAGAGGACGATTTGAGTGAATCGGTTCCCATTTAAGTGTGTCCTGCAGGTGGGAAAAAAAACAATTCGTGACGTCATTTGCAGGAGGCATCGTCACGTGTGCGGCATCAGGTGATAACGAAGCTTCACCTTGGATTGGGAGATAGTTAAGCGACTGGACCAAAGGGAATAAAGGGGAACCCAAACACAATTTATTTTCCTGAAAACCATTAAAAATCATTAATCACGGTCTAATTTGGAGGGAAATTTAAAAAAAAAAGTTTTTGCAAATCATAAAGTGTCGAAAAAGCCCTAAAGTGTCTATTTTCGATTTCTCCAGTGACGTCACATAATGAACTAGAATGGCACTCAGTAGAGAGCAAACCCCCGCTTGGTTGGCCATATCACTCAATGGTGAAGAATCACTTTAAAAATTCTACTCGTTGGATCCGGATCCGGATCTTCACCAAAATAGAATTGATTCTTCCTTGTCCCACACACAACCTGTCCACTAAGTTTCGTCCAAATCCATCCATAACTTTTTGAGATATCCTGCTATGTATCGTTTTTGGCCCTACCTCCCAATGGTGAAGAATCACTTAAAAATTCGACTAGCCGGTTCCGAATCTGGATCTTCACATAAATCGAATCGATTAGTCCTTGTCACACACCCAACCTGTCCACCAAGTTTCGTTCAAATCCGTCCACAGCTTTTTGAAATATCCTGCTATGTATCGTTGTTGGCCCTATCTCCAAATGGTGACGAATCAGTTAAAACATTCTAGTAGCCGGATCCGCATCTTCACTAAAATCTAATCATTTCGTCCTTGTCACATACGCTACATCTCTGCCAACTTTCGCTCGAATCAGTCCACAACTTTTTGAGATATTTTGTTCACAGACAAACGGACAGATAAACAGACATGGGGTGAAAACATAACCCCCATCCACCTTTGGTGGCAGAGGTAATTATATCACCTTGATCCAAATGGTGGTTTTACATGGAGAAACAATGTATTTCGAGCTTGGATTCCGATATTGATTCCACCGTCATTAGCAACTCTGAAAGTTCTCATTATGTTGAAAAACTGATCAGTGAGATTTTGAAGAAGCTATGGAGACAAAATTAGTGCTGGAAATCGCTTTTGGGGGAATTCTGGAGATGTATCATTTCAAGTAGCGAGCGAATCAGGTGAACATGGCGACAATGAAGGTGTTAGTGAAGGTGAGACGCCAGTCGAATGTTCATGACAGATTGGTAAGTTTTGGTTTTCTATTCAATTGGCGATTTATCAGGAATTTTGTATTCATTGATAAATCAGTAATATTACTCCAGAAGAAATATGGCAGAACACAGCATGGCCAGGACACAGCACGGACACGACACAGCACGGACACGACAGCACGGACATGACAGCATGGACACGACAGCACAGACATGACACAGCACGGACACAACAGCACGGACATGATAACGGCACAGACACGACACGGCACGGACATGACAGGGCACAGTCACGACACGGCATGGACACGACACGGCACCAACATGACATGGCACAGACACAACACGGACACAACATGGCACAGACATGACATGGCACAGACACGACACGGACATGACACGGCATGGACATGACTTGGCACATACACGACATGGACATGACATGGCATGGACATGACATGGCACAGCCACGGCATGGACACGACATGGCACAGACACAACATGGACACAACACAGCACCGACACGACATAGCACGGACAGGACACGGACATGACATGGCACAGACACTACATGGCATGGCACAGACATGACACAGCATGGACACGGTGCAGCACAGACATGACACAGCACAGACAGAGCAGGCAAACATAAGTGTTTGATTCACCACTCAAATCACCTGTCTCCATGTGCTGGTAGCTCTGTAGAGATGGTGTTACAGTTTCGAGTGACGGCTGTTTCTTCGACTTAATCGTGGGGATGGCACCCTCTCTCAATCGTGGTGGATAACCACAAGATACACTATATGACCAAAAGTATGCGGTTCCCTCTCTATTTCGGAGATTTGGCTATTTCAGCCACACCTATTGCTGACAGGTATATATAATCAAGCACACAGCCATGCAATCTCCATAGACAAACATTGGCAGTAGAATGGGTCGTACTGAAGAGCTCAGTGACTTTCAACGTGGCACCGTCACAGGATGCCACCTTTCCAACCACTCAGTTCATCAAATTTCTGCCCTGCTAGAGCTGCCCTGGTCAACTGTAAGTGCTGTTATTGTGAAGTGGAAACGTCTAGGAGCAACAACAGCTTAGCCGCAAAGTGGTAGGCCACACAAGCTCAAAGAACGGGACCGCCGAGTGATGAAACGAGTAAAAATCGTCTGTCCTCGGTTGCAACACTCATTACCGAGTTCCAAACTGCACCTGGAAGCAACATCAGCTCAACAACTGTTCGTCGGGAGCTTCATGAAATGGGTTTCCATGGCCGAGCAGCCGCACACAAGCCTAAGATCACAATGTGCAATGCCAAGCTTTGGCTGGAGTGGTGTAAAGCTCGCTGCCATTGGACTCTGGAGCAGTGGAAATGCGTTCTCTGGAGTGATTAATCAGGCTTCACCATCTGGCAGTCCGACGGACAAATCTGGGTTTGGCAGATGCCAGGAGAATGCTACCTGCCCGAATGCATAGTGCAAACTGTAACGTTTGGTGGAGGAGGAATAATGGTTTGGGGATGTTTTTCATGGTTCGGGCTAGGCCCCTTAGTTCCAGGTAAGGGAAATCTTGACACGACAGCATACAATGACATTCAAGACGATTGTGTGCTTACACCTTTGTGTCAACAGTTTGGGGAAGGCCCTTTCCTGTTCCAGCATGACAATGCCCCAGTGCACAAAGTGAGGTCCATGCAGAAATGGTTTGACGAGATCGGTGTGGAAGAACTTGAATGGCCTGCACAGAACCCTAACCTCAACCCCATCGAACACCTTTGGGATGAATTGGAACGCCGACTGCGAGCCAGGCCTAATCGCCCAACATCAGTGCTTGACCTCACTCATGCTCTTGTGGCTGAATGGAAGCAAATCCCCACAACAATGTTCCAACATCTCGTGGAAAGCCTTCCCAGAAGAGTGGAGGCTGTTATAGCAGCAAAGCGGGGACTAACTCCATATTAATGCCCATGCTTTTGGAATGAGATGGTCGATATTCAGGTGTCCACATACTTTTGGCCATGTAGTGTATGTATATAGTCATCTCTGGTGTTTCATAACAGTGCTCTGTAAAATGTTCCGAGCAGAAAAGCGAACATTGTATCCACACTCCGGTATTTCGGATCCACAATCCGGTATTTCGGACAAACCTCGTCCAATTGCTGGCAGCCCTCGGATATTTCGGCCATTGGTGTAGCATGAAACCATCTCGGTTTGTATTACCACAACAACCAAGGGGGCATCGACCCAGCATATCTGTATAAAATCGGAATTTATTCACTATTTGAGTTAAATTGTACTGTGATGTAACCCATAGACAGTACAGATATGGCAGTCACCTTCCTGGTGGGACGTCATGGATAAATGTGAGGAAGAAGAAGATTTAGATATTTTAATTGCAAAATTACCCACTTTATAAATCGGATATCAGAAAAAGACACATCATAACTATTTTGTAGGATATCAAGGGAAAGATTAGCGTCGAGGTGGTCTGAGTGTTTGGGTTTCTGTTTCAGCATATATTAAGTCAAATGAGTAACAATGACCCTAGATGTAACATGACACTGACGCCATGTTCATGAACTATGCCCCCACACCTCCAAACTAGGATAACGTCCATTCGTGTAGTACTCGGGTCTTTGAAGACTGAGATTTATAGGTCCGAAAGGACACAAATAAATGCCACAAATATATGAAGGCTGAGCCGCTGACACAGATTTCTCCCCTGTTATGGTCTCATCGGGACGACAGATTGCCAAATAGTTTATTTGTGACCATTCTACGCGAGTTAAGTAAAATCTAAACCTCTAACTTGGCAATGCACAGATCAAGTTTCATAGCAGCAAATGCTACACAACCTGTGAGCAACAAGTATCGACAGCCACACGAACACTTTGTCTCAGCCCTGTTGATCTGTCCATATATCGAAATATCAATATATCCATATATCCATATATACATATATACATATATCCAAATATCAATATATCAATATATCAATATATCAATATATCAATATATCCAAATATCCATATATCCATATGTCCATATATCAATATATCAATATATCCACATATCCATATATCCAAATATCCAAATATCAATATATCAATATATCCATACATCCATATATCCAAATGTCCAAATATCCAAATATCCATATACAGTATCAATATATCAATATATCAATATATCAATATATCGATATATACAAATATACAAATATCCATATATCAATATATCAATATATTAATATATCCAAATATCCAAATATCCAAATATCCATATATCCATATGTCAATATATCCATATATTCATATATCCATACATCAATATATCAATATATCCATATATTCATATTGTTGCGGATCCGGGGGTCGGTGCTCGCCTTACCAAGGGGAGGGGGGGGGGTTAATCCCCTTGTCTTTTAAACTGGCCGATCCCCCAGCCCTGGAAATTATAACGCTCCTTTGCGGTCGAGATTGGCCAGGGTGATTGGTCAAGATGGAGTCCCAAATACCTGAGTGCCAATCTCTCTGCAAAGCAGGGAGATAATTCCCGCTCGAACCACGGACAGATGGAAATTGCCGAGCGGTTTAGCAAAAGGACTAAACCCGATCCTGAGCGATTGGCCAAATCATGCCACCGGTACTCAATGGAGAAAAGACGAAAGCGATTGAATAAGAGGAAACCAAAAGGTAAGAAAGAACAAATATGATTTATTACTACACTAATAAAAGAGGAAACGAAAGAAGGGAATGTACAAAGAAGAAGAAGAAGCAGACAGAGGGCAACCTTATACAGTCTTAATTAACATGCCCAGGACAACACAAACAGACTTACACGAAAGGGGAATAGCAGGAAGGAAGGTCCAAGCAGATGGGCCAGCGTTGGCTCCTGCCCCGGTTCACGCTCCACTCCGGTCCACACTCCACTTCGGTTCAGGCTCCGGGTCCATGGCGAAACCCGGCAGGCAGCGCGGTTTGTATTGTCAGTGCGAGCGGACCTTACATGCGGGGGGGTTCATATATCGGGGAGGAATTGCGTCCGTGAATCAGAGGAATCGTGACTCGTGGCTCGTGACTCTCCACCCGCGTCTCTCGTCGTGTATCTCGTTCTCTCGTCACTCTCACTCCAATGGTGCCACTCTCCCCAGCAGACTCAGACTCTGACTCAGACTCTCTAAGTAGTCCCACGCGAGCGCTTATATTACGCACTCGCATATCAAGCCGCGTGCCTTTAGGACACACCCACCAGTGAGCTCGCCTCGGCCCTGGTTGGTCGCGAGGGCTCACCGACTCCGCCCTTAACAGGGCTACGCCTCGTTCCGATAACTCCTCCCCCTTTTTCTCCACTCTGACCGCATGGTTAATGGCGTTTGCATGCAGCGAACGCTGCTGGGCGAGCAGAGGCGCGTAACCCAATTTGGAGGGAGCCAAGCCGCAAAATGAATGGGATTTGAAAAAGGGCCTATGTTATTTGATTAATGCAACGCAGAGTCAAACTATTGGAAACAGAGCCTTACCTGAAACACATACTACTGAAATAACTGAAGAATTTCCTATGGTGTCCTACGTGTTTCTTGTGGACTAACTATGGGTGCAACCTTTTTAAGTGAAGAGAATTATTTACAAGAATTATTATTTACAAGTGAAGGTTCTAAAAACCGTAACAATATATTCATATATTCATATATCAATATATCCATATATTCATATATCCATATATTCATAATCAATATATCCATATATCCATATATATTCATATATCAATACAATATGGTGTTATTGTGAACCATAATATGGTTCACAATAATTGTTATCCATATTCAGTAAGACCATATTTTTTCTTATTAATGATATAAATATGTATTAAAGTAAAAATAAAACAGCCGTAAGCTGGATTTGTGTGTAATCTCACTTCGATAATTTTTTGAATGCCACACACTGTGGGGGGGGGGGGGGGGGGAGGAATTGTGATGTCATTTGCAGGAGGCGTTGTCACGTGTGTGGGGCATCAGGTGATAATGAAGCTTCACCTTAGAATGGGAATCGGAAACGACTGTGACCAACGCGATACATCGAGAAAGTAGAAAATATACAATGAAACTGTATAACAAAATAATAAATTAATATATACGATACAAGGAAGGACACGATAACAGAATCCATTGTTGAATAATACCAAAAGCAAACTCACGAAGAAAACCGCACACGAGTCTTCGTTACAACTTCAGGAGTATATTGTGATGTTATACATGGACGTGTGATCCAAACCTTGGAAGCAACGACACGTTTAACGTGCTCCTTGAAACATCAAACGAAATTGATCGAGGTTCACTTTGGAATACCCCTCGGGAATTCTTTACAATCAATGAGAAACGTTTAAAAACAGAAATAGACATTTGGCTCATTAAGAGTGTGACATCCCTGCACCGGAGTGTCAAACACACCCGCTGGCTCCTGGAACTGAGGACGCCATTTTGAGCTTCTTTCGATGACGGTCGAGGCTCATATAACTACAAAGAAGGATTAGACAACAGACGTTTAGAATGGAAAAAAAACAGCTGCAGAGTGGAGGGAGGTAAACAGGTGGACAAGGAACAAAGATAAAACAACAGAGTGGGAACAAAAAGACATCAAGGCAGGATAATGGATATTTGAAGGTCCAACAAATCCAAACATATATATTGTTATGTGCTCCTCCCCGACCCCATGGTCACGGTGTACCTCCGAGCCCCGAGAGGAGTCACGGCAGAACAATGTGTTATTCTGTATGTCAAAGATCAAGGGAGAAGCCACCCTAATTGTTACTCACAAACAAATATTGTATTAAGATCACACAAGAATAACAATACAACAATAATAGTATTCAAAAGTACAATCAATATGTCCTATGATGGTACCATCAGTTTTGTAATATTTAACTCACTGTGCTCCAAGTGAGTGAAACAAGAACATTCCCCAATGTCTCTTATTCCCGGCTTCGAGACGAAATTGATTCGCTCCAGCAATCGCCAGAACGAGGTTCAATCGAGACCAGAATCCCGTGCGGATGGCAAATACAGTCACACCGCCGAAGCTGCACAAAGGCGCCCTCAAGGCGCCTGGGAAATCCAAAGGCGCCCCACAGGTGACTGAGAGATCACACCCTCGGGTATAGACGAATTAACCTTCAAAAAGCCATGTCACAAACACGCCCCAGATCGACGTCTGAATGCGGTGGAGATGGTCGAAAAGAGACGAAACTGCGAGCGAAGCACAAGTCCTGCGCGAGTCAAAATGGCCGACGACCCGGTCTCGTGGCGCACGACACGGCGATGATTCTCTCCTGAATCAATCGCAAAACCTGACATGAAGGTTGACCGGTCACAGCGATGACAACTCTGTCGTAGGAATCCCTTTCCCAGAAACCCAAAAGTTCGCTAGTGACTCTGGCTCGCCAACGTCCGCTTCAGAACCCGGAGCAACTCGGCTTTCTTGTCCGACTCATTCGCTCCGCCCTTTTTCTCCCTCTTCTTCCTCTTCATTGTCCGGTTCCCGATCCGGGTTCCTGTTTCTTTTAACATTAACTTTTTTTACCTTTTGAAAACAGTTCATGAACAATAAACCTTTTGAACACAATAATAGTACATGGAATCAGAAATATTTACAGTGGATGCAAACCACCACAACGGAAGTGACAAATCCGTAACAATATATATATATATATATATATATATATATATACATATATATATATATATATATATATATATATACATATATATATATATATATATATATCTCTATATATCTCTATATATCTACAGACTTGGCATTTAATATGGAATTTTTTTTTTTCTTGACTTGGGTTTACTTTCTTAACTCAGTATATCAATCTGGTGAGTTTCTTTTGCACTTTGGTGATTTATTTGTTAAAATAACCATGTCACTGATTGTCTGTCGCAGCAAGAAGTCAAGAACAGGATTATATCACAGGTGGCGTGGCAAAATGTACGGACAGGTGCATTTGATGATTTGCTTCACAGTCAGGTATACAAGGGTTGTTGCGTTCTGTATTAGTGGAAAACAACTGCTGCACGTCTCCAAAAGTTATTGCCGCTTCCTCTGGAGATGGTCCGTCAACTCGACAATGCTGTTTGTCATGGAGTAGTGGCTTTACGAAATTACGGCATGAAACGGCGTGCTATTGCTCGGCAGTATGGCATCACTCAAGGTCAGGTGTCAAAGATCCTGAAACGAAATGCTCAGAGGGGTGTCCCTACTCCAATACCGAGGCCAGGACGTCCCCGCAGAACCAAAAGGAGGGATGATCGCCAGCTGCACCGGTTAGTCCGCAATTGCCGTACCAAGTCAGCTAATCGGCTTAGGGCTGAGTGGCAGCAACTGACAAATGTGCCTGTATCCAGAAGGCTAGTAAACCAACGAATTGGTTCAAGCAGGTTATCGTGCCAGGCGTCGCCTGAGAAAGCCATGCCTGACCAGACAACACCGCCAGTGCCGATTGCAGTGGGCCAGAGAGCACCGTCAATGGCAGCCAGGACACTGGAATCACGTGATCTTCAGTGACGAGTCTAGATTTCTGGTCTATCGTCAAGATGGCCGCGTCCGAGTGTATAGACAAGTGCATGAAGCCTACATCAAAGATTGTATAGTGCCAAGAGTCCAAGCTGGAGGTGGTGGGGTGACCGTTTGGGCTGTTTTCATGCAGGGGGCAAAACTGACCTGGTTGTTCTGAATGGAAACCTGATCCAGTTCAAGTACAGGGCCATTCTGGAAGAAACATTGCTTCCATTTGCTCGTGCAGCCTTTCGAGGAAACTTTGTCTTCCAAGATGACAATGCATGGCCTCATCGTGCTCGCATGATCCAACACTTTCTTGCTGACCGTGGTGTAGAGCATATGGAGTGGCCTGCCATGTCCCCGGCTATGAATCCGATAGAGAACTTGTGGGCAGAATTAACGTGTCAAATCGACCACTTGGACCAGCAGCCCACCTCTGTGCATGAATTGCAGCAGGCTATTGTCACTGCATGGCAAGCGATTCCTGTCCAAACCTTGGCAAATCTCGTGAACAGCATGCCTCAACGTGTACGTGCTCTCCTGAATGCTCGTGGGGGATACACGAAGTACTGAACTGTAATTTTACTGTCCGTAATCCCAGTTGTAATTTAACTTTTGTTGAAAAAAAAAAAAATTTGGTTAATGTGCAAAATAAAGAGATACTTCTGGAAAACGTACAGAAGTTTAACACAGTACTGTCTGTGAATTGAGTTCGATATCAGTTTACATCACTTTCAAGGATCAATTTATTTGTTTTGAAATGTCAAATGTGGTTTTTGTTTCTTTTAAAGGTCACATTAACACAATCTAGAGTAATTTCAACATAATTCCAATTAACTTTCGGTTCTAAGACATCTTGAAAAGTAAGTTCACCCCCACAAAAAAAATTCCATATTAAATGCCGTCTGTTTATATATATGTCGGTCGAAGACCTCAAGGGAAGGAAGAAGAACAAGGATCAGAGCAACAATGTTTAATGAAATCGATTACAAACACACAGTGTGGAGCAAGGCTCAAGAATGCACCGCCTGACACGCAGCGGGCAATTTCTCAAGACACTCGCTGCAAAATAAGCAAAAAGGCATTTCATATATAGCAAAAATATCAGACAAGAGTCTGCGCTAAAGACAAAGCAAACTGGGCCGTAAAGACCCACCTACCATCGTCCCTTCCTGCAGAAGGCCAAACTTAGACAGAAAAGATGTAAGCATAGGATAGGGTGACCCTTTTTGGCCCTTTATCTAAACACATCAGACCCGAGCGCAGGCCGAAGGAAATGCTCTCATAATATCGTCAATGGTTTTCATGACACTAAGCATAATAGTAGATTAACGATTGAATACACATGCTGAATACATAACAATCAAAGGATATGTAATGTCTATATTTCTTTTCCAAGGTTGGTTACGTCCTTGATTTAGGAGACACACTGGAAACTAAAAAGATATATAATTAATTATTCCCTTTGTGAAGAAGGCGTTTGGCAACATGTTTTCCCTGTACGTGGGTTGTGAGCATATTATCTACTGTCTGGCACATACATTCAAGGACTTGTTTACTGGGCTAAGGATCCACCCTGCACCTCGAGCCTCGAAACCACATTTTGTCCACCCGCCTCTGCCTGCAGCTGAGTTCAAATCAGTTTTCAGAAGCACGATATATAA
Source organism: Myxine glutinosa (assembly GCF_964187855.1). Classification (NCBI taxonomy): domain Eukaryota; kingdom Metazoa; phylum Chordata; class Myxini; order Myxiniformes; family Myxinidae; genus Myxine; species Myxine glutinosa. Next base: position 48,119,157 of record NC_136267.1, read on the forward strand.
TTTCAGATGTTATGATCAATTGAGTCATGGGGTTTAAACCCTAATGGCTAACAGTTCCTCCCTTTGTCTTTACATGACAACTCCTTGGAAAGACACCGTATACCCCAGTGGTCAGCATCCCAATTAGTCACATGCCAGGCGCGACACAGCGTCACGCATGCTCAAAGAGAGATACCGGCCCTAACTGGCCGTCTAACATTCAACGCATAAATTGTTAGCCATAATTCGCGACGACGGCGCCTGGTTAGGAGATAGCTGCCGCCCGGCCGGATCCCGAATCCACCCTCGCCACGGCGTAGGTGCGACCCAGTTGCCAGCCAGATTTGGGGCCCTCCTTATGCAGGTGTGGTCCTCGCGAATCAGGGCAAACAATCGACGTCCAATGCCATCAAGCCTTGTACATGTGATTGCTCTGTGGAAGAAAAGGAGGCACATTCGTCATCACCAATATCCATCTCCTCATAATCACAAATCTCCATCTCCACATAGTCTGTATCAACGTCAGTATTCAAAGTGTTGGGTGTCTTAAGCTGAGACGATCCCAAAGTGGTTGTTACGGGTGGTGTAAGTGGTGGTGAAGGTGGTTCTCCCGGATATCCCGGATACATGTTTGCCATCCGCTCCTCACTGCTGGCATAATAGCAATAGCTCTTAAAAGAACCTACACTTTCTAAATCACAGGTATAATCATCCCAACTAAAATCATAATCATTATCAGAATCCCAAGCATCAACAGGTTCATCGATTTCAAGCCAGGAATCATAGATCCCTAAAGCCACATCCTCTTGCCACGAAACGTCGAGGCCATCAACCCAATCGTGGGGGTCCGAGACGATAGAGTTGGCCGGTTCACCAATGGCCTTTGGATCCTTCCCATATAGTGAAAGTAACATCCCGTTGGTGGCGGTGGGTGGGGTCCATCCTGTGAAACATTTTCTCACACAAATCATGATTAGGGATTTCATTATAACTATGGTGAGTACGATTCCCACGATTATGGCCAGGCCTGTCAATAGCCATTTTACAATGACCCCTGTCCATCCTCTGAACCAGGCTGATATGCTGGACCATACATTATTGGCTTCTTCCCTTTCCTTTCGGCTATCCGTGAGATCCTGGGTCGCGGCCTTAAGCCGAATGATTGAGGCCTCTATTCCTTCCGAGTGATCGGGGATATATGTGCAGCATTTTCCATCGATTACCCCACATACTCCTCCCTTTTCTGCCAACAACATATCCAAAGCCACTCGATTCTGCATCACCATCGTTCGCATATGCACTAATTCGTCTTCCAATTGTAGTTCTGCGATTCGGGTTTCGTTTCCAATTCGTTCCATTACTAATGCGAGACTATCTATTCGCCAATCATTCATAGTCACTCCCGCTTGGGGAAAAAATGCTCCTAGTAGGACCTGCCACCAGCGTCCGTCCAGTCTTACTGTTCCATCCGGGTTCCAAAGAGAGAATCGTTTCTTCCTCTCGTGGGTAGGGGTGTACCCTGTTTCATTAAAATGATCTACCAAATTTACCTTGGGAAAAATGGATCCCAGATAACAAGTCCCTCCCCACTGTTCGGGTAGGTATGGATATGCCTTATTTCCGCAAATAAACATCACTCCATGGGGTGGGATAAGGGCCGAGGCCATGCATTTACTAATTTCAACGCGGGTGGCGCTTGGTGCTCCCCAAGATATGGTTAGCTTGGTTACGTTATGCTGGGCCTGGTCATCTATGGTTATTACAAGGGGGCCTCCCTTTTGTCTCCCTCTGGCGTCGGATGGCAGATTAGCAGATGGCAGGGTATGGGTGCATTCCGAGGTTCCCATCTGAACGTGTCCCTTTCCTATAAGACACACCCGTCCCTTTTGCTCTGTCACCCAGACTGGATCAGGTGGTTTGTCTAACAAAGCCTGCTTAATGGGTGGGTTATATCGAAACTCCCGGGAACACACTGCTGGGGGTTTTGGGCCTATCAGCTCCAAGGTTGTGGTCAGACATGGGGTACGCAAGGGTCCTGAGCACATATCTCGTAGGGACAGGGGCAGCACTACCATTTCTATCCCTGTCGTACTGGTGTGAGGAAAATGCATACACACCCAACAACGTGATCGGTTCTGTACCTTCGCCATTGCACGGGTCACTGTCCAATACGTATTTTCCTTTGGCTTTTTCTTGCTTTCGATCCGTGGGTGCGGAATTAATATGTGTGAGATGCATGGTGGCCTATAGGCGTAGGGGGAGCTCTGTGAGGTCATGAATTCACATTGTAGTAACAGAGTAGTGCCGCTGTTCAGTAATACATGCGTGGTTAAATTGTTCGAGTCCTTTCCCCATTTGTAACCTGCCCTGGCCATGTTTACTATTGGTGCGCCGCCTTGTCGTGGCGCTTGCTTTATACGACTGAGGGCAGCAAAACCTGTCTTCCTTCCCTGTGAGTCTGTGTACAACGCCCTCCACATTATCCATGTCCATACGTCTTCCTTTACATGGCAGCAGGGTATATTTATCCTCTGACCCCAGATAACTCTCTGCCGGTAGACCTTAACGGTTTGGTCGCCATATGCATATGTCTCCGTGTTCGCCCATGCCCTCATGTCCCCCCACTTGAGGCGTGACACGGCAGGTGCAGTGCTGGCAAAGCGGTATATTAAACTAAGTGTGATCGCCACCCCTAACAGGCGGTGGTGCAGCATCCTCGATCTGTGGTGGTGCGTTTGAGGTGTCTGTGTTTGTGGGTATGGCCAACTTACAATGTGTGGCATGTACCCAGGACGACTTGCCCTCACAAAACACCGCTGTTGGTGTGATCAGGAGAACTTGGTATGGCCCCGTCCACCTTGGTTCGAGCGCAGTCTTACGGGTGAAATGCTTCACCAGCACGTAATCTCCTGCCTCGAAGGTGTGGATAGGCTTGCTTGTTGGCTCCGGCAGGGCCTCCCGAACACGTTCATGTATGCTGCGCGCCACATGGGACAGACCTATGCAAAACTTTAAAAGCATGTCATCCATGATAGGTAATTCAAGTGCTGCCATATCCACTGGCGCCGATACCGGCAAACTCATGGGCCGACCCATTAATATCTCGTGCGGAGAGAGACCAGTGGTGCGCCCTGGAGTGGAGCGCACGCTCATTAACGCTAGCGGAAGGGCCTCCGGCCTCTTGAGGCCTGTCTCGTCGCAAATCTTTGCCAACTTACCTTTCAGTGTGCCATTCGTTCGTTCTATAAGTCCCGCCGACCGGGGGTGGTAAACACAGTGGAACGACTGTATCACCCCCCAAGGCCTTTAACACGGCTTTAATGACGTCCCCTGTGAAGTGCCCACCCTGATCGGATGACACTTTCTGCGGGACGCCGAATCGACATATGAAGTGCCGCAAAAGGCACTTGGCCACCGTTATAGCGTCAGCCTTGACGCATTGGTAGGCCTCTACCCACTTGGTGAACATGTCCACCACTACCAATACATGCTTAAAGGACATACAAGGTGGTAAATTGAAAAAATCGAACTGGATATGACAGAACGGCCCGACCGGAGCCGGGTGGCCCGCGTTGTGGCGGCGGGTGGGGGGAGCCCCCCTATTGTGCCATTGACATATAGCGCACGAGCGACAGACCATGGTAACCACAGCCGAAAGGCCTGGTGCTGCCCAGGTGGAAGTGACCTGCCTCATCACCCCCCTATGGCACACATGGCCATTTTGATGCGCCATGCGTGCCAACCATGGCAATAAAGCTCGCGGTGCCACGGGTTTGTCGTTAATCGTCCACATTTGTCCTTCCGCGGGGCGCTGAGCTCCCAATTTAATCCAATCTTGATGTTCTACGTTTGAGGCCGCGGCTTGTAATTGTATTACATCGAACTCTGTAGGTGCGGATGTCGGAACGTCTGTCTGGGCGGTCGCTTTAGCGCCCTGTTTGCGCGTAACTACTGGCATATTATACCCAACCTGTTGGTTTGCCGCTTGTCCTGCTGCTTCGTCGGCTCGGGCATTTCCACGGGCCACAGCGTCGTCTGTACGCTGGTGACCTCGGCATTTAACTACAGCTATTTCACGTGGAAGCATAATACTATGAAGCAGATTTCGCACTAAGTCCCCATTTTTGATGAGTGCTCCCGCTGAAGTGAGGAACCCTCTCATTTTCCATATGGCCCCTTTGTCGTGGACCACTCCGTGTGCGTATGCCGAGTCAGTATAAATTGTCACTGCCTTTTCCTCGCTGACTTCGCACGCTCTCGTGAGTGCGTACAGTTCAGCTTGTTGTGCTGACCAGGTGGGCGGGAGGCGGCCGCTTTCGACCGTCTCTGTATCCGAGCATACTGCGTACCCAGATAACAGGGATCCGTCCCATGCCCGTTTGGCTGAACCATCGACGTAATAGGTGTGATCGGCTTCCTGTAGCGGTGTGTCCTGTAAGTCAGGCCTTACCGTTGATATTAACTGGACCACGTCCGTACAAACGTGCGGGACTCCCTCCTCCTTTGTTGGCAAAAGTGTCGCTGGGTTAAGAACGGTGCACCGCATCACCGTCACGTTAGGTGCCATAATTAATGCCGTTTCGTATTGCATCAGTCGAGTGGCTGTGAGATGCTGTGTGTTTCGCTGTTGTAGTAGCGTATGGACGCAATGCGGTACCTGTAAAAGGACCGCATGTCCCATTACTATGTCGGCCGTCCGCTCAACTGCGTATCGGGCAGCCGCCACGGCTTGTAAGCACAGCGGAAAGCCTTGTTCTACCGCATCAAGCTTTTTGCTGAAATAGGCTACCGGACGTTCCTTATCTCCACGAGTCTGAGTTAACACGGATTGCGCGAACCCCCCTACTGCATGGGTGAAAAGTGTGAAGGCCTTTTTATAGTCGGGAAGGCCCAAGGTTGGGGCCGTTACCAGGGCTCGTTTGAGCCCTTCGTAGCAGCGTATTCGATTGTCAGTCCAGTTCACCATCCGTGGCTGGTCGTTTTTCGTCGCCTCATACAGAGGTTTTGCTAGTAACGCATAGTCAATTATCCATGTACGACAGTACCCTGCCATTCCCAAAAATCGCAACACCTCCCTTTGTGTACGAGGCAACGGGGTTTCCATGATGGCCGTGACCCGGCTCGCGTTGAGCTCACGTCTCCCATGCGAAATCGCGTGTCCCAAGTATGTAACTATCTCCCGCACAAATTGCAATTTTTCCCGGCCTACCTTGTGGCCTTTCTCGGCTAGCGCATTTAACAGCGCTAGTGAATCCGTCTCGCAGGCTGCCTTGGATGGAGAGCAGATTAATAAGTCGTCGATGTACTGCAACAGCACCGAGCCGCCTTCCAACTGGACATCCGCGAGATCGCGGTGCAGCACCCGTGAAAACAAGGTGGGGCTATCTGCGAAACCCTGCGGAAGCACTGTCCAGGTGAATTGTCTCCCCCTAAAGGTGAAAGCGAAGAGGTACTGGGACTCTGGAGCTATTGGCACTGAAAAGAAGGCGGAACACAAGTCTATGACTGTAAAATGTGTAGCCTCTGGCGGAATGGAAGTCATCAGAACTTCTGCATTTGGTACAACCGGATGAATACCCTGAATTATTTTGTTAATCTCCCGCAAATCCTGCACAAATCGCCACTTTCCTGTCATTGGTTTTGGCACTGGGAAAACGGGGGTGTTACATGGGCTGTTGGTTTCGATTATTATTCCCTGCTGCACGAGCGATTCTATCACCGGAAAAATGCCTGCGTCGGCCTCGTGCCGAAGTGGGTACTGCCGAATGTGTGGTAAAGGTAACCCTTCTTTAATTGGAATCACCAACGGGGGTGCATCCCTAATGCGCCCTACTTCATTCTCGTGTTGCGCCCATAGTGACGGGGTGACGGTGTCGAGCAACCCATCGGAGTCCCCTGGGGTCGTGGGGACCGCTCTAACCATGTGTGCCGCTTTGGGTGGTAGTTCCACCATCTCAAATCTAACTCGTCTGTCCTGAGGTGCCAAATTAATTATGAACCCTTCATTGTTGTCCAACACATGGACCGTTCGGTGTTCAACATTATATCGACGCCTTACTGGCGTTTTCCGCAGTCGGTCCATCATCCATCCAATGCTCTCGGGTGGCCATCCTCTGGCGGTGCTAAGGGTAACATGCGCTACCATCCCCTCGGGGTACTTAGCCTTCGATCTCTGGCGCGGCGACAAGGTTACCGTAATCCCAATGCCCTCTCGGCCAATCCATATGTGTGATAATTGAAGATCAGAGGTTTCCCCTAAAGCTGCCGCAACCATGTCTAAATAATAATCATCGCTCCCAGTCGCGTCATAACATGCGGTGCAGTGCGGCGGGTTGTATTTCAATTTTGTGGCTATGTGGTGTTCTTCTAGCCAATCACGAATTTCTTGCGTCTGCGCGCCAATCGTGTCGATCACATGGGTCCATGTTGCTAGAGCCCCTTCCTCCAATCGCCACCAATACACGGTGGGGCTGGCTCGCTGCAATGCCATCATTAACAAATCGCGGTTCGATTCTCCGACGTCGACGTATACACCTTCTTTGGTGCACGCAATGTTACAACCTAATCGACACAGCAAATCCCGTCCTAGTAAATTAGTTGGGGCAGTAGTGGTCATGAGAAATGCATGCTTAGCTTCTAGCGGTCCGAGCATTACTCGGGCCTCCTTTGATACGGGGAGAGCTTCTAATTTTCCCGAAACGCCCTGGATTTGGACGCTCTTGTGTGTGGGTTTCAAGGTAGGTAGTTGTCCCTTATTGATACAACTGCGAGTCGCACCAGTATCCACTAAGAATTCTAGTGGTTGTCCATTTACATCTAACGTCAAGGTCGGTTCCTCATCTGGGGTCATTGTTATCAATGGACATTCCTTTGGCGGCCCGCATTCGTCCCGTCAATAGGCGTTTCCATATGACGGCCCTTGCTGTCCCTGGGGCCCTCGTGGTCCCCTTGGACAATTTGGACAATCCCGTCTCCAGTGGCCCATTTGTCCACATTCAAAGCATGCCCCTCTCCCTGGGGGTCCCTGTCCTGGACCCCCCTGTTGGTTTTGTTGGTTTGGCCTTCGCCCCCCTTTGTAGGGAGGTGGGCGCCCTTGCCCTCCCCTCGGCATTTGTTGGCCTGGGGCACAAGGCCCGTATGGCATGCCCGAATTGGGGGTAACCCATGGGGTGGGGCCCATATTGGAGGGTCCCCATTGCGGTGCCCATCCTGGCATGGGTGTTTGTGGTGGCCAATAGGCCGGCGGGGGATCTAGCACAGAACATGGTGGAGCAGCCCATTGGGGTTGTTGGGGTTGTTGGGGTTGTCTCCACGTCTGATTTCCTGGCCCACTAGGCCCTTGTGGTCCCCGGGGTACTTGCATCACAGCTGCCTGCAGTGCCGGACCGAGTGTCTCGTCATCACTTGACCCACTCTCACTGTCACTTCCCATTATTTCTGCCCCCTTTTGTTTCTTCTTCTTGCTCCCCATTGTTCTTGTTGCTTGTTGCTGGGCCAATTTTTCCCTTACCAACATCTGCAACATTTCGTCTTTAATTTCCTTCTTTTCCTCTGAGGAGGAGCCCGGACATTGTTCGAGTTTTGTACATAATTCATTGGTCCCCATTCCTTTCCAACCGAAAAGGACGGCATGCACTTGTTTTTTAAATGCGGGCCGAAGCCCTTCTACTAGGTAATTGTTCACCAGGGGAGCGGGTAGGTCCTCGACTTGGATTAATCCTAACCCGCCCCATCGAGCTATTGCTTTTTCTATTCTCTCTCGGTAATCGCCGATTGATTCTCCTGCCTTTTGCTTTATGTTGCCAATTTTTCCCCAATCTGGTCCTCCAGGTGGCGCGAGCGCATTGCCAATGTTGGTCAGGAGATGATTTTTCAAAATGACCCAATCGTTTCCGGCCATGGGTGGCACCCGAGCCATGGGGTCATCTATTGGCCATAATGAAAGGGTTTTAGCCTTTGCCCATACCTTTGGTGGCAATATAGATGCTCCCAAATGACAAATATCTCTCCAATCCGGGGCATCCTCTGTAATCCAGTGACGGAGCAATATTACTATATCCAAAGGTTGGTCGATCAACATTTCCTGAACCCTCTTTTGCATGGCCGTTAAATCAGATTCTTTCCAAGGCACACGTTCCCTTACTACCACGCCGTTTGCATCTATTCCCACGCATCGCATGGGGAACACTCCCTTTGTTTCTATCGCACGTTGCACTGGTGCCTGATACTCCACTAGTGAAGGGTATACTTTCTGACCTGGACCTATCGGGGGTGGAAACCCCGGGGTGTCTGTGCCGCTATCTCCATCGTCCTCGACCTGAGGGGCTGATGGTTGTGGGGTCTTTTGAACTCTAGGGGGTCTCCCATTTGTTTCCCCTATAGCGCCCTGGTGTCGGGTACGTGCCTTAGATCCTGGGACTGGACCATGGGGGGGATAGGAAACAGGGATTTCATCTTCCTCATCCTGTTCCTTCTCATCGGAATTAATCCGGGCTACCATTAGCCTCTGGCTTGTCTGCGCTGCGAGCGCCTTCATCTGTTTATCCTGCTTCTTTCGACCCTGTTTGCGCTCATCCTGGTATTTGCCCAACTCTCCTCGCAAACTCGCTTGTCTGGAGGCTGCCTGTCTCTTCAAGGCCTCCACCTTCCACCAACTATAGACCTTCCATGAATCAGGTGGGAGTCTCTTCTTCTTCTTCTCTAGGGCATCTAAAGCCCCATATAGCACATCCAACCTGTCTATTGCAAATGACCCTTCCTCTGGCCAAGGCGTATTCAAACCCTTGGTCAATACAGCCCATGCCTTGCCCGGTTGCAAAGCAGCATACCCATAATCTCTTTTCATGTAAAACGCTGGAGTGTTCTTCAAAGGCTCTCCCTCCTTTCCTACCTTATTACCCATTCTTCCTACCTTCTTGGGTTAATCCCTCCTGGTAGTCCTAAGATCGGGTCGCCCCCCGATCTCTAGCCTTAAACGCAGTTCTCACGCCGGAGTAACTTAACACCTATTATCTATCACCCACATATGGGTCTACCTGCTTCCCACGCCGGGAGCTTACCTGAGGGGTATCCCTCCTTATCTCGGGCGCCCTGTATAATCGATTCGTTACCCACTGCTGCCCTGGTTAAACTAAATATAGTTCGGAATACAAGCCAGGTAGTACAGCCGACAGAGGTCCACACATCCAAAGTAAGGCAGGAGGCTTTCAATTTCGATGTGCAAAAATGCTTACCCAAATTAGATGCCGGCAGGGCCCCCTTCCCGACCTGGAACGTGAGGAACCACCTCGTCTGCACACCTGGATGATCCCACTCCTGACACCAGGTTTGTCGGTCGAAGACCTCAAGGGAAGGAAGAAGAACAAGGATCAGAGCAACAATGTTTAATGAAATCGATTACAAACACACAGTGTGGAGCAAGGCTCAAGAATGCACCGCCTGACACACAGTGGGCAATTTCTCAAGACACTCGCTGCAAAATAAGCAAAAAGGCATTTCATATATAGCAAAAATATCAGACAAGAGTCTGCGCTAAAGACAAAGCAAACTGGGCCGTAAAGACCCACCTACCATCGTCCCTTCCTGCAGAAGGCCAAACTTAGACAGAAAAGATGTAAGCATAGGATAGGGTGACCCTTTTTGGCCCTTTATCTAAACACATCAGACCCGAGCGCAGGCCGAAGGAAATGCTCTCATAATATCGTCAATGGTTTTCATGACACTAAGCATAATAGTAGATTAATGATTGAATACACATGCTGAATACATAACAATCAAAGGATATGTAATGTCTATATTTCTTTTCCAAGGTTGGTTACGTCCTTGATTTAGGAGACACACTGGAAACTACAAAGATATATAATTAATTATTCCCTTTGTGAAGAAGGCGTTTGGCAACATGTTTTCCCTGTACGTGGGTTGTGAGCATATTATCTACTGTCTGGCACATACATTCAAGGACTTGTTTACTGGGCTAAGGATCCACCCTGCACCTCGAGCCTCGAAACCACATTTTGTCCACCCGCCTCTGCCTGCAGCTGAGTTCAAATCAGTTTTCAGAAGCACGATATATAATTTCAGATGTTATGATCAATTGAGTCATGGGGTTTAAACCCTAATGGCTAACATATTATATATATATATATATATATATATATATATATATATATATATATATATATATATATATATCTATATATATATATATATATATCTATATATATATATATATATATATATATCTATATATATATATATGTCGAGATCATGCCTTTTATTGTGCCTTATGTAATTGTGGTTTGCATTTAATAAAATGGTTGCTTTGTGAAAAGGATTAAGCTTACTATGTTCCCTCTTGCTTTTTAACTATGCTATATTTTCCAACTGTGCCAAAAAATGTAGAAAGATAGAGAAACCGCTTGCTCCGTTAGACCCCCTAGTGAAAACGCGTCTGTCTGTCCTTGACCAAAAGCCAACATGGAAGATAAGTTTTGAGAATGTCACGGTGGTCTTGTGCTCTTTCTCCCCATGCCAAAGAAGATAGGGTTTCGGTGGGAGATGTCGAGGTCGAGCCAGTTTTTCCTTTGTCCGTGCTCATTTTTCAGCGCAGATTTTTTGTATAATTTTGTGTATATAAAGAAACTCTTGGTTGCCAATTTTCTAGGAGTGTATGTGGCCATGCTGTTCAATTGTGAATGGTATGACTCTTACACCCTCCACAGCGCTGTGATATTGGTTCATCATTAAATCTTGTTATCTCTTGAACTCAAGGTGTGGAACATGGTTCTATTCTCGTCAGTTTTGGTGTCAGAAGTGGGATCCGACTCTGAGCGATATTTGGGAGGCAGACCCTGTGGGGACACAGCGGAGAGGCTGGCCAGCACTGATTCGATTAACGTGAGTTTTCATACTGAGGGGTCTTTCCAAATTGAGCTCCGTTCACTCACTCAGGCTGTCTGTCTTCCATTTCGTCGTTCCGTGCTTGGATCACGAACAAATTGGAATCTGGTGTGTAAGTACAGGCCTATTTGGCTCGGGTAACAAGTTGTCTATTGATGAACCAAGAAATGGGGGTCAGTTAGCAAAAAGGGGGGACTTCTTGGTAAAGCCAAGAACTTCCCAGGCAGGGCAGTCTAGAGACAAGATGGAGTTGATGGGGTTGATAGTAACCAGAGAAAGTATTGGCTGCGGGCTAACGAAGACCCAAGGAGGATGGCCAGGATAAGTGTTAAGCTAAGTTAAGAAGGGAGAACCCCTTTAGGAAAGCCCTGGCATGGGTGATAAGTTAGAGTAGTTAGAAGCGCTATACAAGCATTGACCGCGAGTTAGCGCCGCGGGAGGACCGGATTAGGGAAATATCGGCGCGGTAAACTAAAAGGCAGGATTTTTCGGTGGATGGCCTCGGGGCGCTTCCTTGCGCCTTGTACGCATCACGAGCTGCTTCTTGCAAATGGGGGTCGTGCTGCCGTGCGCTGGGAGCGACCGCCTGGGCGCATGGATGGGAAAATGTTCCGTGCACGTTAATTAAATATCTTAAGGGAGATTAAGGTATGTCGGAGTAATACTCAATCTGAAGTAAAAACTAGGATGATTTGAGTTCTGGAGACGGAGTGCGTGTATTCGACGCATTCGGGTGGCCGAGTCAGGCGAATAAAGGATTAAAATGATGGAAGAATAAGGATAAGAATGGGTAATAGATATTGGTGTTAAGAATACTCCGGCATGAGTACTGTGTTAAGAGAAGGGTATTACAGATCGGGGGGCGGCCCGATCTTCGACCCGCTGGAGGGACTAGCCCAAGGAAGGTAGGACGATGAGTATTTTAAGTTAAGCTACGCACTGGATGTGTGTATCTGATAAACCCCCCCCCCCCCCCCCCCCTCAAGGCCTTCTTTGTCCTGTCTCAGGATTTAAGGCATGCACATCCGGTGCAGTTTTTACCCAAAGGAAGGAGTTCTGACAATATGCTATAGGCAGGTCAAGTATTAGCTCTTTCTGGACAAAAGATGAGGTTAGATCTGGAGAAATAAAACAGAGAGGATTATAATGTACGAGGTGTGTGGAATCCAGCTGTGAACACGCGAGCCGAGACATGCAGGCAGGTTACCGGGGCAACGGAGTAGCTGCCTCGCGGGGAACAGCGAGGTGGGACAGAATCGAGACAGGAATGCGGACCATGCTGTGCACAAGCAGGGGACGCATTCGTGTGTGTGAACAATGCGAGTGATGAGGTAGCTTGAAGTGATGTGTTGGAGTGAGCACATGTATGTTGTGTGCTGAGTGGAAGCGGTGCTGCATTGTCGAGCATGCTTCCAAGGAAGACTTTGGGATGCTAGAGTTGGAAGCGTTTTTGTTTTGTATCTCAAGGGAGATATTGGTTATTTCTTATATGTGGAAATAGGAAATGTTTATGTGATTTTTGGAGAAGGATAAATTAAACTGGAATCAGAAAAGCGCAGGTACCAGATAGGAGAAAGGCAGGAGAAGTGCTGAGACTTCAAGAGCAGAGGAAGAAGCAGATAAAGCACAGGAAGAAAGAAATCCAGGTAGAAACCAACAGGTGAGCCTGAAGGGGATGGATAGGCTCACAGCAAGGGGCCAGGTAAGTTCACAGGTAGGAAGTATATGGAGTGTGCATGAATTTATACTGTATTGTATGGAAAATGAAGTGTCAATCACATGGTATGTGTGTATAAGGGAATGAATGATCTGTCATTGCAGCGTGTATTTGTGTTTATTGTGTGTGTGTCATTGATGTGTGTCATTGATTGACAAGGGGTTCCCCAAATTGCCTGCAGGCGTTGGGCAATCCGGATGAGTACTTTGGAATGATATTATTTATATGTTGTGAAGGTGAAAATTAATTGAGTACATTTAGGAAGAAATAAAAGGTATCAGTTTAGATTTTGAGATGCCATGTGGGACTCAGTCTGCTGGGGAAAATTGGCAGGGAATAATGAGTATGTTATGGAGAGCATGTGTAGACAGGGCTTTAAAACAAGTGTTCAATTACATCCCCACATTAACGGCTCTCCAGATGTAGCAAGGGAGAATGGGAGTAAAAGTCAAAAATGATAGGCTGTCAACCGACTGGGTGTTTATTCAACGGCATGGCCGGGGCTTGTATTTGGCCGACTTGGGATGGCAGAATGCATTGAATGAAGGCAAGAATGACATGTGATGCTGGCGTGTGCCATTTATGGGTGCTGAGTGTACATGACTGGTGAGCGGGCGGCATGTGTGCTGAGTCCAATCGGAAGGATGGATGGTTATGGTTTCACCCGGTCTGTTTATCTGTCTGTCTGTCCGGACACGGAGCTCTTGGGGAGAGCCAGGATGGGTTGGGGTGACCAAGATGAATGTGGACAATATATTAATTGTTTGCCATTGTGAAAATTTGCCCTCGATTTGGGACGAAGACATATGGCATTTGCTGTCCGGCTCATTGATACTCCTATGTGATGCGGGGTATGTGTGTGGTGATGGTGTCTGGGGCCTCAGGGTTTTCCCCTGCCTATTTGCCGGTCCGTCTTGGCTGTCTGTTACATTTGACCCTCAGAAAAGGTTTCGTGAAAGGGGTTACACTTGATGGGCCAACTTATGGACAGGAACATGGAATTTGTACAGAATGCAGGCGATAACCCACCTGTGTCTATCTCTGTGTGTGTGTGTCCGTATTTGTCTGGCTTTCTGGCTGTCCATGGAGTCATGTCTCTGGACACTGATTTTGAGGGAGTTGCGGGTGTGCCATGGAGTTCAGGTGCACCTGCGGTGGTTGGAAGGTGGTGGTGGAGCAGGTGCGAGGATGCACGCTTGGATTAAAACATGTATTTAATTATCTGAGGATGTGTGCCGAGGTGCAGTGTGGATCAATTAAGGGAGAGGGCACTTCGACTTTGTACATCCGTGGACTTTGCCATGCGTGTGAAAGCGCAAGTCGATGATAATAATGTCTTGTCCAGCACAATATTTTCGCAGCTATGGAATGTGCTCGAATTCCATGTTGGTGCAATACGAGTGTGATTCCCGCCATGCATGCCGCGAGAGATACATTGTTTGTGATGGGACTGTGGCGAAAGGTTGGATAGCAATGTGTAGAATATAAGATGCGTCGGTACATTTGTGTTGATCGATGCGCCGAAAAAGAAGTTGGAGGCGCGTGATGGAGTTGCAGGTGCGGACCAAAGCGGTGTCCGCGGTGTCTACTGGGGGTCGAATGTCACTCCCTCAGTGTCTGCAGACTTGTCGTTCGGCAGTGTCGAAAGACAGGTTCGATTGTCGGTCTGTCTGCTTGATTTTCGGGTCTCACTCTGAGTATATGGTATATACTCTGAGTATATGGTCGTTTTCTGTTTTGTGCTTTAATGGTGGTTGATTTGACTTCCCTGAAAGGGGGACAATAAATATTTGGTGTTAGCTGTTGTCATTTCGGATGTTTGCAGTTGTAATGTGGAGCCAGTCTGTCTGTCCGACTGGGTGTGTCTGACTGCGTCTGCAGATATGGATCAAGGAGGAGCAGTGTCTGCGGTGTCTGTTATGGTGTCGAATGTCATTCACTGTGTCTGCTGACATGTCGTGTGACTATGGTGACTATGATGGTGTGTCCTGGCGGGAAGAATCGTGGCAGCCTACAGATTTGAATGGAATGGCCTCTGTGAGCCCATCCTGTTAGTACGTTGGGGGTTCGTCTGTCTGTCTGTCTGTGAATGGAAACTCAGAAAATTGAACTGGACTTCGACAGAAGGCAGGTGGGTGGTCACCTGCTGTGAATTGTGGTGGAACATTTGTGATGTCCCCTAATACGAGGGGACGAATTGGTTTGTAAATGTGTTGTGCAGGTACTTTCTCTGTAGGTAGCCAAATTCTACCTGGGGTAAGTCCAGGTGGAGGGGGGAGTTGTCTCTGATGCCTTGCTCCACGGGCAGTACTATTGTTGTCAAGTCTCATGTAACCTTGGTTAACGTATATCTACGGACAAGAGCTGCACTTTATTTTAGTAAGTGACTGGGAAAGTTTGTTTTAAAAAGTGCCAGTGGAGTTGTTTAGAGTTATGGAGGTCACAGCTCGCTGGAACCTCTTTGTTTATGTTTGGCTGACTTACACTGGCTAGTGTATGGGAAAAAGGGGGACTGAAAATGCTTTGATTTTTTCGTGGATTGCCCATTGGGCATGTTTAAAATTTAACAGAGTGGTGGAGTTCTGTGGAAATATGAATCCAATGTTTGATGTATACTGGTCGGTGTGCTCTGAGTTCGAAGGAAGATGATGCGATTATTTCAGATTTATCAGAGTTAAGTTTGAGAAAGTTGATTTGAAGCCAGGATTTATTTCAGTGATGCAGTCCGTCAGGATAGAGTTGAGCAGTGGATTTGTGTCTGTCAGAGGTAAGATTTGAACCAAGAAAGGGCGGTGCCGGTAATGTTAAAGGTGCGATTCCAGGGAGGGCTATTCGGGTACTTTGAAGTGATTTACATCGGAATGCATCTCATGGAGGACTCCCGCTGTTCAAGGGAGGAAAGGTGTGAAATAGTGACGTCATCCTCGCTGGAAATGTGGTTGGGAATGGCAGGATTGACGCGAGAGTCACAGTTGGTGAAAAAATTGACCAACATAAGAATTCGGTCTATTTCAATAAATAGATCAGGTTATTTTATTTTTATTATTTGTTTATTGGGCAGCTATTGGGCCAGAGGCTAAAACAGGTGTCTGCAACAGGTGCATGGGATGCTAAGAGAGATATTAGAGGACATTGGATTAACTTTAAATTGAAATGAAAATTGAAAAGGTGGATTAGGAAAATGAGTTTGTTCAAATAATCGTGGCATCTGTGGGATGCAACAATTTTGTGCCAGAATAGTGTATGGGGAACCGTCGTCTGGGAAGCGTCGTTAAATGGCAGTAGGTTTAGACAGGTATTGAAAGGGTTCGTGCAATGTCATTTTGGGCACCACTCGACACAAGAGTGGTAGAGAGCTGAAGTGAATTCTGCCAATATGGTGCAATAGGGTGACAACTGAGTTTTGTTTGGAAAACTATTTGTTTGCAATCTTGGTTCGTACATAAGCTGGCAAAGAGATTATGCCAGTCTGAGGGAGTTTGTGTCCTTTGGATGGGAGCTGGAGCCTTGTAGGGTTGGGGCTTGTGGCTCGCCATTGTCTGTCTGCCAGTTATGGTGGGCAGAGGGAAGAGGGAGTGATACTGCTCTGGCCTCTTGCTTGGCAGAATTGAGTATTGCTGGTTTTACCCCTGTTCAAAATTGAGCTCTCGAGAGCTGATTAACATTAGGATGCATCTCTCAAGGGACCCCTGGGTGGTCTCGAGAGCTGAGGTGTGAAATATGATGATTTTGTCTTGTGGACAATTTGTGGGTGGCTAGACAGACGCGCCTGGAAGGGGACATTGTACTCATGTGGGTTGTGTCTGAAGGAAAGGTTTGGGAGGAAGTGTGAAGAAGGTCGTGGAAAGTGCAAAGATGATTGGATTGGAAAGTCGAATCAGATGGATTATTTGTCAATGACAGGTGACTTTGTTGGGAATTGTTGAGGAAGTAGAGGAAAAGGTTGTAAAAAGTTAATGGAAAAGACAGGAAATAAAGGAAAGTGGTTAGTTATGGACTGTTGTTTTTGTGATAAGAAGGTGATACAAGGGTTTGACTTGCACTGGGGGGACCAATGAATGTAAAGTTGTAAATTTCGTTTAAAAACGTTGTGTTAGATTGCTACATGCAGAATGACCCCAATCGAGGAGGTGATTGGGGGCTGGTGAAGATTGGATCACGGCTCTGCAGACCAGGTGAACAGAACTCCACCAGGTATGTGGGAATCACATCAATTGAATTATTGCTCAAAGGGAGGTGATAGAGCAAAATGAAGAAGATTGTCATGGGGACCGCAAGGCTAACCCCCGCTCTTGCAGGGAAATGGCTTTGGGAGGCTAGTTGTTGTTGTTTTGGTAGTCTCTAGGTTCTAAAACCTAAGGCAAAATGCACAGGAGGGTAGAGTTGGTGATTGCGGATGGAGATTAGCTGGAGAACTTGGAGACGATTTCGTTATTTTTCAGATAATTTTTCCAGTGGGTTTATACTGGTGTGAAATTCGCGTATCTAGGAAGGAAGGGAAAAAATGTCCAGGTATTGATAGGATAACAGTGAAGTTTTGAAGGGGAGAATACCGATTATTTCCATTGACCGATTATGGTTGGGGGGGAAATGGTTGGTAAATCATGTATTATTAGATGTAGGGAAGATGATTAAAAGGAAAGTATTTTCGGAAATTGGTGAAAGTAAATATGGCATTTGAATTTCCAGACACGACACAGGAAATGCGGCTATGAATAAGCCAACCATCTGAGAGATAAGGTAACTAAATGCCAATTGGTGGGACGGGGGGCTAGGAATTTGATCATGGTGTGTGTAAGAAAGTATTTTTCAGGATGGATGATGAAGAAACCGCCGTCGGAAGACCATGATCTTGACCACAGAGGCCGTCGACCTGAATGGGTCCTTCAACAAGGCAGATGTGACCGGCGCTTCAGAAGATTGTATTGATGTTTGTGATGGCTGTGATACTTGTGTGGTAAACCCCTTGCGTGTACTGGCTAATGCCTCTTATGTATTACAAGCTCACAGCTGTACACCCCCTTCCGACCCAACTATGGATCTGATTGCGACGCTGGGTCTGGCAGTCGAGGGACCTGACATGGATATCCTAGACCCGCAAGCCGACCAGGCGTCCATGGGAGACTTTGACATAAAGGAAGTCCCTCTCTTTGCTTCAAATGTTTCGGATCTCTTTGCTTCAAGTGATTCGGATTTTAACGCTCTGTACCCTGACCAGGAACATGAGACACAAGATACTGACAACATTATGTATTCCCCAGAACAGCAGCACGTGAGAGATCTCATGGGCATGATCGTTGATTAACTTCGAAGATCTGCAAGGACCGCATCTGCAAAGGGTGGGGGGAGCAAGTTCCGCAGGGGAGGTAGCAGGCCCCCTGGCGGGGCAGAACCTCATCTGGACCAGACGCCTTCGTTGTGGATCCGAAACGTTAATGGACTTTCATGTTCTGAGCCTTCATGTTCCAAACACGCACAACATGACACCTTTCAAACATGCATGCGAGGTACTTTATGTGCGTGGCATGCCCTTGGAGGACACACATACAACACTCAATAAAGCCCGATGTGGCCACATATAACACTATACTCTTTTGCTTTGCAAATAAAGCCGATGTGGCCTGGTCTCTGTGATACGTAGTCTCGTAGAGACCAAATGGGGGAATGTCGAGATCATGCCTTTTATTGTGCCTTATGTAATTGTGGTTTGCATTTAATAATGGTTGCTTTGTGAAAAGGATTAAGCTTACTATGTTCCCTCTTGCTTTTTAACTATGCTATATTTTCCAACTGTGCCAAAAAATGTAGAAAGATAGAGAAACCGCTTGCTCCGTTAGACCCCCTAGTGAAAACGCGTCTGTCTGTCCTTGACCAAAAGCCAACATGGAAGATAAGTTTTGAGAATGTCACGGTGGTCTTGTGCTCTTTCTCCCCATGCCAAAGAAGATAGGGTTTCGGTGGGAGATGTCGAGGTCGAGCCAGTTTTTCCTTTGTCCGTGCTCATTTTTCAGCGCAGATTTTTTGTATAATTTTGTGTATATAAAGAAACTCTTGGTTGCCAATTTTCTAGGAGTGTATGTGGCCATGCTGTTCAATTGTGAATGGTATGACTCGTACACCCTCCACAGCGCTGTGATATTGGTTCATCATTAAATCTTGTTATCTCTTGAACTCAAGGTGTGGAACATGGTTCTATTCTCGTCATATATATATATATATAATTATATATATATATAGATATAGATATATATCTATATATATATATATATATATATATATATATATATATATATATATATATATATATATATATATATATATATATATATATATATATATGTATATATATATATATATATATATATATATATATGTATATAATTTGTATATAATTTGTATATTAATGTATATAATTTGTATATTATATGTATATAATATATATATATATATAATATGCATCTAAAATGTATATAATACGTATATAATATGCATATAATATGTATATAAAATGTACATAATATGTACATAATATGTAGATAATATGTATTTAATATGTATGTAATATGTAGATAATATGTAAATAATATGTATATAATATTGTTGCGGGGGCCGGGTTCAAAAATCCCCCCTTCTAAACAACAATTTTGTTGCGTGATTCCCCTTGGTTAATACCGGAGAATCACGAACACCTTCAAGGTGCACGGATCAAGGTGCAAGCGCGTGCCGAAGAACAGCGCGATCGAACCCTCACTTTCCCACACCTTCTGGGTACCGAGCGGATTTGCATGGTGTGGAAAGCGGCGTTACCACACGAGATTTACGGACCTGAATCTAGCCAAATTCGGTCTCGGATGATGCTCGGCCAATTGGTGAAAGGACGTAACAAACAGGTTGGAAAGGAATCAAATGTACAGCCTTTTATTTAGAAGGCACAGAGAAACAGAGACGAAGATTCAGCTTAACTATTCTTACGTTAGAGGGTTCACAAGACGTTGTTGTGGAGGAGTCTTCCGGTTCACAAGACGTTGTTGTGGAGGAGTCTTCCGGTTCACAATACGTTGTTGTGGAGGAGTCTTCCGGTTCACAATACGTTGCTGTGGATGAGTCTTCCAGTTCACAAGACGTTGTTGTGGAGGAGTCTTCCGGTTCACAAGACGTTGTTGTGGAGGAGTCTTCTGGTTCACAAGACGTTGTTGTGGAGGAGTCTTCCGGTTCACAAGACGTTGTTGTGGAGGAGTCTTCTGGTTCACAAGACGTTGTTGTGGAGGAGTTCTCCGGTTCACAAGACGTTGTTGTGGAGGAGTCTTCCGGTTCACAAGACGTTGTTGTGGAAGAGTATTCCAATTCACAAGACGTTGTTGTGGAGGAGTCTTCCGGTTCACAAGACGTTGTTGTGGAGGAGTCTTCCGGTTCACAAGACGTTGTTGTGGAGGAGTCTTCCGGTTCACAAGACGTTGTTGTGGAGGAGTATTCCCGTTTCACAAGACGTTGTTGTGGAGGAGTCTTCCGGTTCACAAGACGTTGTTGTGGAGGAGTCTTCTGGTTCACAAGACGTTGTTGTGGAGGAGTTCTCCGGTTCACAAGACGTTGTTGTGGAGGAGTCTTCCGGTTCACAAGACGTTGTTGTGGAGGAGTATTCCCGTTTCACAAGACGTTGTTGTGGAGGAGTCTTTCGGTTCACAATACGTTGTTGTGGAGGGGTCTTAGCGTTCAAAAGACGTTGTTGTGGAGGAGTATTCCCGTTTCACAAGACGTTGTTGTGGAGGAGTCTTTCGGTTCACAATACGTTGTTGTGGAGGAGTCTTCCGGTTCACAAGACGTTGTTGTGGAGGAGTCTTCCGGTTCACAAGACGTTGTTGTGGAGGAGTCTTCCGGTTCACAAGACGTTGTTGTGCAGGAGGTTTCCAAATCACAAGACATTGTTGCAGAGGAGTCTTCCGGTTCACAAGACGTTGTTGTGGAGGAGTCTTCTGGTTCACAAGACGTTGTTGTGGAGGAGTCTTCCGGTTCACAAGACGTTGTTGTGGAGGAGTCTTCCGGTTCACAAGACGTTGTTGTGGAGGAGTTTTCCGGTTCACAAGACGTTGTTGTGGAGGAGTCTTCCGGTTCACAAGACGTTGTTGTAGAGGAGTCTTCCGGTTCACAAGACGTTGTTGTGGAGGAGTCTTCCGGTTCACAAGACGTTGTTGTGGGGGAGTCTTCTGGTTCACAAGACGTTGTTGTGGAGGAGTCTTCCGGTTCACAAGACGTTGTTGTGGAGGAGTCTTCCGGTTCACAAGACGTTGTTGTGGAGGAGTTTTCCGTTTTGCAAGACGTTGTTGTGGAGGAGTCTTCCGGTTCACAAGACGTTTTTGTGGAGGAGTCTTCCGGTTCACAAGACGTTGTTGTGGAAGAATCTTACGGTTCACAAGACGTTGTTGTGGAGGAGTCTTACGGTTCACAAGACGTGTTGTGGAGGAGTCTTCCGGTTCACAAGACGTTGTTGTGGAGGAGTCTTCCGGTTCACAAGACGTTGTTGGGGAGGAGTCTTCCGGTTCACAAGACGTTGTTGTGGAGGAGTCTTCCTGTTCACAAGACGTTGTTGTGGAGGAGTCTTCTGGTTCACAAGACGTTGTTGTGGAGGTGTCTTCCGGTTCACAAGACGTTGTTGTGGAGGAGTCTTCCAATTCACAAGACGTTGTTGTGGAGGAGTCTTCCAGTTCACAAGATGTTGTGTGTAGGAGTCTTCCGGTTCACAAGACGTTGTTGTGGAGGAGTTTTCCGTTTCACAAGACATTGTTGTGGAGGAGTCTTCCGGTTCACAAGACGTTGTTGTGGAGGAGTCTTCCGGTTCACAAGACCTCGTTGTGGAGGAGTCTTCCGGTTCACAAGACCTTGTTGTGGAGGAGTCTTCCGGTTCACAAGACGTTGTTGTGGGTATTTCTCCCGGTTCACAAGACGTTGTTGTGGAGGAGTCTTCCGGTTCACAAGACTTTGTTGTGGAGGAGTCTTCCGGTTCAGAAGACATTGTTGTGGAAGAGTCTTCTGGTTCACAAGACGTTGTTGTGGAGGAATCTTCCGGTTCACAAGACGTTGTTGTGGAGGAGTCTTTCAGTTCCCAAGACATTGTTGTGGAGGAGTCTTCCGGTTCAGAAGACGTTGTTGTGGAAGAGTCTTCTGGTTCACAAGACGTTGTTGTGGAGGAG
Source organism: Myxine glutinosa (assembly GCF_964187855.1). Taxonomy (NCBI): domain Eukaryota; kingdom Metazoa; phylum Chordata; class Myxini; order Myxiniformes; family Myxinidae; genus Myxine; species Myxine glutinosa. The sequence continues at coordinate 48,140,937 of NC_136267.1, forward strand.
TCTTCCGGTTCACAAGACGTTGTTGTGGAGGAGGCTTTCGGTTCCCAAGACATTGTTGTGGAGGAGTCTTCCGGTTCCCAAGACGTTGTTGTGGATGAGACTTATGGTTCACAAGACGTTGTTGTGGAGGAGTCTTTCGGTTCACAAGGCGTTGTTGTGGAGGAGTCTTCCAGTTCACAAGACGTTGTTGTGGAGGAGTCTTCCAGTTCGCAAGACGTTGTTGTGGATGAGACTTATGGTTCACAAGACGTTGTTGTGGAGGAGTCATTGGGTTCGCAAGACGTTGTTGTGGAGGAGTCATTGGGTTCGCAAGACGTTGTTGTGGAGGAATCTTCCGGTTCACAAGACGTTGTTGTGGAGGAGTCTTCCGGTTCACAAGATGTTGTTGTGGAGGAGTCTTCCGGTTCACAAGACATTGTTGTGTAGGGGTCTTCCAGTTCACAAGACGTTGTTGTGGAGGAGTCTTCCCGTTCACAAGACGTTGTTGTGGTGGAGTCTTCTGCTTCACAAGACGTTGTTGTGGAGGAGTCTTCCGTTTCACAAGACGTTGTTGTGGAGGAGTCTTACAGTTTACAAGATGTTGTTGTGGAGGAGTCTTCTGGTTCACAAGACGTTGTTGTGGAGGAGTCTTCCAGTTCACAAGACGTTGTTGTGGAGGAGTCTTCCACTTCACAAGACGTTGTTGTGGAGGAGTCTGCCGGTTCACAAGACGTTGTGGTGGAGGAGTCTTCCGGTTCACAAGCCATTGTTGTGGAGGAGTATTTCGGTTCACAAGACATTGTTGTGGAGGAGTATTCCGGTTCACAAGATGTTGTTGTGGAGGAGTCTTCCAATTCACAAGACGTTGTTGTGGAGGTGTCTTCCAATTCACAAGACGTTGTTGTGGAGGAGTCTTACGGTTCACAAGTCGTTGTTGTGGAGGAGTCTTATGGTTCACAAGACGTTGTTGTGGAGGAGTCTTACGGTTCACAAGACGTTGTTGTGGAGGAGTCTTCCAATTCACAAGATATTGTTGTGGAGGAGTCTCTCCGCTTCACAAGACCTTGTTGTGGAGGAGTTTTGCGGTTCACAAAATGTTGTTGTGGAGGAGTCTTTCGGTTCCTAAGACATTGTTGTGGAGTCGTCTTCCGGTTCGCAAGACGTTGTTGTGGATGAGAGTTATCGTTCACAAGACGTTGTTGTGGAGGAGTCTTTCGGTTCACAAAACGTTGTTGTGGAGGAGTCTTCCGGTTCAGAAGACGTTGTTGTGGAGGAGTCTTCCAGTTCCCAAGACGTTGTTGTGGAGGAGTCTTCCGGTTCAAAAGACGTTGTTGTGGAGGAGTTTTCCGGTTCACAAAATGTTGTTGTGGAGGAGTCTTATGGTTCACAAGACGTTATTGTGGAGGAGTCTTTCCGTTCACAAGACGTTGTTGTTGAGGAGTCTTCCAGTTCACAAGACGTTGTTGTGGAGGAGTCTTTCGGTTTCCAAGACATTGTTGTGGAGGAGTCTCTCCGGTTCGCAAGACGTTGTTGTGGAGGAGTCTTCTGGTTCACAAGCCGTTGTTGTGGAGGAGTATTCCTGTTCACAAGACGTTGTTGTGGATGCGTCTTCCGGTTCATAAGACGTTGTTGTGGAGGAGTCTTCCGGTTCACAAGACTGTGGTGGAGGAGTCTTCCGATTCACAAGACGTTGTTGTGGAGGAGTCTTCCGGTTCACAAGACGTTGTTGTGGAGGAGTCTTCCGGTTCACAAGACGTTGTTGTTGAGGAGTCTTCCGGTTCACAAGACGTTGTTGTGGAGGAGTCTTCCGGATCACAAGACGTTGTTGTGGAGGAGTCTTCTGTTTCACAAGACGTTGTTGTGGAGGAGTCTTACGGTTCACAAGACGTTGTTGTGGAGGAGTCTTCCAGGTCACAAGACGTTGTTGTGGAGGAGTCTTCCATTTCACAAGACGTTGTTGTGGAGGAGTCTTCCATTTCACAAGACGTTGTTGTGGAGGAGTCTTCCGGTTCACAAGACGTTGTTGTGGAGGAGTCTTCCGGTTCACAAGACGTTGTTGTGGAGGAGTCTTCCGGTTCACAAGACAAGACATTGTTGTGGAGGAGTCTTCCGGTTCACAAGCCGTTGTTGTGGATGAGTATTCCGGTTCACAAGACGTTGTTGTGAATGAGTCTTCCAGTTCACAAGACGTTGTTGTGGAGGAGTCTTCCGTTTCACAAGACGTTGTTGTGGAGGAGTCTTCCGGTTCACAAGACGTTGTTGTGGAGGAGTCTTCCGGTTCACAAGACGTTGTTGTGGAGGAGTCTTCCGGTTCACAAGACGTTGTTGTGGAGGAGTCTTCCGGTTCACAAGACGTTGTTGTGGAGGAGTCTTCCAGTTCACAAGACGTTGTTGTTTAGGAGTCTTCCAGTTCAAAAGACGTTGTTGTGGAGGAGTCTTCCGGTTCACAAGACGTTGTTGTGGAGGAGTCTTCCAGTTCACAAGACGTTGTTGTGGAGGAGTCTTCCGGGTCACAAGCCGTTGTTGTGGAGGAGTATTCCGGTTCACAAGATGTTGTGGAGGAGTCTTCCAATTCACAAGACGTTGTTGTGGAGGAGTCTTCCAGTTCACAATATGTTGTTGTGGAGGAGTCTTCCGGTTCACAAGACGTTGTTGTGGAGGAGTCTTCTGGTGCACAAGCCGTTGTTGTGGAGGAGTATTCCTGTTCACAAGACGTTGTTGTGGAGGAGTCTTCAGGTTCACAAGACGTTGTTGTGGAGGAGTCTTCCGGTTCACAAGACGTTGTTGTGGAGGAGTCTTCCAGTTCACAAGACGTTGTTGTGGAGAAGTCTTCCGGTTCACAAGACGTTGTTGTGGATAAGTTTTCCGGTTCACAAAATGTTGTTGTGGAGGAGTCTTGTGGTTCACAAGACGTTATTGTGGAGGAGTCTTTCGGTTCACAAGACGTTGTTGTGGAGGAGTCTTCCGGTTCACAAGACGTTGTTGTGGAGGAGTCTTCCGGTTCACAAGACGTTGTTGTGAAGGAGTCTTCCAGTTCACAAGACGTTGTTGTGGAGGAGTCTTGCGTTACACTGTTAACCAATAAGAATGGACAGGATTCTGACATTTTCTCCAGTTCCCATCGTGATCGATGACGAAACTAATCGATAGTAATTGATAGATTAAAAATTTGGAAACGCTCTGCGACCCTCCCACAGGTCTGCAGGTGTGTTCCATTGTCAATAAACTTGTGGCGTGCTCGCCTAATTTTAAACACTCAAGCAAGCACTCCAAAGAAACGGTTGAGAAGGAACGGCTGGCTTGGCAAGCGACAGCAAGCTGATTGCTCCTGGAAAATACATTATGTTGCAAAGCCTGGTTGTCGTTAAGGACGCGTCGACTGCCTGGAAACCGCTAAGCCACGCCCCTCGGTCAGTTGTGCTTTTATCGAGTCGAAATCGATGAACTAGTGCAACTTATAAACGTCTAATTGCTTCACTGTAAGTTGTGTTGTCCTTTAAAAGGCTCAAATATAATATGAAAACGGAGGTGGTTTGATCGAGAAGAAGGAACGAGGTCAGAATACCTTCAAGGTATTAAATTGCTTATTTAAGTTGTGATTTTAACAGATTTTGAGGTTGTTTGAAGATGATTAAAGGAAAGTTCTTCGAATATTCCCTTTTGGAGAATTTCTCCAAGAAATCCGCAATGAGGGAAACTCATGTGAGCTCCATGGGACGATGAACGGAGGAAAGGCGACGGTACAGAGAGGGAAAGAAAGCACAAACGTTTGGACAGATCAGAAGGGCGTGTCCTCCACGAGGTCGGCCTTTCCGGCATATAAAGCATGCAATTCAGCCACTTGATCTGGGTAGTGAACGGTCACTACCTCGTTGTCTCTTGTGGTCAAAGCTCCTTGGTCCTTGGATGAGTATTCCGGTTCACAAGATGTTGTTGTGGAGGAGTCTTTCGGTTCACAAGACGTTGTTGTGGAGAAGTCTCCGTTTTACAAGACGTTGTTGTGGAGGAGTCTTCCGGTTCACAAGACGTTATTGTGGAGGAGTCTTGCGGTTCGCAAGGCGCTGTTGTGGATGAGACTTATGGTTCACAAGACTGTGTTGTGGAGGAGTCATTGGGTTCGCAAGACGTTCTTGTGGAGGAGTCATTGGGTTCACAAGACGTTGTTGTGGAGGAGTCATTGGGTTCACAAGACGTTGTTGTGGAGAAGTCTTCCGGTTCACAAGACGTTTTTGTGGAGGAGTCTTCCGGTTCACAAGACGTTGTTGTGGAGGAGTCTTCCGGTTCACAAGACGTTGTTGTGGAACAGTCTTCTGGTTCACAAGACGTTGTTGTGGAGGAGTCTTCTGGTTCACAAGACGTTGTTGTGGAGGAGTCTTCCAGTTCACAAGACGTTGTTGTGGAGGAGTCTTCCGGTTCACAATGTGTTGTTGTGGAGGAGTCTTCCGGTTCACAAGACGTTGTTGTGGAGGAGTCTTCCGTTTCACAAGACGTTGTTGTGGAGTCTTACGGTTAACAAGACGTTGTTGTGGAGGAGTCTTCCGGTTCACAAGACGTTGTTGTGGAGGAGTCTTCCGGTTCACAAGACGTTGTTGTGGAGGAGTCTTCCGGTTCACAAGACGTTGTTGTGGAGGAGTCTTCCGGTTCACAAGACGTTGTTGTGGAGGAGTCTTCCAGTTCACAAGACGTTGTTGTGGAGGAGTCTTCCGGTTCACAAGACGTTGTTGTGGAGGAGTCTTCCGGTTCACAAGACGTTGTTGTGGAGGAGTATTCCTGTTCATAAGACGTTGTTGTGGAGGAGTCTTCTGGTTCACAAGACTGTGGTGGAGGAGTCTTCCGGTTCACAAGACGTTGTTGTGGAGGAGTCTTTCGGTTTACAAGACGTTGTTGTGGAGGAGTCTTCTGGTTCACAAGACGTTGTTGTGGAGGAGTCTTCCGGTTCACAAGACGTTGTTGTGGAGGAGTCTTCCGGGTCACAAGACGTTGTTGTGGAGGAGTCTTCCGTTTCACAAGACGTTGTTGTGGAGGAGTCTTACGGTTCACAAGACGTTGTTGTGGATGAGTATCCCGGTTCACAAGACGTTGTTGTGGAACAGTCTTCTGGTTCACAAGACGTTGTTGTGGAGGAGTCTTCCGGTTCACAAGACGTTGTTGTGGAGGAGTCTTCCGGTTCACAAGACGTTGTTGTGGAGGAGTCTTCCGGGTCACAAGACGTTGTTGTGGAGGAGTCTTCCATTTCACAAGACGTTGTTGTGGAGGAGTCTTCCGGTTCACAAGACGTTGTTGTGGAGGAGTCTTCCAGTTCACAAGACGTTGTTGTGGAGGAGTCTTCCAGTTCACAAGACGTTGTTATGGAGAAGTCTTCCGGTTCACAAGACAAGACATTGTTGTGGAGGAGTCTTCCGGTTCACAAGCCATTGTTGTGGATGAGTATCCCGGTTCACAAGACGTTGTTGTGGATGAGTCTTCCAGTTCACAAGACGTTGTTGTGGAGGAGACTTCCAATTCACAAGACGTTGTTGTGGAGGAGTCTTCCGGTTCACAAGACGTTGTTGTGGAGGAGTCTTCCGGTACACAAGACGTTGTTGTGGAGGAGTCTTATGGTTCACAAGACGTTGTTGTGGAGGAGTCATTGGGTTCACAAGACGTTGTTGTGGAGGAGTCTTCCAGTTCACAAGACGTTGTTGTTTAGGAGTCTTCTGGTTCACAAGACGTTGTTGTAGAGGAGTCTTCTGGTTCACAAGACGTTGTTGTAGAGGAGTCTTCCGGTTCACAAGACGTTGTTGTGGAACAGTCTTCTGGTTCACAAGACGTTGTTGTGGAGGAGTCTTCTGGTTCACAAGACGTTGTTGTGGAGGAGTCTTCCGGTTCACAATGCGTTGTTGTGGAGGAGTCTTCCGGTTCACAAGACGTTGTTGTGGAGGAGTCTTCCGTTTCACAAGACGTTGTTGTGGAGGAGTCTTACGGTTCACAAGACGTTGTTGTGGAGGAGTCTTCCGGTTCACAAGACGTTGTTGTGGAGGAGTCTTCCGGTTCACAAGACGTTGTTGTGGAGGAGTCTTCCGGTTCACAAGACGTTGTTGTGGAGGAGTCTTCCGGTTCACAAGACGTTGTTGTGGAGGAGTCTTCCGATTCACAAGACGTTGTTGTGGAGGAGTCTTCCAGTTCACAAGACGTTGTTGTGGAGGAGTCTTCCGGTTCACAAGACGTTGTTGTGGAGGAGTCTTCTGGTTCACAAGCCGTTGTTGTGGAGGAGTATTCCTGTTCATAAGACGTTGTTGTGGAGGAGTCTTCCGGTTCACCAGACTGTGGTGGAGGAGTCTTCTGGTTCACAAGACGTTGTTGTGGAGGAGTCTTTCGGTTCACAAGACGTTGTTGTGGAGGAGTCGTCCGGTTCACAAGACGTTGTTGTGGAGGAGTCTTCTGGTTCACAAGACTTTGTTGTGGAGAAGTCTTCCGGGTCACAAGACGTTGTTGTGGAGGAGTCTTCCGTTTCACAAGACGTTGTTGTGGAGGAGTCTTCCAGTTCACAAGACGTTGTTGTGGAGGAGTCTTCGAGGTCACAAGACGTTGTTGTGGAGGAGTCTTCCATTTCACTAGACGTTGTTGTGGAGGAGTCTTCCGGTTCACAAGACGTTGTTGTGGAGGAGTCTTCTGGTTCACAAGACGTTGTTGTGGAGGAGTCTTCCGGTTCACAAGACGTTGTTGTGGAGGAGTCTTCCAGTTCACAAGACGTTGTTGTGGAGAAGTCTTCCGGTTCACAAGACAAGACATTGTTGTGGAGGAGTCTTCCGGTTCACAAGCCGTTGTTGTGGATGAGTATCCCGGTTCACAAGACGTTGTTGTGGATGAGTCTTCCAGTTCACAAGACGTTGTTGTGGAGGAGTCTTCCAATTCACAAGACGTTGTTGTGGAGGAGTCTTCCGGTTCACAAGACGTTGTTGTGGAGGAGTCTGCCGGTTCACAAGACGTTGTTGTGGATGAGTCTTACGGTTCACAAGATGTTGTTGTGGAGGAGTCTTCCAATTCACAAGATGTTGTTGTGGAGGAGTCTTCCAATTCACAAGATGTTGTTGTGGAGGAGTCTTCCGGTTCACAAGACGTTGTTGTGGAGGAGTCTTCCGGGTCAAAAGCCGTTGTTGTGGAGGATTATTCCGCTTCACAAGATGTTGTTGTGGAGGAGTCTTCCAGTTCACAAGACGTTGTTGTGGAGGAGTCTTCCGGTTCACAAGACATTGTTGTGGAGGAGTCTTCTGGTTCACAAGCCGTTGTTGTGGAGGAGTATTCCTGTTCATAAGACGTTGTTGTGGAGGAGTCTTCCGGTTCACAAGACTGTGGTGGAGGAGTCTCCCGGTTCACAAGACGTTGTTGTGGAGGAGTCTCCCGGTTCACAAGACGTTGTTGTGGAGGAGTCTTCCGGTTCACAAGACGTTGTTGTGGAGGAGTCTTCTGGTTCACAAGACGTTGTTGTGGAGGAGAACTCCGGGTCACAAGACGTTGTTGTGGAGGAGTCTTCCGTTTCACAAGACGTTGTTGTGGAGGAGTCTTCGAGGTCACAAGACGTTGTTGTGGAGGAGTCTTCCATTTCACAAGACGTTGTTGTGGAGGAGTCTTCCGGTTCACAAGACTGTGGTGGAGGAGTCTTCCGGTTCACAAGACGTTGTTGTGGAGGAGTCTTCCGGTTCACAAGACGTTGTTGTGGAGGAGTCTTCCGGTTCACAAGACGTTGTTGTTGAGGAGTCTTCCGGTTCACAAGACGTTGTTGTGGAGGAGTCTTCCGGATCACAGGACGTTGTTGTGGAGGAGTCTTCCGGTTCACAAGACGTTGTTGTGGAGGAGTCTTCCGGTTCACAAGACTGTGGTGGAGGAGTCTTCCGGTTCACAAGACGTTGTTGTGGAGGAGTCTTCCGGTTCACAAGACGTTGTTGTGGAGGAGTCTTCCGGTTCACAAGACGTTGTTGTTGAGGAGTCTTCCATTTCACAAGACGTTGTTGTGGAGGAGTCTTCCATTTCACAAGACGTTGTTGTGGAGGAGTCTTCCGGTTCACAAGACGTTGTTGTGGAGGAGTCTTCCGGTTCACAAGACAAGACATTGTTGTGGAGGAGTCTTCCGGTTCACAAGCCGTTGTTGTGGATGAGTCTTCCAGGTCACAAGACGTTGTTGTGAATGAGTCTTCCAGTTCACAAGACGTTGTTGTGGAGGAGTCTTCCATTTCACAAGACGTTGTTGTGGAGGAGTCTTCCGGTTCACAAGACGTTGTTGTGGAGGAGTCTTCCGGTTCACAAGACGTTGTTGTGGAGGAGTCTTCCGGTTCACAAGACGTTGTTGTGGAGGAGACTTCCAATTCACAAGACGTTGTTGTGGAGGAGTCTTCCGGTTCACAAGACGTTGTTGTGGAGGAGTCTTCTGGTACACAAGACGTTGTTGTGGAGGAGTCTTATGGTTCACAAGACGTTGTTGTGGAGGAGTAATTGGGTTCACAAGACGTTGTTGTGGAGGAGTCATTGGGTTCACAAGACGTTGTTGTGGAGAAGTCTTCCGGTTCACAAGACGTTTTTGTGGAGGAGTCTTCTGGTTCACAAGACGTTGTTGTAGAGGAGTCTTCCGGTTCACAAGACGTTGTTGTGGAACAGTCTTCTGGTTCACAAGACGTTGTTGTGGAGGAGTCTTCTGGTTCACAAGACGTTGTTGTGGAGGAGTCTTCCGGTTCACAATGCATTGTTGTGGAGGAGTCTTCCGGTTCACAAGACGTTGTTGTGGAGGAGTCTTCCGTTTCACAAGACGTTGTTGTGGAGGAGTCTTACGGTTCACAAGACGTTGTTGTGGAGGAGTCTTCCGGTTCACAAGACGTTGTTGTGGAGGAGTCTTCCGGTTCACAAGACGTTGTTGTGGAGGAGTCTTCCGGTTCACAAGACGTTGTTGTGGAGGAGTCTTCCGATTCACAAGACGTTGTTGTGGAGGAGTCTTCCAGTTCACAAGACGTTGTTGTGGAGGAGTCTTCCGGTTCACAAGACGTTGTTGTGGAGGAGTCTTCTGGTTCACAAGCCGTTGTTGTGGAGGAGTATTCCTGTTCATAAGACGTTGTTGTGGAGGAGTCTTCCGGTTCACCAGACTGTGGTGGAGGAGTCTTCTGGTTCACAAGACATTGTTGTGGAGGAGTCTTTCGGTTCACAAGACGTTGTTGTGGAGCAGTCGTCCGGTTCACAAGACGTTGTTGTGGAGGAGACTTCTGGTTCACAAGACGTTGTTGTGGAGGAGTCTTCCGGGTCACAAGACGTTGTTGTGGAGGAGTCTTCCGTTTCACAAGACGTTGTTGTGGAGGAGTCTTCCAGTTCACAAGACGTTGTTGTGGAGGAGTCTTCGAGGTCACAAGACGTTGTTGTGGAGGGGTCTTCCATTTCACTAGACGTTGTTGTGGAGGAGTCTTCCGGTTCACAAGACGTTGTTGTGGAGGAGTCTTCTGGTTCACAAGACGTTGTTGTGGAGGAGTCTTCCGGTTCACAAGACGTTGTTGTGGAGTAGTCTTCCAGTTCACAAGACGTTGTTGTGGAGAAGTCTTCCGGTTCACAAGACAAGACATTGTTGTGGAGGAGTCTTCCGGTTCACAAGCCATTGTTGTGGATGAGTATCCCGGTTCACAAGACGTTGTTGTGGAGTAGTCTTCCAGTTCACAAGACGTTGTTGTGGAGGAGTCTTCCAATTCACAAGACGTTGTTGTGGAGGAGTCTGCCGGTTCACAAGACGTTGTTGTGGATGAGTCTTACGGTTCACAAGACGTTGTTGTGGAGGAGTCTTACGGTTCACAAGACGTTGTTGTGGAGGAGTCTTCCAATTCACAAGATGTTGTTGTGGAGGAGTCTTCCAATTCACAAGATGTTGTTGTGGAGGAGTCTTCCAATTCACAAGATGTTGTTGTGGAGGAGTCTTCCGGTTCACAAGACGTTGTTGTGGAGGAGTCTTCCGGGTCAAAAGCCGTTGTTGTGGAGGATTATTCCGGTTCACAAGATGTTGTTGTGGAGGAGTCTTCCAGTTCACAAGACGTTGTTGTCGAGGAGTCTTCCGGTTCACAAGACGTTGTTGTGGAGGAGTCTTCTGGTTCACAAGCCGTTGTTGTGGAGGAGTATTCCTGTTCATAAGACGTTGTTGTGGAGGAGTCTTCCGGTTCACAAGACTGTGGTGGAGGAGTGTTCCGGTTCACAGGACGTTGTTGTGGAGGAGTCTCCCGGTTCACAAGACGTTGTTGTGGAGGAGTCTTCCGGTTCACAAGCCGTTGTTGTGGATGAGTATCCCGGTTCACAAGACGTTGTTGTGGAGGAGAACTCCGGTTCACAAGACGTTGTTGTGGAGGAGTCTTCCGTTTCACAAGACGTTGTTGTGGAGGAGTCTTATGGTTCACAAGACGTTGTTGTGGAGGAGTCATTGGGTTCACAAGACGTTGTTGTGGAGGAGTCATTGGGTTCACAAGACGTTGTTGTGGAGGAGTCATTGGGTTCACAAGACGTTGTTGTGGAGAAGTCTTCCGGTTCAAAAGACGTTTTTGTGGAGGAGTCTTCTGGTTCACAAGACGTTGTTGTAGAGGAGTCTTCCGGTTCACAAGACGTTGTTGTGGAACAGTCTTCTGGTTCACAAGACGTTGTTGTGGAGGAGTCTTCTGGTTCACAAGACGTTGTTGTGGAGGAGTCTTCCGGTTCACAATGCGTTGTTGTGGAGGAGTCTTCCGGTTCACAAGACGTTGTTGTGGAGGAGTCTTCCGTTTCACAAGACGTTGTTGTGGAGGAGTCTTACGGTTCACAAGACGTTGTTGTGGAGGAGTCTTCCGGTTCACAAGACGTTGTTGTGGAGGAGTCTTCCGGTTCACAAGACGTTGTTGTGGAGGAGTCTTCCGGTTCACAAGACGTTGTTGTGGAGGAGTCTTCCGATTCACAAGACGTTGTTGTGGAGGAGTCTTCCGGTTCACAAGACGTTGTTGTGGAGGAGTCTTCTGGTTCACAAGCCGTTGTTGTGGAGGAGTATTCCTGTTCATAAGACGTTGTTGTGGAGGAGTCTTCCGGTTCACCAGACTGTGGTGGAGGAGTCTTCTGGTTCACAAGACGTTGTTGTGGAGGAGTCTTTCGGTTCACAAGACGTTGTTGTGGAGGAGTCGTCCGGTTCACAAGACGTTGTTGTGGAGGAGTCTTCTGGTTCACAAGACGTTGTTGTGGAGAAGTCTTCCGGGTCACAAGACGTTGTTGTGGAGGAGTCTTCCGTTTCACAAGACGTTGTTGTGGAGGAGTCTTCCAGTTCACAAGACGTTGTTGTGGAGGAGTCTTCGAGGTCACAAGACGTTGTTGTGGAGGAGTCTTCCGGTTCACAAGATGTTGTTGTGGAGGAGTCTTCCGGTTCACAAGACATTGTTGTGTAGGGGTCTTCCAGTTCACAAGACGTTGTTGTGGAGGAGTCTTCCCGTTCACAAGACGTTGTTGTGGTGGAGTCTTCTGCTTCACAAGACGTTGTTGTGGAGGAGTCTTCCGTTTCACAAGACGTTGTTGTGGAGGAGTCTTACAGTTTACAGGATGTTGTTGTGGAGGAGTCTTCTGGTTCACAAGACGTTGTTGTGGAGGAGTCTTCCAGTTCACAAGACGTTGTTGTGGAGGAGTCTTCCACTTCACAAGACGTTGTTGTGGAGGAGTCTGCCGGTTCACAAGACGTTGTGGTGGAGGAGTCTTCCGGTTCACAAGCCATTGTTGTGGAGGAGTATTTCGGTTCACAAGACATTGTTGTGGAGGAGTATTCCGGTTCACAAGATGTTGTTGTGGAGGAGTCTTCCAATTCACAAGACGTTGTTGTGGAGGTGTCTTCCAATTCACAAGACGTTGTTGTGGAGGAGTCTTACGGTTCACAAGTCGTTGTTGTGGAGGAGTCTTATGGTTCACAAGACGTTGTTGTGGAGGAGTCTTACGGTTCACAAGACGTTGTTGTGGAGGAGTCTTCCAATTCACAAGATATTGTTGTGGAGGAGTCTCTCCGCTTCACAAGACCTTGTTGTGGAGGAGTTTTGCGGTTCACAAAATGTTGTTGTGGAGGAGTCTTTCGGTTCCTTAGACATTGTTGTGGAGTCGTCTTCCGGTTCGCAAGACGTTGTTGTGGATGAGAGTTATCGTTCACAAGACGTTGTTGTGGAGGAGTCTTTCGGTTCACAAAACGTTGTTGTGGAGGAGTCTTCCGGTTCAGAAGACGTTGTTGTGGAGGAGTCTTCCAGTTCCCAAGACGTTGTTGTGGAGGAGTCTTCCGGTTCAAAAGACGTTGTTGTGGAGGAGTTTTCCGGTTCACAAAATGTTGTTGTGGAGGAGTCTTATGGTTCACAAGACGTTATTGTGGAGGAGTCTTTCCGTTCACAAGACGTTGTTGTTGAGGAGTCTTCCAGTTCACAAGACGTTGTTGTGGAGGAGTCTTTCGGTTTCCAAGACATTGTTGTGGAGGAGTCTCTCCGGTTCGCAAGACGTTGTTGTGGAGGAGTCTTCTGGTTCACAAGCCGTTGTTGTGGAGGAGTATTCCTGTTCACAAGACGTTGTTGTGGATGCGTCTTCCGGTTCATAAGACGTTGTTGTGGAGGAGTCTTCCGGTTCACAAGACTGTGGTGGAGGAGTCTTCCGATTCACAAGACGTTGTTGTGGAGGAGTCTTCCGGTTCACAAGACGTTGTTGTGGAGGAGTCTTCCGGTTCACAAGACGTTGTTGTTGAGGAGTCTTCCGGTTCACAAGACGTTGTTGTGGAGGAGTCTTCCGGATCACAAGACGTTGTTGTGGAGGAGTCTTCTGTTTCACAAGACGTTGTTGTGGAGGAGTCTTACGGTTCACAAGACGTTGTTGTGGAGGAGTCTTCCAGGTCACAAGACGTTGTTGTGGAGGAGTCTTCCAGGTCACAAGACGTTGTTGTGGAGGAGTCTTCCATTTCACAAGACGTTGTTGTGGAGGAGTCTTCCATTTCACAAGACGTTGTTGTGGAGGAGTCTTCCGGTTCACAAGACGTTGTTGTGGAGGAGTCTTCCGGTTCACAAGACAAGACATTGTTGTGGAGGAGTCTTCCGGTTCACAAGCCGTTGTTGTGGATGAGTATTCCGGTTCACAAGACGTTGTTGTGAATGAGTCTTCCAGTTCACAAGACGTTGTTGTGGAGGAGTCTTCCGTTTCACAAGACGTTGTTGTGGAGGAGTCTTCCGGTTCACAAGACGTTGTTGTGGAGGAGTCTTCCGGTTCACAAGACGTTGTTGTGGAGGAGTCTTCCGGTTCACAAGACGTTGTTGTGGAGGAGTCTTCCGGTTCACAAGACGTTGTTGTGGAGGAGTCTTCCAGTTCACAAGACGTTGTTGTTTAGGAGTCTTCCAGTTCAAAAGACGTTGTTGTGGAGGAGTCTTCCGGTTCACAAGACGTTGTTGTGGAGGAGTCTTCCAGTTCACAAGACGTTGTTGTGGAGGAGTCTTCCGGGTCACAAGCCGTTGTTGTGGAGGAGTATTCCGGTTCACAAGATGTTGTGGAGGAGTCTTCCAATTCACAAGACGTTGTTGTGGAGGAGTCTTCCAGTTCACAATATGTTGTTGTGGAGGAGTCTTCCGGTTCACAAGACGTTGTTGTGGAGGAGTCTTCTGGTGCACAAGCCGTTGTTGTGGAGGAGTATTCCTGTTCACAAGACGTTGTTGTGGAGGAGTCTTCAGGTTCACAAGACGTTGTTGTGGAGGAGTCTTCCGGTTCACAAGACGTTGTTGTGGAGGAGTCTTCCAGTTCACAAGACGTTGTTGTGGAGAAGTCTTCCGGTTCACAAGACGTTGTTGTGGATAAGTTTTCCGGTTCACAAAATGTTGTTGTGGAGGAGTCTTGTGGTTCACAAGACGTTATTGTGGAGGAGTCTTTCGGTTCACAAGACGTTGTTGTGGAGGAGTCTTCCGGTTCACAAGACGTTGTTGTGGAGGAGTCTTCCGGTTCACAAGACGTTGTTGTGAAGGAGTCTTCCAGTTCACAAGACGTTGTTGTGGAGGAGTCTTGCGTTACACTGTTAACCAATAAGAATGGACAGGATTCTGACATTTTCTCCAGTTCCCATCGTGATCGATGACGAAACTAATCGATAGTAATTGATAGATTAAAAATTTGGAAACGCTCTGCGACCCTCCCACAGGTCTGCAGGTGTGTTCCATTGTCAATAAACTTGTGGCGTGCTCGCCTAATTTTAAACACTCAAGCAAGCACTCCAAAGAAACGGTTGAGAAGGAACGGCTGGCTTGGCAAGCGACAGCAAGCTGATTGCTCCTGGAAAATACATTATGTTGCAAAGCCTGGTTGTCGTTAAGGACGCGTCGACTGCCTGGAAACCGCTAAGCCACGCCCCTCGGTCAGTTGTGCTTTTATCGAGTCGAAATCGATGAACTAGTGCAACTTATAAACGTCTAATTGCTTCACTGTAAGTTGTGTTGTCCTTTAAAAGGCTCAAATATAATATGAAAACGGAGGTGGTTTGATCGAGAAGAAGGAACGAGGTCAGAATACCTTCAAGGTATTAAATTGCTTATTTAAGTTGTGATTTTAACAGATTTTGAGGTTGTTTGAAGATGATTAAAGGAAAGTTCTTCGAATATTCCCTTTTGGAGAATTTCTCCAAGAAATCCGCAATGAGGGAAACTCATGTGAGCTCCATGGGACGATGAACGGAGGAAAGGCGACGGTACAGAGAGGGAAAGAAAGCACAAACGTTTGGACAGATCAGAAGGGCGTGTCCTCCACGAGGTCGGCCTTTCCGGCATATAAAGCATGCAATTCAGCCACTTGATCTGGGTAGTGAACGGTCACTACCTCGTTGTCTCTTGTGGTCAAAGCTCCTTGGTCCTTGGATGAGTATTCCGGTTCACAAGATGTTGTTGTGGAGGAGTCTTTCGGTTCACAAGACGTTGTTGTGGAGAAGTCTCCGTTTTACAAGACGTTGTTGTGGAGGAGTCTTCCGGTTCACAAGACGTTATTGTGGAGGAGTCTTGCGGTTCGCAAGGCGCTGTTGTGGATGAGACTTATGGTTCACAAGACTGTGTTGTGGAGGAGTCATTGGGTTCGCAAGACGTTCTTGTGGAGGAGTCATTGGGTTCACAAGACGTTGTTGTGGAGGAGTCATTGGGTTCACAAGACGTTGTTGTGGAGAAGTCTTCCGGTTCACAAGACGTTTTTGTGGAGGAGTCTTCCGGTTCACAAGACGTTGTTGTGGAGGAGTCTTCCGGTTCACAAGACGTTGTTGTGGAACAGTCTTCTGGTTCACAAGACGTTGTTGTGGAGGAGTCTTCTGGTTCACAAGACGTTGTTGTGGAGGAGTCTTCCAGTTCACAAGACGTTGTTGTGGAGGAGTCTTCCGGTTCACAATGTGTTGTTGTGGAGGAGTCTTCCGGTTCACAAGACGTTGTTGTGGAGGAGTCTTCCGTTTCACAAGACGTTGTTGTGGAGGAGTCTTACGGTTCACAAGACGTTGTTGTGGAGGAGTCTTCCGGTTCACAAGACGTTGTTGTGGAGGAGTCTTCCGGTTCACAAGACGTTGTTGTGGAGGAGTCTTCCGGTTCACAAGACGTTGTTGTGGAGGAGTCTTCCGGTTCACAAGACGTTGTTGTGGAGGAGTCTTCCAGTTCACAAGACGTTGTTGTGGAGGAGTCTTCCGGTTCACAAGACGTTGTTGTGGAGGAGTCTTCCGGTTCACAAGACGTTGTTGTGGAGGAGTATTCCTGTTCATAAGACGTTGTTGTGGAGGAGTCTTCTGGTTCACAAGACTGTGGTGGAGGAGTCTTCCGGTTCACAAGACGTTGTTGTGGAGGAGTCTTTCGGTTTACAAGACGTTGTTGTGGAGGAGTCTTCTGGTTCACAAGACGTTGTTGTGGAGGAGTCTTCCGGTTCACAAGACGTTGTTGTGGAGGAGTCTTCCGGGTCACAAGACGTTGTTGTGGAGGAGTCTTCCGTTTCACAAGACGTTGTTGTGGAGGAGTCTTACGGTTCACAAGACGTTGTTGTGGATGAGTATCCCGGTTCACAAGACGTTGTTGTGGAACAGTCTTCTGGTTCACAAGACGTTGTTGTGGAGGAGTCTTCCGGTTCACAAGACGTTGTTGTGGAGGAGTCTTCCGGTTCACAAGACGTTGTTGTGGAGGAGTCTTCCGGGTCACAAGACGTTGTTGTGGAGGAGTCTTCCATTTCACAAGACGTTGTTGTGGAGGAGTCTTCCGGTTCACAAGACGTTGTTGTGGAGGAGTCTTCTGCTTCACAAGACGTTGTTGTGGAGGAGTCTTCCAGTTCACAAGACGTTGTTGTGGAGGAGTCTTCCAGTTCACAAGACGTTGTTATGGAGAAGTCTTCCGGTTCACAAGACAAGACATTGTTGTGGAGGAGTCTTCCGGTTCACAAGCCATTGTTGTGGATGAGTATCCCGGTTCACAAGACGTTGTTGTGGATGAGTCTTCCAGTTCACAAGACGTTGTTGTGGAGGAGACTTCCAATTCACAAGACGTTGTTGTGGAGGAGTCTTCCGGTTCACAAGACGTTGTTGTGGAGGAGTCTTCCGGTACACAAGACGTTGTTGTGGAGGAGTCTTATGGTTCACAAGACGTTGTTGTGGAGGAGTCATTGGGTTCACAAGACGTTGTTGTGGAGGAGTCTTCCAGTTCACAAGACGTTGTTGTTTAGGAGTCTTCTGGTTCACAAGACGTTGTTGTAGAGGAGTCTTCTGGTTCACAAGACGTTGTTGTAGAGGAGTCTTCCGGTTCACAAGACGTTGTTGTGGAACAGTCTTCTGGTTCACAAGACGTTGTTGTGGAGGAGTCTTCTGGTTCACAAGACGTTGTTGTGGAGGAGTCTTCCGGTTCACAATGCGTTGTTGTGGAGGAGTCTTCCGGTTCACAAGACGTTGTTGTGGAGGAGTCTTCCGTTTCACAAGACGTTGTTGTGGAGGAGTCTTACGGTTCACAAGACGTTGTTGTGGAGGAGTCTTCCGGTTCACAAGACGTTGTTGTGGAGGAGTCTTCCGGTTCACAAGACGTTGTTGTGGAGGAGTCTTCCGGTTCACAAGACGTTGTTGTGGAGGAGTCTTCCGATTCACAAGACGTTGTTGTGGAGGAGTCTTCCAGTTCACAAGACGTTGTTGTGGAGGAGTCTTCCGGTTCACAAGACGTTGTTGTGGAGGAGTCTTCTGGTTCACAAGCCGTTGTTGTGGAGGAGTATTCCTGTTCATAAGACGTTGTTGTGGAGGAGTCTTCCGGTTCACCAGACTGTGGTGGAGGAGTCTTCTGGTTCACAAGACGTTGTTGTGGAGGAGTCTTTCGGTTCACAAGACGTTGTTGTGGAGGAGTCGTCCGGTTCACAAGACGTTGTTGTGGAGGAGTCTTCTGGTTCACAAGACGTTGTTGTGGAGAAGTCTTCCGGGTCACAAGACGTTGTTGTGGAGGAGTCTTCCGTTTCACAAGACGTTGTTGTGGAGGAGTCTTCCAGTTCACAAGACGTTGTTGTGGAGGAGTCTTCGAGGTCACAAGACGTTGTTGTGGAGGAGTCTTCCATTTCACTAGACGTTGTTGTGGAGGAGTCTTCCGGTTCACAAGACGTTGTTGTGGAGGAGTCTTCTGGTTCACAAGACGTTGTTGTGGAGGAGTCTTCCGGTTCACAAGACGTTGTTGTGGAGGAGTCTTCCAGTTCACAAGACGTTGTTGTGGAGGAGTCTTCCGGTTCACAAGACGTTGTTGTGGAGGAGTCTTCCGGTTCACAAGACGTTGTTGTGGAGTAGTCTTCCAGTTCACAAGACGTTGTTGTGGAGAAGTCTTCCGGTTCACAAGACAAGACATTGTTGTGGAGGAGTCTTCCGGTTCACAAGCCATTGTTGTGGATGAGTATCCCGGTTCACAAGACGTTGTTGTGGATGAGTCTTCCAGTTCACAAGACGTTGTTGTGGAGGAGTCTTCCAATTCACAAGACGTTGTTGTGGAGGAGTCTTCCGGTTCACAAGACGTTGTTGTGGAGGAGTCTGCCGGTTCACAAGACGTTGTTGTGGATGAGTCTTACGGTTCACAAGACGTTGTTGTGGAGGAGTCTTACGGTTCACAAGACGTTGTTGTGGAGGAGTCTTCCAATTCACAAGATGTTGTTGTGGAGGAGTCTTCCAATTCACAAGATGTTGTTGTGGAGGAGTCTTCCAATTCACAAGATGTTGTTGTGGAGGAGTCTTCCGGTTCACAAGACGTTGTTGTGGAGGAGTCTTCCGGGTCAAAAGCCGTTGTTGTGGAGGATTATTCCGGTTCACAAGATGTTGTTGTGGAGGAGTCTTCCAGTTCACAAGACGTTGTTGTCGAGGAGTCTTCCGGTTCACAAGACGTTGTTGTGGAGGAGTCTTCTGGTTCACAAGCCGTTGTTGTGGAGGAGTATTCCTGTTCATAAGACGTTGTTGTGGAGGAGTCTTCCGGTTCACAAGACTGTGGTGGAGGAGTGTTCCGGTTCACAGGACGTTGTTGTGGAGGAGTCTCCCGGTTCACAAGACGTTGTTGTGGAGGAGTCTTCCGGTTCACAAGACGTTGTTGTGGAGGAGTCTTCCGGTTCACAAGACGTTGTTGTGGAGGAGAACTCCGGTTCACAAGACGTTGTTGTGGAGGAGTCTTCCGTTTCACAAGACGTTGTTGTGGAGGAGTCTTATGGTTCACAAGACGTTGTTGTGGAGGAGTCATTGGGTTCACAAGACGTTGTTGTGGAGGAGTCATTGGGTTCACAAGACGTTGTTGTGGAGGAGTCATTGGGTTCACAAGACGTTGTTGTGGAGAAGTCTTCCGGTTCAAAAGACGTTTTTGTGGAGGAGTCTTCTGGTTCACAAGACGTTGTTGTAGAGGAGTCTTCCGGTTCACAAGACGTTGTTGTGGAACAGTCTTCTGGTTCACAAGACGTTGTTGTGGAGGAGTCTTCTGGTTCACAAGACGTTGTTGTGGAGGAGTCTTCCGGTTCACAATGCGTTGTTGTGGAGGAGTCTTCCGGTTCACAAGACGTTGTTGTGGAGGAGTCTTCCGTTTCACAAGACGTTGTTGTGGAGGAGTCTTACGGTTCACAAGACGTTGTTGTGGAGGAGTCTTCCGGTTCACAAGACGTTGTTGTGGAGGAGTCTTCCGGTTCACAAGACGTTGTTGTGGAGGAGTCTTCCGGTTCACAAGACGTTGTTGTGGAGGAGTCTTCCGATTCACAAGACGTTGTTGTGGAGGAGTCTTCCGGTTCACAAGACGTTGTTGTGGAGGAGTCTTCTGGTTCACAAGCCGTTGTTGTGGAGGAGTATTCCTGTTCATAAGACGTTGTTGTGGAGGAGTCTTCCGGTTCACCAGACTGTGGTGGAGGAGTCTTCTGGTTCACAAGACGTTGTTGTGGAGGAGTCTTTCGGTTCACAAGACGTTGTTGTGGAGGAGTCGTCCGGTTCACAAGACGTTGTTGTGGAGGAGTCTTCTGGTTCACAAGACGTTGTTGTGGAGAAGTCTTCCGGGTCACAAGACGTTGTTGTGGAGGAGTCTTCCGTTTCACAAGACGTTGTTGTGGAGGAGTCTTCCAGTTCACAAGACGTTGTTGTGGAGGAGTCTTCGAGGTCACAAGACGTTGTTGTGGAGGAGTCTTCCATTTCACTAGACGTTGTTGTGGAGGAGTCTTCCGGTTCACAAGACGTTGTTGTGGAGGAGTCTTCTGGTTCACAAGACGTTGTTGTGGAGGAGTCTTCCGGTTCACAAGACGTTGTTGTGGAGGAGTCTTCCAGTTCACAAGACGTTGTTGTGGAGAAGTCTTCCGGTTCACAAGACAAGACATTGTTGTGGAGGAGTCTTCCGGTTCACAAGCCGTTGTTGTGGATGAGTATCCCGGTTCACAAGACGTTGTTGTGGATGAGTCTTCCAGTTCACAAGACGTTGTTGTGGAGGAGTCTTCCAATTCACAAGACGTTGTTGTGGAGGAGTCTTCCGGTTCACAAGACGTTGTTGTCGAGGAGTCTGCCGGTTCACAAGACGTTGTTGTGGATGAGTCTTACGGTTCACAAGACGTTGTTGTGGAGGAGTCTTCCAATTCACAAGATGTTGTTGTGGAGGAGTCTTCCAATTCACAAGATGTTGTTGTGGAGGAGTCTTCCAATTCACAAGATGTTGTTGTGGAGGAGTCTTCCGGTTCACAAGACGTTGTTGTGGAGGAGTCTTCCGGGTCAAAAGCCGTTGTTGTGGAGGATTATTCCGGTTCACAAGATGTTGTTGTGGAGGAGTCTTCCAGTTCACAAGACGTTGTTGTGGAGGAGTCTTCCGGTTCACAAGACGTTGTTGTGGAGGAGTCTTCTGGTTCACAAGCCGTTGTTGTGGAGGAGTATTCCTGTTCATAAGACGTTGTTGTGGAGGAGTCTTCCGGTTCACAAGACTGTGGTGGAGGAGTCTTCCGGTTCACAAGACGTTGTTGTGGAGGAGTCTCCCGGTTCACAAGACGTTGTTGTGGAGGAGTCTTCCGGTTCACAAGACGTTGTTGTGGAGGAGTCTTCCGGTTCACAAGACGTTCTTGTGGAGGAGAACTCCGGGTCACAAGACGTTGTTGTGGAGGAGTCTTCCGTTTCACAAGACGTTGTTGTGGAGGAGTCTTATGGTTCACAAGACGTTGTTGTGGAGGAGTCTTCGAGGTCACAAGACGTTGTTGTGGAGGAGTCTTCCATTTCACAAGACGTTGTTGTGGAGGAGTCTTCCGGTTCACAAGACTGTGGTGGAGGAGTCTTCCGGTTCACAAGACGTTGTTGTGGAGGAGTCTTCCGGTTCACAAGACGTTGTTGTGGAGGAGTCTTCCGGTTCACAAGACGTTGTTGTTGAGGAGTCTTCCGGTTCACAAGACGTTGTTGTGGAGGAGTCTTCTGTTTCACAAGACGTTGTTGTGGAGGAGTCTTACGGTTCACAAGACGTTGTTGTGGAGGAGTCTTCCAGGTCACAAGACGTTGTTGTGGAGGAGTCTTCCATTTCACAAGACGTTGTTGTGGAGGAGTCTTCCGGATCACAAGACGTTGTTGTGGAGGAGTCTTCTGTTTCACAAGACGTTGTTGTGGAGGAGTCTTACGGTTCACAAGACGTTGTTGTGGAGGAGTCTTCCAGGTCACAAGACGTTGTTGTGGAGGAGTCTTCCATTTCACAAGACGTTGTTGTGGAGGAGTCTTCCATTTCACAAGACGTTGTTGTGGAGGAGTCTTCCGGTTCACAAGACGTTGTTGTGGAGGAGTCTTCCGGTTCACAAGACAAGACATTGTTGTGGAGGAGTCTTCCGGTTCACAAGCCGTTGTTGTGGATGAGTCTTCCAGGTCACAAGACGTTGTTGTGAATGAGTCTTCCAGTTCACAAGACGTTGTTGTGGAGGAGTCTTCCATTTCACAAGACGTTGTTGTGGAGGAGTCTTCCGGTTCACAAGACGTTGTTGTGGAGGAGTCTTCCGGTTCACAAGACGTTGTTGTGGAGGAGTCTTCCGGTTCACAAGACGTTGTTGTGGAGGAGACTTCCAATTCACAAGACGTTGTTGTGGAGGAGTCTTCCGGTTCACAAGACGTTGTTGTGGAGGAGTCTTCCGGTACACAAGACGTTGTTGTGGAGGAGTCTTATGGTTCACAAGACGTTGTTGTGGAGGAGTAATTGGGTTCACAAGACGTTGTTGTGGAGGAGTCATTGGGTTCACAAGACGTTGTTGTGGAGAAGTCTTCCGGTTCACAAGACGTTTTTGTGGAGGAGTCTTCTGGTTCACAAGACGTTGTTGTGGAGGAGTCTTCCATTTCACAAGACGTTGTTGTGGAGGAGTCTTCCGGTTCACAAGACGTTGTTGTGGAGGAGTCTTCCGGTTCACAAGACAAGACATTGTTGTGGAGGAGTCTTCCGGTTCACAAGCCGTTGTTGTGGATGAGTCTTCCAGGTCACAAGACGTTGTTGTGAATGAGTCTTCCAGTTCACAAGACGTTGTTGTGGAGGAGTCTTCCATTTCACAAGACGTTGTTGTGGAGTCTTCCAGGTCACAAGACTGTTGTGGAGGAGTCTTCCATTTCACAAGACGTTGTTGTGGAGGAGTCTTCCGGTTCACAAGACGTTGTTGTGGAGGAGTCTTCTGGTTCACAAGACGTTGTTGTGGAGGAGTCTTCCGGTTCACAAGACGTTGTTGTGGAGGAGTCTTCCAGTTCACAAGACGTTGTTGTGGAGAAGTCTTCCGGTTCACAAGACGTTGTTGTGGATAAGTTTTCCGGTTCACAAAATGTTGTTGTGGAGGAGTCTTGTGGTTCACAAGACGTTGTTGTGGAGGAGTCTTCCGGTTTACAAGACGTTGTTGTGGAGGAGTCTTCCATTTCACAAGACGTTATTGTGGAGGAGTCTTTCGGTTCACAAGACGTTGTTGTGGAGGAGTCTTCCAGTTCACAAGACGTTGTTGTGGAGGAGTCTTCCGGTTCACAAGACGTTGTTGTGAAGGAGTCTTCCAGTTCACAAGACGTTGTTGTGGAGGAGTCTTCCGTTTCACAAGACGTTGTTGTGGAGGAGTCTTCCAGTTCACAAGACGTTGTTGTGGAGGAGTCTTCGAGGTCACAAGACGTTGTTGTGGAGGAGTCTTCCATTTCACAAGACGTTGTTGTGGAGGAGTCTTCCGTTTCACAAGACGTTGTTGTGGAGGAGTCTTCCAGTTCACAAGACGTTGTTGTGGAGGAGTCTTCCGGTTCACAAGACGTTGTTGTGGAGGAGTCTTCCGGTTCACAAGGCATTGTTGTGGAGGAGTCTTCCGGTTCACAAGGCGTTGTCGTGGAGGAGTCTTCCGGTTCACAAGACGTTGTCATGGAGGAGTCTTCCGTTTCACAAGACGTTGTTGTGGAGGAGTCTTACGCTTCACAAGACGTTGTTGTGGAGGAGTCTTCCGGTTCACAAGACGTTGTTGTGGAGGAGTCTTCCGGTTCACAAGACGTTGTTGTGGAGGAGTCTTCCGGTTCACAAGACGTTGTTGTGGAGGGGTCTTCCAGTTCACAAGACGTTGTTGTGGAGGAGTCTTCCGGTTCACAAGACTTTGTTGTGGAGGAGTCTTCTGGTGCACAAGCCGTTGTTGTGGAGGAGTATTCCTGTTCACAAGACGTTGTTGTGGAGGAGTCTTCAGGTTCACAAGACATTGTTGTGGAGGAGTCTTCCAGTTCACAAGACGTTGTTGTGGAGGAGTCTTCCGGTTCACAAGACGTTGTTGTTGTGGAGGAGTCTTCTGGTTCACAAGCCGTTGTTGTGGAGGAGTATTCCTGTTCATAAGACGTTGTTGTGGATGCGTCTTCCAGTTCATAAGACGTTGTTGTGAAGGAGTCTTCCGGTTCACAAGACTGTGGTGGAGGAGTCTTCCGGGTCACAAGACGTTGTTGTGGAGGAGGCTTCCGGTTCACAAGACGTTGTTGTGGAGGAGTCTTCCGGTTCACAAGACGTTGTTGTGGAGGAGTCTTCTGGATCACAAGACGTTGTTGTGGAGGAGTCTTCCGTTTCACAAGACGTTGTTGTGGAGGAGTCTTACGGTTCACAAGACGTTGTTGTGGAGGAGTCTTCCAGGTCACAAGACGTTGTTGTGGAGGAGTCTTCCGGTTCACAAGACGTTGTTGTGGAGGAGTCTTCCAGTTCACAAGACGTTGTTGTGGAGGAGTCTTCCGGTTCACAAGACGTTGTTGTGGAGGAGTCTTCCGGTTCACAAGACGTTGTTGTGGAGGAGTCTTCCGGTTCACAAGACGTTGTTGTGGAGGAGTCTTCCGGTTCACAAGACGTTGTTGTGGAGGAGTCTTCCGGTTCACAAGACGTTGTTGTGGAGGAGTCTTCCAGTTCACAAGACGTTGTGGAGTCTTCCAGGTCACAAGACTGTTGTGGAGGAGTCTTCCATTTCACAAGACGTTGTTGTGGAGGAGTCTTCCGGTTCACAAGACGTTGTTGTGGAGGAGTCTTCTGGTTCACAAGACGTTGTTGTGGAGGAGTCTTCCGGTTCACAAGACGTTGTTGTGGAGGAGTCTTCCAGTTCACAAGACGTTGTTGTGGAGAAGTCTTCCGGTTCACAAGACGTTGTTGTGGATAAGTTTTCCGGTTCACAAAATGTTGTTGTGGAGGAGTCTTGTGGTTCACAAGACGTTGTTGTGGAGGAGTCTTCCGGTTCACAAGACGTTGTTGTGGAGGAGTCTTCCATTTCACAAGACGTTATTGTGGAGGAGTCTTTCGGTTCACAAGACGTTGTTGTGGAGGAGTCTTCCAGTTCACAAGACGTTGTTGTGGAGGAGTCTTCCGGTTCACAAGACGTTGTTGTGAAGGAGTCTTCCAGTTCACAAGACGTTGTTGTGGAGGAGTCTTGCGTTACACTGTTAACCAATAAGAATGGACAGGATTCTGACATTTTCTCCAGTTCCCATCGTGATCGATGACGAAACTAATCGATAGTAATTGATAGATTAAAAATTTGGAAACGCTCTGCGACCCTCCCACAGGTCTGCAGGTGTGTTCCATTGTCAATAAACTTGTGGCGTGCTCGCCTAATTTTAAACACTCAAGCAAGCACTCCAAAGAAACGGTTGAGAAGGAACGGCTGGCTTGGCAAGCGACAGCAAGCTGATTGCTCCTGGAAAATACATTATGTTGCAAAGCCTGGTTGTCGTCAAGGACGCGTCGACTGCCTGGAAACCGCTAAGCCACGCCCCTCGGTCAGTTGTGCTTTTATCGAGTCGAAATCGATGAACTAGTGCAACTTATAAACGTCTAAATGCTTCACTGTAAGTTGTGTTGTCCTTTAAAAGGCTCAAATATAATATGAAAACGGAGGTGGTTTAATCGAGAAGAAGGAACGAGGTCAGAATACCTTCAAGGTATTAAATTGCTTATTGAAGTTGTGATTTTAACAGATTTTGAGGTTGTTTGAAGATGATTAAAGGAAAGTTCTTCGAATATTCCCTTTTGGAGAATTTCTCCAAGAAATCCGCAATGAGGGAAACTCATGTGAGCTCCATGGGACGATGAACGGAGGAAAGGCGACGGTACAGAGAGGGAAAGAAAGCACAAACGTTTGGACAGATCAGAAGGGCGTGTCCTCCACGAGGTCGGCCTTTCCGGCATATAAAGCATGCAATTCAGCCACTTGATCTGGGTAGTGAACGGTCACTACCTCGTTGTCTCTTGTGGTCAAAGCTCCTTGGTCCTTGGATGAGTATTCCGGTTCACAAGATGTTGTTGTGGAGGAGTCTTTCGGTTCACAAGACGTTGTTGTGGAGAAGTCTTCCGTTTTACAAGACGTTGTTGTGGAGGAGTCTTCCGGTTCACAAGACGTTATTGTGGAGGAGTCTTGCGGTTCGCAAGGCGCTGTTGTGGATGAGACTTATGGTTCACAAGACTGTGTTGTGGAGGAGTCATTGGGTTCGCAAGACGTTCTTGTGGAGGAGTCATTGGGTTCACAAGACGTTGTTGTGGAGGAGTCATTGGGTTCACAAGACGTTGTTGTGGAGAAGTCTTCCGGTTCACAAGACGTTTTTGTGGAGGAGTCTTCCGGTTCACAAGACGTTGTTGTGGAGGAGTCTTCCGGTTCACAAGACGTTGTTGTGGAACAGTCTTCTGGTTCACAAGACGTTGTTGTGGAGGAGTCTTCTGGTTCACAAGACGTTGTTGTGGAGGAGTCTTCCAGTTCACAAGTGGAGGAGTCTTCCGGTTCACAATGTGTTGTTGTGGAGGAGTCTTCCGGTTCACAAGACGTTGTTGTGGAGGAGTCTTCCGTTTCACAAGACGTTGTTGTGGAGGAATCTTACGGTTCACAAGACGTTGTTGTGGAGGAGTCTTCCGGTTCACAAGACGTTGTTGTGGAGGAGTCTTCCGGTTCACAAGACGTTGTTGTGGAGGAGTCTTCCGGTTCACAAGACGTTGTTGTGGAGGAGTCTTCCGGTTCACAAGACGTTGTTGTGGAGGAGTCTTCCGGTTCACAAGACGTTGTTGTGGAGGAGTCTTCTGGTTCACAAGCCGTTGTTGTGGAGGAGTATTCCTGTTCATAAGACGTTGTTGTGGAGGAGTCTTCCGGTTCACAAGACTGTGGTGGAAGAGTCTTCCGGTTCACAAGACGTTGTTGTGGAGGAGTCTTTCGGTTTACAAGACGTTGTTGTGGAGGAGTCTTCTGGTTCACAAGACGTTGTTGTGGAGGAGTCTTCCGGTTCACAAGACGTTGTTGTGGAGGAGTCTTCCGGGTCACAAGACGTTGTTGTGGAGGAGTCTTCCGTTTCACAAGACGTTGTTGTGGAGGAGTCTTCCGTTTCACAAGACGTTGTTGTGGAGGAGTCTTACGGTTCACAAGACGTTGTTGTGGAGGAGTCTTCGAGGTCACAAGACGTTGTTGTGGAGGAGTCTTCCATTTCACAAGACGTTGTTGTGGAGGAGTCTTCCGGTTCACAAGACGTTGTTGTGGCGGAGTCTTCTGGTTCACAAGACGTTGTTGTGGAGGAGTCTTCCGGTTCACAAGACTTTGTTGTGGAGGAGTCTTCCAGTTCACAAGACGTTGTTATGGAGAAGTCTTCCGGTTCACAAGACAAGTCATTGTTGTGGAGGAGTCTTCCGGTTCACAAGCCATTGTTGTGGATGAGTATCCCGGTTCACAAGACGTTGTTGTGGATGAGTCTTCCAGTTCACAAGACGTTGTTGTGGAGGAGTCTTCCAATTCACAAGACGTTGTTGTGGAGTCTTCCGGTTCACAAGACGTTGTTGTGGAGGAGTCTTCCGGTACACAAGACGTTGTTGTGGAGGAGTCTTATGGTTCACAAGACGTTGTTGTGGAGGAGTCATTGGGTTCACAAGACGTTGTTGTGGAGGAGTCATTGGGTTCACAAGACGTTGTTGTGGAGAAGTCTTCCGGTTCACAAGACGTTTTTGTGGAGGAGTCTTCTGGTTCACAAGACGTTGTTGTAGAGGAGTCTTCTGGTTCACAAGACGTTGTTGTGGAGGAGTCTTCCGGTTCACAATGCGTTGTTGTGGAGGAGTCTTCCGGTTCACAAGACGTTGTTGTGGAGGAGTCTTCCGGTTCACAAGACGTTGTTGTGGAGGAGTCTTGCGGTTCACTGTTAACCAATAAGAATGGACAGGATTCTGACATTTTCTCCAGTTCCCATCGTGATCGATGACGAAACTAATCGATAGTAATTGACAGATTAAAATTTTGGAAACGCTCTGCGACCCTCCCACAGGTCTGCAGGTGTGTTCCATTGTCAATAAACTTGTGGCGTGCTCACCTAATTTTAAACACTCAAGCAAGCACTCCAAAGAAACGGTTGAGAAGGAACAGCTGGCTTGGCAAGCGACAGCAAGCTGAATGCTCCTGGAAAATATATTATGTCGCAAAGCCTGGTTGTCGTCAAGGACGCGTCGACTGCCTGGAAACCGCTAAGCCACGCCCCTCGGTCAGTTGTGCTTTTATTGAGTCGAAGTCGATGAACTAGTGCACCTTATAAACGTCTAATTGCTTCACTGTAAGTTGTGTTGTACTTTAAAAGGCTCAAATATAATATGAAAACGGAGGTGGTTTGATCGAGAAGAAGGAACGAGGTCAGAATACCTTCAAAGTATTAAATTTCTTATTTAAGTTGTGATTTTAACAGATTTTGAGGTTCTTTGAAGATGATTGAAGGAAAGTTATTCGAATATTCCCTTTTGGAGAATTTCTCAAAGAAATCCGCAATGAGGGAAACTCATGTGAGATCCATAGGACGATGAACGGAGGAAAGGCGACGGTATAGAGAGGGAAAGAAAGCACAAACGTTTGGACAGATCAGAAAGGCGTGTCCTCTACGAGGTCGGCCTTTCCGGCATATGAAGCGTGCAATTCAGCCACTTGATCTGGGTAGTGAACGGTCACCACCTCGTTGTCTCTTGTGGTCAAAGCTCCTTGGTCCTTGGATGAGTCTTCCGGTTCACAAGACGTTGTTGTGGAGGAGTCTTCCGGTTCACAAGACGTTGTTGTGGAGGAGTCTTCCGGTTCACAAGACGTTGTTGTGGAGGAGTCTTCCGGTTCACAAGACGTTGTTGTGGAGGATTCTTCCGTTTCACAAGACGTTGTTGTGGAGGAGTCTTCCAGTTCACAAGACGTTGTTGTGGAGGAGTCTTCCGGTTCACAAGACGTTTTTGTGGAGGAGTCTTCCGGTTCACAAGACGTTGTTGTGGAGGAGTCTTCCAGTTCACAAGACGTTGTTGTGGAGGAGTCTTCCGGTTCACAAGACGTTGTTGTGGAGGAGTCCTCCGGTTCACAAGCCGTTGTTGTGGAGGAGTATTCCGGGTCACAAGACATTATGGTGGAGGAGTATTCCGGTTCGCAAGACGATGTTGTGGATGAGACTTATGGTTCACAAGACGTTGTTGTGGAGGAGTCATTGGGTTCGCAAGACGTTGTTGTGGAGGAATCTTCCGGTTCACAAGACGTTGTTGTGGAGGAGTCTTCCGGTTCACAAGACGGTGCTGTGAAGGAGTCTTCCGTTTCACAAGACGTTTTTGTGTAGGAGTCTTCCGGTTCACAAGACGTTGTTGTGGAGGAGTCTTCCGGTTCACAAGACGTTGTTGTGGAGGAGTCTTCTGGTTCACAAGACGTTGTTGTGGAGGAGTCTTCCAGTTCACAAGACGTTGTTGTGGAGGAGTCTTCCGGTTCACAAGAGGTTGTTGTGGAGGAGTCTTCCGTTTCACAAGACATTGTTGTGGAGGAGTCTTACGGTTCAAAAGACGTTGTTGTGGAGGAGTATTCCGGTTCACAAGACATTGTTGTGGAGGAGTCTTCCGGTTCACAAGACGTTGTGGAGGAGTCTTCCAATTCACAAGACGTTGTTGTGGAGGAGTCTTCTGGTTCACAAGACGTTGTTGTGGAGGAGTCTTCCGGTTCACAAGAGGTTGTTGTGGAGGAGTCTTCCGTTTCACAAGACGTTGTTGTGGAGGAGTCTTATGGTTCAAAAGACGTTGTTGTGGAGGAGTATTCCGGTTCACAAGACATTGTTGTGGAGGAGTCTTCCGGTTCACAAGACGTTGTTGTGGAGTAGTCTTCGAATTCACAAGACGTTGTTGTGGAGGAGTCTTCCGGTTCACAAGACGTTGTTGTGGAGGAGTCTTCCGGTTCACAAGACGTTGTTGTGGAGGAGTCTTCCGGTTCACAAGACGTTGTTGTGGAGGAGTCTTCCGGTTCACAAGACGTTGTTGTGGAGGAGTCTTCCGGTTCACAAGACGTTATTGTGGAGGAGTCTTCCGGTTCACAAGACGTTGTTGTGGAGGAGTCTTCCAGTTCACAATAGGTTTTTTTTTTTTTTTTGTTGTTTTTTGTATACTGAATCGAGGCTCGTGAAAGAGCTAACATTTATTTCACAAACAAATCAACCAGACAAACAAAATATACAAAAAGAGGGAGCGGCAGACAAGATGGGGAGAGAAGGGGAAGCACACAACCACAACATTTGAGAGCAGGGAGAAGTGTGGGAGGGAGAGGGCTTGGGGGCAGGAGGCGTGGGAAGGGGGGGGGGGGGGGGTGGGAGAAGTATAAAACACAAGGGGACCGAAATTAGCGGGGGTAGAAAAGATCAAGGTTTTGGATGGGGGAGGATAAGAGATGGTGGTGAACAGCTGTTTTAAAGACCTGGAGGGTGGAGTGGGATTGAAGAGAGTGAGGGAGTTTGTTCCAGAGGTGGGAGAAAAGAGGAATGAAGGAGTGAAGGTGAGCAGAGAGTCTTGATTTTGGCAGTTTAACCATAAGAGGGTTGCAGGCAGATCTTGTGCGACCTGTAGGAATATTTGGGGGACAGAGCCCAGAGAGGGCTGGGGGGGGGGCAAGGCCAGAGAGGAGTCGGTAGAAGACGGAAAGGCCACCAACCTGCCTGCGGTGAGTGAGTGAAAGGCCCTTGGAGTTAGCTTCATCGTGGGAGATTCCAATGATTCTGAACGCTTTGGTTTCAACAGTGTGAAGACGGGCTAGGTGTGAGGCAGGAGCACCAGACCAGAGGGGAGAGCAGTATTCCATAGAGCTGCGGATGAAATCCTTGTATGTGGTGAGGAGCTCAGGTGTGCCAAGGAAGGACTTCGCACGACGGAGGATGCCCAGTCGGCGACTGGCTTTGGAGGCCAGATTTGAAATGTGGTTTTCCCAGGAAAGATCATGGCAAATAGTGAGACCCAAAAGCTTGAGTGACAGAACTTCTTGGAGAGGATTATTCAGAAAGTGGATGGGAGGGTTTTCCAGTCGGTCTTTTCGGAGAGACATCGTAAGAGTGTGAGATTTATCAGGATTGAAAGACATGTTCCATTTGTTTGCCCAGTCTGTGATTTTGTCCAGGTCTGCAGAGAGTGAGGAGGCTGCAGACTGCCGATCTGAGGGATGAGGAATGGAGCGACAGAGAGTAGAGTCGTCAGCAAAGAGATAGAGAGGATTTTCAAGAGAGTCAGAGAGATCATTGATGAAGACCAGAAAAAGCACAGGGCCCAGAACACTACCTTGGGGAACTCCAGCCTGAACAAGTAGAGGAGATGAGAGAAACCCATTCAGGGCCACACGTTGACTACGACCAGAGAGGAAGTCCGCCAGCCATGCGTGGAGATTTCCATGGATACCAAAGGAGGAGAGTTTGGTGAGCAGAGCAGGGTGCCAGACCGTATCGAAGGCACGTGAAATGTCAAGGGAGACGGCTCTAATTTCCTGTTTGGCGTTGAGGACCTCCATCCATTGTTGAGAAAGCAGAAGCAGCATGTCCAGAGTAGAGTGACCAGGTCTGAAACCAAATTGATGATCAGAGATCAAGCCATTGGAGAAGAGGAAAGATTTCATATCCGAAGCAATGATGGATTCCATGACTTTGCTGATAATTGGGAGAAGGCTGATTGGTCTTTGGTTGCTGGGATCTGTTTTTGCACCTTTTTTGTGCAAAGCGGTGATGTTGGCTGATTTCCAAGCAGATGGCAGATGACCTTGAGACCGTTTCACAAGCCGTTTGTTGTGGATGAGTGTTACGGTTCAAAAGACGTTGTTGTGGAGGAGTCTTCCGGTTCTCAAGACGTTATTGTGGAGGAGTCTTACGGTTCACAAGACGTTGCTGTGGAGGAATCTTCAGGTTCACAAGATGTTGTTGTGGAGGAGTCTTACGGTTCACAAGACGTTGTTGTGGAGGAGTCTTCCAATTCACAAGGCGTTGTTGTGGAGTCTTCCTGTTCACAAGACGTTGTTGTGGAGGAGTCTCCCATTTCACAAAACGTTGTTGTGGAGGAGTCATGGTTCACAAGACGTTATTGTGGAGGAGTCTTTCGGTTCACAAGACGTTGTTGTGGAGGAGTCTTCCAGTTCACAAGACGGTGTTGTGGAGGAGTCTTTCGGTTCCCAAGACATTGTTGTAGATGAGTCTTCCAATTCACAAGACGTTGTTGTGGAGGAGTCTTTCGGTTCACAAGACGTTGTTGTGGAGGAGTCTTACGGTTCACAAGACGTTGTTGTGGAGGGGTCTTACGGTTCACAAGACGTTGTTGTGGAGGAGTCTTTCAGTTCACTGTTAACCAATGAGAATGGACAGGATTCTGACATTTTCTCCAGTTCCCATCGTGATCGATGACGAAACTGTTATCGATAGTAATTGATAGATTAAAAATTTGGAAACGCTCTGCGACCCTCCCACATGTCTGCAGGTGTGTTCCATTGTCAATAAACTTGAAGCGTGCTCGCCTAATTTTAAACACTCAAGCAAGCACTCCAAATAAACGGTTGAGAAGGAACGGCTGGCTTGGCAAGCGACAGCAAGCTGAATGCTCTTGGAAAATACATTATGTTGCAAAGCCTGGTTGTCGTCAAGGACGCGTAGACTGCCTGGAAACCGCTAAGCCACGCCCCTCGGTCAGTTGTGTTTTTAATGAGTCGAAATCGATGAACTAGTGCAACTTATAAACGTCTAATACCTATATATTTGGCGAGATTTTGTTCTGTTCTTCCATATTAAGCTTCAATTGGATCATTCTGCACTATTTGCTTCCATCTTGTTCTTGTTCAACCCGCTCGCATTCAACTGTTCATCCTGCTTTGATCGCCCATAATTCTTCCACTTGCTTATTCTCCTTCATTCTTTCCATATATCCAAACCATTTCAGTCGATATTTAAGTATTCTCACAATCACTGGAATTTGTTCAAGTCTTTCTGGAATATATTCCGTCATCATAAAATCTTCCATTCCATGTTTAGCACGTTTCTCAACAAGTGCATTTCAAAGCGATGTGTGTTCTGTTTACCTCTGCTACCAAAGGTGGATGAAGGTTAGGTTTCCACCCCTGTTTGTTTCTCTGTGAACGAGATATCTTAAAAGGATATGGACGGATCGGACAAAAGTTGGTGGACATGTTGAGTGTGTGACAAGGACGAAATGATTCGATTTTGGCGAAGATCCGGATCGGGACCTGGATTTGAGATTTTAAAAAGTGATTCTTAATCATTGAGAGATGGGGCCAAAAACTATATATAGCACAATATCTCAAAAAGTAATGGACGGATTATGACAAAACTAGGTGGATGAGTTGGTTTGGTGACGAGAGCAAGCCGATTCGATTTCGGTTATGATCCGGAACCAGATCTGACCCATCAGTGGATGCAAAACATGAACTGTTCAGCCTGGTGGAGGTAGGCTCTCTTCCTAGTGCCGTTCTAGTTCTCCCCTGTTTTTGTAAGTATCAATGGATGATCCATATATCGAAATCGTGGTAACTCTTGCATTGAAAATCTTCAAATTTATCCTTTTCCCATATGCATATCCTTCCCAAAAATGGCATCTGGGTATTTATAGGATGTCGCAGCTCCGGCCCATTTGATAATGAAACATGAAAATAGTTATTTATCTTCTTTTTCCCCCACTGCAATAATTTTCATAAACAATATGAAAATTTTTCATTTTTCATGGATCTATAATTTTCATACATAACTGTGATATAAATCTATAGAATCCTTTTACAAATACTATACGAGGAGTGATGTAAAAGTTATCGGAACGAGATACTCACAATTCATAGTCCATGAGGAAATGCCAACTATATTTTTGTTTGTTAGAGTTGTACATAATGCGTAAGAAAATATTTTTTCTTTTTCATTATACACATATACTTCGACATTGAAGGGAAAAAAGTACGTATATTGATAATTTTAATAACATGTTTAACAATATTCTTTATTAATGGAGAGACAGAAAAGTTGCCATTTCTTGGGATATTATGAGTCCGTATCTCATTCTTTTTTAACACCCCAAGTGCAAACCTACCTCTTTCCAGAAGTTGCTTTTAAAAAATAAAAATGAAAACTTCTTCAAAAACTTTCCCATCACGCAGGTCACGTGTTAAGCTTTATAATCACACGTTTGCTGGTGGGAATTGTTTCAAACTTTAAGCTTGTTTTGGAGGAATAACTGAGCAGGGGATTTACAATCAGCAAATTACTTGTCCTGACCATTTGGAACATGACGCTTGTTTACCAAACGACGAAGCAGTGGGATTTACGGTTAAACCACCGAAATGGGCCAGCTCGTGTATAAAAGGGCCACCGGCTTGCCCTGAAGCTACATCTGTCTCTACTTCAGGGAAACAAGACAACTGGAATCAACAAGCCCTCCTGAAAAAATATCACAACAACATGGCTGCCTGGTAAGCTTCTTTATCAACGGTCTACTCTAATTCTATGAAGTTAAATGAAATTTCCTCTTTATGTAATTGATTGGCATAGGCAGTGTAGTTAGCAGCACCCTTTTGTGGGTTTTTTTGAAGAGCACTGTTTGCTATAGGCCCCTCTTTTCACTGTTGTCCTATAGAACTTCACGAGTTACTTTTGAGGATCGGGTGTTTTCAGCATGTATATTTCATTGTTTTGCAGTAACGACAACGCCCCAATGGTCGGAGAGAGCTCCGAGGTCGGCTGCGGAAGTTGTGGAAACACTTGCGGTTACAGCGGTTCCTGCAATCCCTGCGGGTATAGTGGCCGTGGATACAGCGGAAGTGGCTGTGGCTACAGCGGAAGTGGCTGTGGCTACAGCGGAAGTGGCTACTCTGGCAACGCTGGCTGTGGCTACTCTGGCAACGCTGGCTGTGGCTACTCTGGCAACGCTGGCTGTGGCTTAAGTGGATACAGGAGCTGTGGAGTTAGCTCCTACAACCCCTGCGGCAGCCAGAGCTGCGGATATGGCGGGTGCAACCGCTCTGGAGTTCTTACCTCTGGTTATGGCATGAGAAACTCATGTGGGTTCAGCAACTGCGGCTCTCCCTGCGGCTACAGAAGCTCTTCCTACAGAGGCAGTGGCTACTCCGGTGGCTGCTATGGTGGCAAGGGCTGCTACTAAATCATCGCGGTTGAACCCGTCACATGCATTCGCTGCCCAGGTCCAAGTCTTAGGGACCTGACGCTCTGGCCACGAGGAAAAAATCCCTCTCGGTGCATACCTAACTCGTGCTGCATGAGGTGGAGGCATCGTACCTGTTGCTGTGTGTCATACTAGTGGTGCTGGTGTCGACTGGTGAAGGGTCTATTTGAAATATAAATGCACAAATGATCCAGAATAAACCTGAAAAGAAAATTCTGAGTTTCTGTCTTTTGATAATCGAAAGGAGAAAAATGTTTTCAATATTGTTGCATGGTTTCACACAAGTATGAGTCTTACAAATATCTGTTTGCACCCGATGTTGGAGCGCATACCTGCTGACATCACCACATAGGTCAGAAAGGTGCACTGGAGCTCCAAAACAAAAGGCACCCAGGCATTATATAGACTTTATTAATTTACTCTGGTTATGATGTATAATCCATACAACAACTAGAATGGCACTCCGTAGAGTGCATAGCTCCACCAGGCTGAACAGTTTTTCATTTCATTTCATTTATTATTTTGCAGGTACATCAAGACCCTGCAGGATTGCTAATAAGTGAATCGAATCAATATCGAGTAGTTCAGTGATTTGGTTCACTTTGTGGACCGAAAAAAATTAACAGTTCACATTTTGTATCCCACTGATATACCGGATATGGATCATAACCAAAGTTTAATCGGCTTGTTCTTGTCACCTACTCAACGCATCCACCAAGTTTTGTGATAACTCATGGACAACTTTTTGAAATATGCGACATATCAGGTTTTTGCCCTGTCTCTCAATGGTGAAGAATCACATAAAAATTCTCGGATCCGGATCTTCACCAAAGTCTAATGAAACGGAAAACCAAATACTACATTGGATTCATCAGAAGGAACCCGAATAAGCAAAGAGCAAAGATGGAGTCATCAGGAGGAACCTGGATAGGATTTGAGTTTCAGCCGCTATTCCGCAACCCTCAAACCCATCCAGGCGCAGCCAAGTGAACCTTCCAGAAAAACCTCAGAATGAATTCACTTCTCCTTGGACAGACAGATGAAGAAAGAGAGAAATAAAGAAGAAGAAGGAATTAGAATGAATAGGGAGAAATATGAAAAAGTAGAAAGAAATGTGAAAGGAACAAATATCCCTAGCTCCTTGCCCAAGCTCTAACTCCGAGCCCTAACTTCCAGCCCTAACTTCTAGCCATAACTCCTAGCTCTAACTCATAGCCCTCACTCCTAGCCCCAACTCCTAGCCCTCACTCCTAGCCCCAACTCCTAGCCCTAACTCCTAGCCCTCACTCCTAGCCCCAACTCATAGCTCTAACTTCTAGCCCTAACTCCTAGCTCTAACTTCTAGCCCTAACTCCTAGCTCTAACTCATAGCCCTCACTCCTAGCCCCAACTCCTAGCCCTCACTCCTAGCCCCAACTCCTAGCCCTAACTTCTAGCCCTAACTCCTAGCCCTAACTTCTAGCTCTAACTTCTAGCCCTAACTCCTAGCTCTAATTTCTAGCACCTAGCCCTAACTCCTAGCCCTAACTCCTAGCCCTAGCTCGATGTTGGGAAGAACCCAGATAGCTAGATTTCAGCAGTACTTCCTCAGGCAAAAACGCAGCAACAGTTACAAGCTGCCAGAGGTCCATCAGCGGGGAGGCAAAATCCACACAGCATCAGGATATGGTACAATCGTAATGTAAAGAAATAACCAAATACTACATTGGAGTCATCAGAAGGAACCCGAATAAGCAAAGAGCAAAGATGGAGTCATCATGAGGCACCTGGATAGGATTCGGGTTTCAGCCGCTACTCCTCAATCCTCAAACCCATCCAGGTGTAGTCAAGTGAACCTTCCAGAAAAATCTCTGCAAGAATTCAGAAAAGAAAGGGAGAAATAGAGAAAGAAATAACAAGCAAGAATTAGAATGAATAAGGAGAAATATGAAAAAGTAGAAAGAAATGTCTAACTCGAACCAATTCGTCCGTGTCAAAACTGAGTACTCCCTTTCAGCGTGCGTCACTGCCGAGCCCCCTTCGGTGCCCGGCAATGACGTTTTTGCAATGCCTGGAGATGGCATAGGAAAGGTGCGGTGTACAACAACAAACAAACAACCAGAGTGAAAACTGAGTACTCCCTTTCAGCGTGCGTCACTGCCGAGCCCCCTTCGGTCCCCAGCAATGACGATTTGCAATGCCTGGAGATGGCATAGGAAAGGAGCGGTGTACAAAAATGAAGTGAAAAGATCCTGGAAGCTGAAGAGGGCGCAATCGCAACAGTGATTATTGGAGCAAAGGGAATAATAAAAAGAACCTTACAGAAATCTTAACAATCATCCTTGGGAACATTACGACAAACGAACTGCAGTTGCAAGGTGTCCGGGGCTTGGTGACGATCCTCAAAACAGGCCTCAGAACAAAACTTTGAGAGTAAGAAAAACTTTAAAAATCGGTCCATGAGTCATACTTGGGAGGACTCTGTTCCACCTTCTGAAACCCGCATATGGAGATAAAAACGAAACAAACACACACACACACACACACACACACACACACTGCGCCTTTTAGTAATAGTTGCCAAAATCTAATATAAATTATATTGTGACCTTGAAGCAAAAATAAACAATATAATCAACATGGAAGGACAGTGTACAATATGGTCGGGGATCTAACCTAGACCAGACAGCTCACAGGTAAGTGCACCACACCTCTGCGCCATTTTGTTAGGGTTTAGAGCCGTACTTGAGGTCTGCATTGAACTTTA
Source organism: Myxine glutinosa (assembly GCF_964187855.1). Lineage (NCBI taxonomy): Eukaryota > Metazoa > Chordata > Myxini > Myxiniformes > Myxinidae > Myxine > Myxine glutinosa. The sequence continues at coordinate 48,178,008 of NC_136267.1, forward strand.
GAAAAATTAAATCCTTCCTTTAATTTTTTACTCTTGGACCTTTCGGCTGCATCAAAGGCAGACACTTTTGATTTTGGAGTCTGGACTAGCTCCTATCTCTGTTCAACACGATCGGGATAAGTAGTTTATATTGAAAATTGAAATGTTAGTGGTGCTGATATACATGGGTGTGTATGTGCTTATGGATCTGGAGCCTGGGGTTCCTGTCCTTACACCCGAAAAAGATGGGTCATGGACAAAATAATGCAGTGCGTGAACAATCAGGAGCGACTTATATGGATGCTGCAGGCTGTGGATAGGGAGTACTGTTATCACCAGCACTGAGGTTTGGCTCAGGGCTATGTCATGTAGAAATGTTCCCTAGGGAAGATGGGAGGAGGGTGGGTTTCAGGTGTGCAAATTACTGATAAGGGCCCGCTTTGGTTGGGGGTTGGAGAGGGGAGGATTGAACAGATTAAAAATAAGAGAATTGGGGGGGGGGGGGGATATGATAGAGTGTGAGAGAAGTAAGGTGTATATATAGGAGTTGTGGAAGGGTTAGAAGGGCCATGCATGGTTAATTCGGGATCAATGTGGTATAGGGAAGGAAAAATCCGACATTTTTGGACATATTATAGAGATGAACCCCAAAGGCAACTTGCTGAATCGTTATGCTAGTTGTTCACATAATATGTCAGTCTGATCTATGTCCTTCTTGGAGATGCAGTCCTGATCAATGAAGAACTAGACATTTCATAGAATAGATCACATTACCCCCACACAGTCTTGTGAAACAACGGCAAATTTGATTGGTCGTGATGACGTAAAATGCCGTAGTAGTTTACTGCTGAACCGAAGGGTTTTGAACATGCTAAAAAGGCGATTTGTGTTCTGCAGTGTTCAAATGTACAATTCAATTAAAATAAAGAAAGTTTTAAAGGTTGTCGAAGAAAAAACTTTTATCGCAAGTTTACCGCCGTTGATGCACCGTCTTTTACACGACGTTATTTAACACGTTTCATTATTTATCATGCCAGTAGTTTGTGTTCTGTATGACGTTCTTAAAAATTCCATCATACAGATAGAATGACTGATTAATTATTGGAAGTACTTCACAATAAAACATGCACATTAAAAGAGTCTAAGAATGAATGCTTTACTGCGGAGGGGTAAAGTGACTTTCAGGCCACAAAGTAAAAAGCATCTCAAAATGCAAAGCCTGTCCACACCCGCTTTGTACTCAAACTAAACTTGACAAAAACAAGTTACAAAAAAAAAAATGTAAAATTTCTTAACTATTGCTCTTCATATTCTCATAATAAAGGTTTGTTGTGTTCAAATGGTAAACCAGGGTGTGTTCCGTTAGCAAGCAGCGTGCTATCACATCCCAAGCCATTTGTTCTGGATCAACAGCTTGGCAAGCACAACAAGCGTTAAAGGGATTAAGGGCTGTGAGGTCTGTTATTCAATGGGAGCTGTGAGGTCTGTTAGAAATATATTGTTTGTTTGGTTCCAGGGCCATAAAATAAATAATTCTTGATTTTTGCATCTATTGGTAAAAGGTGAACCATGTGTGGAAAAGAGGCGATTATGAGGAGATCTGGTAGAGATGTTTAAGACAATGAAGGTTATAGAATATAGAGGGAATCAGTTCAGAAAAGCTTTCCAGCAGAACGGACGGCAGCGATAGGACCAGGGGCCAGCACCTGAGAGTGACGAAAAGGCTCGATGAGAAGGTAGCCGATGCATATAACGGTCTCCCTGGAGCAGTGGTGGCGGCTGAAATGATGGAAGTTTTTTTGTACACCGATCCTTTCCTATGCCATCTCCAGGCGCTGCATAACGTCATTGCCGGGCACCGAAGGGGGCTCGGCAATGACGCACGCTGAAAGGGAGGACTCAGTTTTCACCCTGGTTGTTTCTTGTTTTCTTGTTTGTTTGTTTGTTTGTCCAGGCGATATCTCAGCCATCCTTTGAGCGAGGAAACTGAAATTTCGGCACAATAGTGAGCAAGTACTTTCTCAAAAACAATTTTTTTTTTTTTGATTAATCAATTAATTGATGAGTTATTTAATTATTAGTGATTTATTAAGTACTTATACATTTCCTTTCTTTTCTGGCCATTATCAGGCACCTTTTGAGTTATGAAGCTCATATTTGGACATGCCAATGACCAAGTGATTCGGCTGTAAAATATATTTTTGATTTATTGATTAATCAATTAATTGATTAGTTATTTAATTATTAGTGATTAATTAAGTACTTATATATTTCCTTTCTCTTCTGGGCAATATCTCAGGCACCTTTTGAGCTAGGAAGCTGATATTTGGACATGCCAATGACCTAGTGATTTGGCTGTCAAGGCTATTTTTGATTTATTGATGAATCAATTAATCGATCAATTATTTAATGATTTGATTAATGACTAAAAATTAATTTTTTTAAAGTTACAGATTCGGATGAAATGGTGGTGGTTTATGTGTTCTGTTAGGCTAGTGATTAATTATTTGATTTTTTACGATTACTATTTATTTATTTTCATTATTAATCATTTATTTATTTTCTTTCTCATCTGGCCAATATCTCAGGCACCTTTTGAGCTAGGAAGCTGATATTTGGACATGACAATGACCACGTGATTTGTCTGTAAAGGGTATTTTTTATTTATTGATTCATCAATTAATCGATTAATTATTTATTGCTTAATAAAATAATTATTTAATTTTTTATTGATGACTTATTTAATTAAATTTCTAAAAGTTACATCTTCGGATGAAGCACGAGTGGTTTAGTTATGCTATTAGCCAATTGATTAAGAAAATATTTTATGATAATCTTTTGTTGATTTTAATTATGCAATTAATCAATCAATTATTGTACACCTCTCCCTCCCAATGCAGTCTCTATGAGCTGCATGGCGGTATTGCCGGGGTGCCTCTGGGCCCCGGCAATGCCGCTTGGAAGATATTTAATTATTTGGCATGGGGGTGGTGTACTTTGAATGTATCTGTACTTGTTTTTTTATTTTTTGTATGCAAGATCGAGGCTCGTGCATCAATCACAAAAAAAAACAATCGGACAAACAAAACATACAATAAAGGGAGCTGGAGACAAGATCTGGAGAGAGAGGGAAGCACACACGTACAACAACAGAGAACAGGGACATCGGGATATCTGTGGGAAGGAGAGGGCTTGGGGGGAGGAGGCATGGGAAGGGGGGGGGGGTGGTGAGAGATGTATAAAACATATGGACACTGCTAGAACTTCCAGGAAAGAAGTCGGAATTTCAATAAAAGTGGATCTGGAGTGAATTAACGGGGATAGAAGAGATCAAGGTTTTGGATGGGGGAAGATAATAGATGGTGGTGAACAGCTGTTTTAAAGACCTGGAGGGATGAGTGGGATTGAAGAGAGTGAGGGAGTTTGTTCCAGAGGCGGGAGAAAAGAGGAATGAAAGAGTGAAGGTGAGAAGAGGGTCTTGATTTTGGCAATTTAACCATAAGAGGGTTGCTGGCAGATCTTGTGCGACCTGTAGGAATATTTGGGGGACAGAGCACAGATAGAGCTAGGGGAGCTAGGCCTGAGAGGAGTCGGTAGAAGACAGAAAGACCACCTACCTGCCTGCGGTGAGTGAGTGAAAGACCCTCGGAGTTAGCTTCATCGCGTGAAGTGCGTTTATTGAGTGAAAGTGCATCGAATTTAAACTGGAGTTGGATAGGTATCTGGAATAATTGAAGATAGAAGGCACACATGAATATTGGCAGAAATGTGTGGGCATGATGGGCCGGATGACCTTCTCCTGCATCAAATCCCTTGTTTCACTCTTGGCATAACTTATTCAGATGTAAATATTGAAGGAAAAGAAAAGTAAAGGGATATAATAAATGAGTGGTGAGAATAAGGGACCATATAAAAGCACAATAAGAGTACATTCTTCAGCGATCATTCAAACTTGCAATTCCAAGGTCGACAATTATATTATTTAATGTCACAATGCCATCACATGATTCATTGCAGAGACAACTGTCAAGAGGTATCTGCATTCAACGGACAAATGTCTAAACCGTATAACCTTTTAGAGGTGGTCATATAGCGCCACCGATTGGTCGTTCCAAATTCAGTTTGTGATAAATTCTTATAAACTACACAACCATTATATTTTGATGTCTCTGTCCACTGCTGGCAATTATAATTAGGTACTTCGTGTTTTCTAAGTTAAAGTGTAACCAGTTGTCTCTAAAATACGTACATAAAATGGAATCAGCCGGGTTCCGATATCGATCCTATGAAAATATATGCACACCTCATTACATTACATCATATATTAATTGACATGTTTTCAGTCTGTACATAGATTGTGACATTTGACATTCCCATTAAAATCGAATTCCAACTAAAGAAGATGTTGTCTGTGTGAAAGTAAGTGGTTGCACATCGTTCGCACCGGGTGACGTTGTCCGTGCGATCGCCGTGGTTGGTCAAACGCATGCGGTAAAACGGTTTTGCTCTCCACTGAAGTTATGGCTTGTCTGGGAAGTGAAGGCAGAGAATAGGCCTTCGTGCACTGCACCTTCCTCAAGTCTGGATTCGGATTTGGTTCCTTTCTCGGGCTCCCGCTGCCGTCTTTCTTGAGAATTCCTCCATTTCATCCGTCGATTCTGGAACCAAATTTTGACCTGTGTGACGAGGGAGTGGAAACGAAATAAAGTCGATGGTAAATAAACAGTAATGGGAAGGTGCAGAAATTCATCGCTCAGCACGATAGCCAACTTGATGCTTTCCCACACTTCTGTGGGAATGACTCTTCTGAAACACTTGCAAGCAGACCAACCAAAATTAATATTCCAGGTCTTTACCTTTGGTATCCAATGAATGCTGAAGTACGTTTATTGCTTCCCTATTTTTCTTGTAACTGAGGTCTGAGGGTTAAAGCTCGTGGTAAAAAATACCATGATATAAAATAAAGAAATAATAGGAAGCCTTTTATTCTTGTGCTGGTTGAAAGAGCTCAAAAATGGAAGGTTATATATTTCGTAAGAACGAAGAAAAAAAAAATTGAAAGCGATCAAGGCAGTGGTCTGTCGCCTATACACCTCCCAGGTTCAAATTTTCGACCAATTGAAAGATTTACTTTCATCGGTATGGATTAATTTGAAGCAACTTTTACTTAATAATTATTTTTTCTCCGAGGAGCATTTCCGTGTTTCAGTGTGAAACAGACAGACAGAAAGCATTAGCATTTATATATACTGTTTATAGTGACACGGAATATCGTTGAGAAGGAAGACCAAGAAAAAGGCCTATTTGGCTGAAAGCTTGGCCGAATAAAGATTGCCCTGAAGCTACGTCCGCAACTCAGTTAATTTCCTCCAGAGATATATATATATATATATATATATATATATATATATATATATATATATATATATATATATATATATATATATATATATATATATATATATATATATATATATATATATGTGTGTGTATGTATGTATGTTGTATGTATGTATGTATGTGTATGTGTATATATATATAATATATATATATATATATATATATATATATATATATATATATATATATATATGTATATATATATATATATATATATATATATATATATATATAATATATATATAATTATATATGTATATATATATATATATGTGTGTGTATGTATGTATGTATATATATATATATATATATATATATATATATATATATATATATATAATATATATATATATATATTCTTTTTTACGGCGTAGCCCATCGGGCAGAGCCGTCTAGAACAGTGTTTGTCTGTCTGTATGTATGTATGTATGTATGTATGTATGTATGTATGTATGTATGTCCCCTCAAACGTATACCAATCAGAGCTGAGAATCTGGTCACACGACAGGGTGATGTAATTACGTCTGATGTCATTACAGCAGTACGGCGGCTGCTGACTCTCCACACATCGCCACTTTGATTTATATGCCGTTCATGCCGAACATATCGTCGAACCTGTCATATATCACAATAACCATGCTCTACCTTTACGTTTTTCATTCAGTGTGAAACTCAAACAAATCGATTGTTAAAATGACCATCAAATATCGAAAACATCGGCGTTATGTCTCTTCTAACAATATTGTAAGTATAGGCCTTAGGCGTTTATGACTCACCTTCAGCTTTAGATAAATTAAACCTAGGTTTCTTAATACAGTGGTATCGTTTCAGTCGTATCATTTTCATAGTAATAATAATATTATAGTAAATATAGCCATAACACTTTAATCCCAATGTCATGAATGTAAAGTTGATGGATTGAAGCGGTGCAAAAGCGGGAGTAAGGAATTCACCTCGATTTTTAAAAAATTATATAATTTTCGTAATAATAACGTAATGTTATTATTACGAAATGTTTACGAAATAACGTAACATTATTATAGTAAATCGAATCGTAACACTAATCCCTTTGTGGTGACTGCAATGTTACCAGAGTTTAAATATATATCTTATATATATATTAAAGTAGTGGAAGTTTTGTGTCCGGCCGTCATGCCACGTCATTACGTATATGATGTCATTACGGCATAAACACCCGCTCACTTCGAGGGTGGCAGAAAGGGTCATTCCTTTTTGGGGTATGTAGATTACAGTCGATCTATGGTCGGGTCTCAAGAACATTGGGTGTGTGTTCATTTACCAAGTTTCTTGTGGAGAGATCACCAAGTGGTTTAAGCATTTGAGCAAGCACTCCATTCAAAACCGTTAAGGAACAGCTGGCTTGGCAAGCGCACGCTAGCTGCTTGGTAATGATAACGTAACGATAACGAGCACACCTCCAACCATAAATGAGCACACCTCCAACCCCTGTGTGGTATATACAGACTTCGCATTTAATATGGAATTTTTTTTTTTCCTTGACTTGGGTTTACTTTCTTAACTCAGTATATCAATCTGGTGAGTTTCTTTTACACTTTGGTGATTTATTTGTTAAAAGAACCATGTCACTGATTGTCTGTCGCAGCAAGAAGTCAACAACAGGATTATATCACAGGTGGCGTGGCAAAATGTACGGACAGGTGCATTTGATGATTGACTTCACAGTCGGGTATACAAGGGTTGTTGCGTTCTGTATTAGTGGAAAACAACTGCTGCACGTCTCCAAAAGTTATTGCCGCTTCCTCTGGAGATGGTCCGTCAACTCGACAATGCTGTTTGTCATGGAGTGGTGGCTTTACGAAATTACGGCATGAAACAGCGTGCTATTGCTCGGCAGTATGGCATCACTCAAGGTCAGGTGTCAAAGATCCTGAAACGAAATGCTCAGAGGGGTGTCCCTACTCCAATACCGAGGCCAGTATGTTCCCGCAGAACCACAAGGAGGGATGATCGCCAGCTGCACCGGTTAGTCCGCAATGGCCGTTCCAAGTCAGCTAATCAGCTTAGGGCTGAGTGGCAGCAACTGACAAATGTGTCTGTATCCAGAAGGCTAGTCAACCAACGACTGGTTCAAGCAGGCTATCGTGCCAGGCGTCCCATGAGAAAGCCACGCCTGACCAGACAACACCGCCAGCGCCGATTGCAGTGGGCCAGAGAGCACCGTCAATGGCAGCCAGGACAATGGAATCATGTGATCTTCAGTGACGAGTCTAGATTTCTGGTCTATCGTCAAGATGGCCGCGTCTGAGTGCGCAGACAAGTGTATGAAGCCAACAACAAAGATTGTATAGTGCCAAGAATCCAAGCTGGAGGTTGTGGGGTGACCGTTTGGGCTGCTTTTCATGCAGGGGGAAAAACTGACCTGGTTGTTCCGAATGGAAACCTGAACCAGTTCAAGTACAGGGCCATTCTGGAAGAAACATTGCTTCCATTTGCTCGTGCAGCCTTTCGAGGAAACTTTGTCTTCCAAGATGACAATGCACGGCCTCATCGTGCTCGCATGATCCAACACTTTCTTGCTGACCGTGGTGTAGAGCATATGGAGTGGCCTGCCATGTCCCCGGATATGAATCCGATAGAGACCTTGTGGGTAGAATTAACGCGTCAAATCGACCACTTGGACCAGCAGCCGACCTCTGTGTGTGCATTGCAGCAGGCTATTGTCACTGCATGGCAAGCGATCCCTGTCCAAACCTTGGCAAATCTCATGAACAGCATGCCTTAACGTGTACGTGCTCTCCTGAATGCTCGTGGGGGTTACACGAAGTACTGAACTGTAATTTTGCTGTCCGTAATCCCAGTCGTAATTTAACTTTTGTTTTTGTTCAAAAAAATTTTGGCTAATGTACAAAATAGAGATACTTCTGGAAAACGTACAGAAGTTTAACACAGTACTGTCCATGAATTGAGTTCGATATCAGTTTACATCACTTTCAAGGATCAATTTATTTGTTTCGAAATGTCAAATGTGGTTTTTGTTTCTTTTGAAGGTCACAATAACAAAACCTAGAATAATTTCAACATAATTCCAATGAACGTTTGATTCTAAGACATCTTGAAAAGTAAGTTCACCCCCACAAAAAAAATATTCCATATTAAATGCCAAGTCTGTATATATATATATATATGTAATTATATATATACATATATGTGCTTGTGTGTATGTGTGTGTGCATGTATGTTTTGTGTGTGTGTGTGTGTGTGTATGTGTGTCTTTTTTTTTTTTTTTTTTGTATACAAGATCGAGGCTCGTGAAAGAGCGAACATTAATCACACAGAAAGACAAACAGACACACAAAACAAATAACATCGGGAGCGGTAGACAAGATGGGGAGAGAGGGGGAAGGACACAAACACAACATTTGAGAGCAGGGACTCGAGAGACATGGAGACATCGAGAGAACTGTGGGAGGGAGAGGGCTTTGGGGGCGAGGCATGGGAAGGGGGGGGGGGGGGTGGGAGAGGTATAAAACATATGGACACTGCCAAGACTTCCAGGAAAGAAGTTGGAATTTCAAACAAGGTGGATCTGGGGTGAATTAGTGGGGGTAGAAAAGATCAAGGTTTTGGATGGGGGAAGATAAGAGATGGTGGTGAACAGCTGTTTTGAAGACCTGGAGGGAGGAGTGGGATTGAAGGGAGTGTGGGAGTTTGTTCCAGAGGCGGGAGAAAAGAGGAATGAAAGAGTGAAGGTGAGCAGAGAGCCGAGATTTTGGCAGTTTAACCATCAGAGGGTTGCTGGCAGATCTTGTGCGACCTGTAGGAATATTTGGGGGACAGAGCACAGAGAGAGCTGGGGGAGCAAGGCCGGAGAGGAGTCGGTAGAAGACAGAAAGACCACCTACCTGCCTGCGGTGAGTGATTGAAAGGCCCTCAGAGATAGCTTCATCGCGGGAGATTCCAATGATTCTGAAAGCTTTGGATTCAACAGCGTGAAGCCGAGCCAGGTGTGAGGCAGGAGCACCAGCCCATAGGGGAGAACAGTATTCCATTGAGCTTCGGATGAAAGCCTTGTATGTAGTGAGGAGCTCAGGTGTGCCTAGGAAGGACTTCGCACGACGGAGGATGCCCAGTCGGCGACTGGCTTTGGAGGCCAGCTTGGAAATGTGGTTTTCCCAAGAAAGATCATGGCAGATGGTGAGACCCAAAAGCTTGAGCGACAGAACTTCTTGGAGAGGATTGTTGAGAAAGTAGATGGGAGGGTTGTCCAGTCGATCTATGTATGTATGTTTATCTATGTATGTATCTATGTATGATCTATGTATGATCTATGTATGTATGTATGTATGTGTGTGTGTGTGTGTGTGTGTGTGTGTGTGTGTGTATGTTTGTGTGTGTGTGTGTATGTGTGTGTGTGTGTGTGTGTGTGTGTGTGTGTGTGTGCATATATGCAGGCTCTGCATTGTTGAATGTTATGGCTTGTGTATATTGTACTCTTGCCTCTATGAGTCTAATTGGAAATGGTGGAGAGGTGTATCGCACAATTACCTGAGAGCCGTCTGGTCTGGATTTGATTCTCGACCCTTATGTAAACTGTGAGATTGGTGCTACGCATTACATCACAAAGTGTACCATCCTTTAAATGTATGCTAGGCTGGGTGTCATGTCTGTTGGCATTAGTTGGTGGTTGTTAAAGATTCCAAGGTGTCTTTCATGAATAATAGGCAAGTTATCGCTGGCATCCTGCACCAAATTACAAATTCCTGTTCTAAATCTAGAAGGGGCACTGCATCAGAGCCACAGCTACACTCCAACCGAGCAGAGATAAAAACAGCATCCACATGCTGCACATCAATGAATTGATTGTTGAATGAATCTCAATTTTAAGGTACTTTGGGGGAAAAAAACCCCCAAAAATTGCACGCAGCTATCACGGATAAAGTTAATTGGAAGATACATACATATATTATCTATCTATAATTCCAGTAATCTCTGTGTGTGTGTGTGTGTGTGTGTGTGTGTGTGTGTGTGTGTGTGTGTGTGTGTGTGTGTGTTTGTCTGTGACCACTGTTTCTCGACAACCACGGGTCCGATATACTTGAAACTTGCCAGGTATATTGCTGGGGACCCGAGGATGTGCCTTTTCAAGGTTTCATATTAATCGGAGAAGTAGTTACCGAGCTATGGCGATTTCTTTACCAAACTCCGCAAGCCGTTCGCTTTGGACCAAACCATTTCATGTAAATAGAGGGGGGGGATTGTCACCGTACTCGCAAGCCGTTCGCTTTCCGTTCACGCAAGCCGTTCGCTGGACCAAACCATTTCATGTAAATAGAGGGGGGGGATATAATTTTATGCTTATGCACGGGCACGTCCGGGCACGGGCACGGGCACGGGTACGGGCACGGGATATATAGTACGGGCATGCCCTAGTATGTACAATGTGCATAAAAACACAACGATTGGAAAAATTAGTGAATGAGGAGCCGTATATTTATTACATCCGCACTTATGGAGAGATTAAAGGGAAAGAGAATGTGGAGAGAAAGTAGGAGATAGGACTAAACAGGGATGTAGAAGGGGAGGTGGATAACCTCTTACATATGTAATAAATATATGTGGGAATAGACACCTTTCCAAAGACAACAAGCTAGGCTATGTGAGCAATGTAATGAAGTCAATTATAATGAGCATATATAAGGTCAATTACATGATGCAATGGGAACATATGGCTTTTTCATTCTGATAGGAATTGGTTACCAAGGACTGGAGAATGTGCTTGGCAGACGGGATTACAATTACCCACAATTCTGCAAAACCAAAATAACATTTGTGAAATATCAGGGTTCTGACACCCCCATCCCACCACACCCCACACCCCCCTCTTCCATACCCATTAATTGCAGATACCTATATAAGTCCATTTTAATACAATGCACTCACCCTGGTGTCACCAACCTAGCAGGAAGACCAGTGCATGCATTCACCACTCTCTGAGTGAAAGACCCTTGCCCACCAGTTAGGGTAGCGTTAGGGTTAGGGGTTGTTAGGGTTAGCGGTTGTTAGGGTTAGGGTTAGGGTAGGGTTGTTGGGGTTGTTAGGGTCTGTGTGCACTTATGGGAAGTTACGAGGGGCGGCAATTTGACATCTCACCCTGAGCGTCATTTTTAATCCAGACGCAAAACACCTCCAGTGTACCTGTTCCCTTTAGATGAAGAACCCAGATTGCTTATATCATATTCCCGTCAGGAAGCGACTCATTGTTACCCGGCAACGCTGGGTACATTTGCAAGTATATATATTTATACGTTTGTTTATATACCACCCCCAAACCCTTCTCCTGTCTGATGTGCTCCAAATTTGCCTCTTGAATTATATCATCTCTATTTTCATTATTCCTACCCATCCCCAGCACCTTACATTTCTTTATGATAAAACAGCATCTACCAATCTTTTGCCCAATCTATGAAACTCTCTAGACTTTCCTGAATATGATCACCCCCTTTCCTGCTATCTATCTACATTACCTCCAGGCTTTGTGTTATCTGCAGATTTGGAAATCTGACTCTTAACCCCACTATCCAAATCATTGATGTAAATTATGAATAGCTAGTAAAAAGCCTTAGTCAGGTTCACTATGTTAACAAATATAATTTCGTTCAAAATTTTGGGATTAGCAAACCTGTACATTTTTGGAATATTCAGAGCATGGAGAATCCGAAAATCAATGTTGGCATTTGCACAGACACCTGCATGGCCGCCATTTTGGATTTTCAAAATGGCCGCCATAAAATACATATTTTGCGCGATCTCGGCTTCTAGTCAACCTAGAGACTTAATTAAATATGCTAATCCTATGTTTTCTGGGTCAAGGAATCCAATAAAGGCCTCAAAATAGTGCTCAGGATTATAGAAAAGCAACAAACAAAGGTAATTGAAAACCATTGTCTTTATATTTGTGATATAACTGTATTACATAATACATGATATTGCAAGTCCTTTGAAGTTATAGGTTGTTATAGGAACTTATAGGTAGTATCAGATTGAACTATAAGTCCTATACACAGGATCTACTCGGTCTATACCGTTCAGGAATATGCTTTTACAGATCTTCATCACTGTCCTGAGTGTCATTTTCGCAAAGGTGTCTACGCAAATGTAAACATTAATTTTTGGATTCCTCATGCTCTGAATATTCCAAAAATGTATCGTTTTGCTAATCTACCAAAATTTTGAACGAAAAAATAGTGAACCTGACTACCTGTCAAATATGACGGGTTAGGACAGTTTATTCGACGGTGCAGACTCGTGAGCGTGCGAAAGTTTGAAGCCCCAGCCTCGTGTCAGGTGTGCTTACATCTTTATTTATTAGACATCCGACGGATGTAAATGAGCACTCGTTTTACTCTGCGTGTGTTGCACATCGCGTGCAGCCAATTTCACCTTCCCGTGCCTTTATTTATTGTTATATTTTTTAAAACGCTTCTGTACACCACCCTTGAGGCTCGGTTTGCAAGCCACCGTCTACATTTCCAATAGAAGAGACATAATGATTCTTTTATGGAAAATGTTTTTTCGAGCTTGTTTTATCCTCAAAAATAGACCATGGTGAACACATTCGTGTTAAAAGATTGGCCTTTAAAACCTACCCTTTTGAAGGGGGACAGACATCTGTACAAACACACAAACTGACATTGTCTTTGATATGGTAGATAATGGTCTGAGTAGTACTACTGACCACTGAGTACTGACCCTATACTTTCATGCTCCGAGCAAGACATACTCCTCCTATTCACAGCCAATCTTTGCCTCCTATCACGGGTCCAGTTTCCAATCCTGTTAGCCATCTGACCAGCCACAAGCTGTTAGCCACAAGCCCTCACCTTCATGGACAACTTCTTATGTGGTACCTTATCAAATGCCTTCTTAAAGTCTAGATACCCTGTCTCCTACCGACTCCTCTCTGGCCTAGCCCCCCCCCCCCCCCCCCAGCCCTGTCTGTGCTCTGTCCCCCAAATATTCCTACAGGTCGCACAAGATCTGCCAGCAACCCTCTTATTGTTAAACTGCCAAAATCAAGACTCTCTGCTCACCTTCACTCTTTCATTCCTCTTTTCTCCCGCCTCTGGAACAAACTCCCTCACTCTCTTCAATCCCTCTCCTCCCTCCAGGTCTTTAAAACAGCTGTTCACCACCATCTCTTATCTTCCCCCATGCAAAACCCTGATCTTTTCTACCCCCGTTAATTCACCCCAGATCCACTTTTTGGAAATACCGACTTCTTTCCTGGAAGTCCTAGCAGTGTCCATGTGTTTTTGTTTTTTTTACCTCTCCCACCCCCCACCTCCCTTCCCATGCCTCTTCCCCCCAAGCCCTCTACCTCCCACAGATCTCCCGATGTCCCTGCTCTCAAATGTTGTACGTCCCTGCCCTCAAATATTGTACTTGTGTGCTTCCCCCTCTCTCCCCATCTTGTCTTCCGCTCCCTTTATTTCGTCTTATATGTCCGTTTGTTTTTTTGTCATTGATGTTAACTCTTACACGAGCCTCGATTTTGTATACAAACAACAACAACAAAAACTAGAACGGGCACTCGGTAGAGCGCATACCTTCGCCGCAGCTACTGTTCTGTACTTGGCATGGGAGTGTAGGGAACAGAACAACAAAAATACGATTTTGACCTTTTCGTGACCTTGACCTTGACCTTTGACCCGATTGCTCCCAAAATCTAATCAAATGTGTCCCGTATAATAACCAATCATCCCACCAAATTTCATGCAATTCGGTTGAATACTTTTTGAGTTATGCGAATAACATACACACACACACACACACAGACATACAAATAAATACACAGCGATCAAAACATAACCTTCCGCTTTTGCGAAGGTAAAAATCCACTGCACTTCCCTCATCCACCCAATCAGAAATTATTTAATAAAAGTCTAAAAGATTTGTTAAACATGATCTCTCTTTAGTGAATACATGCTGACTACATTTAATTTGTTAGAACACATTCAAATGCTTCCCTATCAGTGACTTAATTAATGTCTCCAACACCTTTGGCACAACCGAAGTCAAGCCAACAGGTGTATAGTCCCCCAAGCTTTTCTGACAAGCTATCTTCAAAAGTTGAGCATGCCTTTCTGGAATAGTCTTCCTTATCCCTTTACTTGATGTTCATCGTGGTGTTGAATGCATTGACACGTCTTATCGAGTACTTTATTAATGCTTTGCTCTGGATCCGTGTGTCAGTCTAGGCCACATGGTCACTTCGGCCCTGTTCAACTCAAAGCTGAGTGCACTATACATCTGCGACAATCTGTCGGATCAACAAGTATCTAGATTGGGAATTAAAGTTGGATGGATATTTCAGTTTTCTGCCAAAAAGCAGCGAAAGCAGAGCAATGAAAAATGTTGAAGAGGTGATACTCCGGAGAAAAATTGAAAATCTGCTCACCTGTGTGTCCCGAAGACCAAGACGTGTGGCAAGTCTCTGTCGCTCTGGTGGACAAACGTACGGCGTTTTCTGGAATGCGAGTTCGAGACCCTGACGTTGGTCTTCGGAAAATACGGCACGACGCACAGCTCCTCGACGTCTCCTGGAACCTCCGACTCCTGAAGGCAACGTCCAGGCTGGAGAGAACACCACTACAAACGAGATCAAGGAGAATTTACAATCATATTCACTAAGTGGCACTGTGTCAATAGAGGGCATCTCTTTATTACGTCGGTAAATATGGTGCAATTTTAGAACCCTTCCCCTCCCCCCAATAGTCCTGGCTCCTCCTAAAAGTCTTTCTCTTCTATCCCCACTCCTCCCATAACTTACTGTCTTCGATCATCCGATTCCCTTTCTTAATTTGAATTTTCTCAATTTTTACCCTCTGATGAATACGTTATAAATAGATGGCTTACAACAGCGAGTTTTCATCTGCTGTCTACTTTTTTAGTTATTTCTCTGAAATAACCTCATGGAGTGGGTCCCGGTGTCCGTGCATACGTACGTCCGTTAATATTTGACCAAAACATCTTCTCACAAACTACCCGACCGACATGGTTTTTTTCTTTTCTTTTTTTTGTATACAAGATCGAGGCTCGTGAAAGAGCTAACATTAGTCATAAAAAAACAAACGGACAAACAAAACATACAATAAAGGGAGCGGAAGAAAAGATGGGGAGAGAGAGGGAAGCACACAAGTACAACAGCAGAGAACAGGGACATCGGGAGATCTGTGGGGGGGAGAGGGCTTGGGGGGGAGGAGGCATGCGAAGGGGGGGGGGGGTTGGAGAGCTTTAAAACACATGGACACTGCTAGAACTTCTCGGAAAGAAGTCGGTATTTCAAAAAAAAAAGTGGATCTGGGGTGAATTAACGGGGGTAGAAAAGATCAAGGTTTTGGATGGGGGAGGATAAGAGATGGTGGTGAACAGCTGTTTAAAAGATCTGGAGGGATGAGTGGGATTGAAGAGAGTGAGGGAGTTTGTCCCAGAGGCGGGAGAAAAGAGGAATGAAGGAGTGAAGGTGAGCAGAGAGTCTAGATTTTGGCAGTTTCACCAGAAGAGTGTTGCTGGCAGATCTTGTGCGACCTGAAGGAATATTTGGAAGACAGAGCACAGACAGAGCTGGGGGAGCAAGGCCGGAGAGGAGTCGGTAGAAGACAGAAAGACCACCAACCTGCCTGAGGTGCATAAGTGAAAGGCCCTCGGAGTTAGCTTCATCGCGGGGGATTCCAATGATTCTGAAAGCTTTGGTTTCAACAGCGTTAAGCCGAGCTAGGTGTGAGGCAGGAGCACCAGCCCAGAGGGAAGAACAGTATTCCATTGAGCAGCGGATGAAAGCCTTGTATGTGGTAAGGAGCTCAGGTGTGCCAAGGAAAAATTTGGTACGATGCATCAGGACAGCAGGATCTCAAGGAGTTGTGCTCCCCATCCGGAAATCGCCCCCTATAGGAAGGGTTAAAGGGGGCTTTGCCCCAAATATTGTTATTTCATTCAAAAATCTTCTTCTCAGAAACCGATGGACCGGATCCAGACCAAACTGGTCATACAGCATCGTGACCGTGACCTGACCATGCTTATGGTCGTATCTCCCCTGGAAAGGGGGCCATGGGCTCGCTCCCCTAATCCCCAATTTTCACTGAAAAAAATCTTCTCCAAAACAACCTAAGGGATACGGACCAAATTTGGTACAATGCATCAGGACAGTAGGGACTCATGGGGTTGTACTCCCCATCCGGATCTGCCCCCTATAAGAGGCTGAAAATGGGGACTTCGCATCAAATTCAGTTAATTTATTTTAAAATCTTAGAAACCGTAGGGAAATAACCGTTATGATAAATAAATAAAATAAATAATAACCGTTCCCCACAGGGATATTTTTTATATATGGAGTCGAGGCTCGTGGAAGAGCAAGAACACAGAACGCATCGGAACGCAACATAACAAAAGGAACATGAGAAAGAGAAGGAGAAAACACCAACACCAGGACTGAGGGACAAAATAAATGGAGATGGACAACAAGGGATGCAGGTAAGAGCGAGGAGTAGGGGAGAAAGCAGGGATTGGACAAGATGGATGCAGAAGCAAAATTTGTGGGGGAGCGGGTGGGACGTGGTTTAACGGTTGGGGAAAAGATCATGGTTTGGGATGGGGGATGATCCGAGATGGTGGTGAACAGTAGTTGTCTTGAAGATCTGGATGCAACAATGATTTAAGAGAGTGTGGAAGTTGGTTCCACAGGTGGGAAAAGGGAACGTATGAGTGGGGGTGGGGGTTAGCAGTGATCCTGGATTTTGGTTTAGTGGTAAACACCTTACGAGATTAACATCTACACCTTAATAAGTAGTTGTACATGTACGAACTCCTCGGTCACTCCTTCTTCGTTATAACGGCCACAATTATTCCCAGGTTCTTGTGCGATTGACTGGGGGAAGTTTTTGTGCCAAGTCATTCACGAATCGGCTGGCCAGGCGTGAAGTTCGACTATAACAGGACGCCCAGTTTAACATCCAACCAAGGGCCGACACACCTTGATGAATCATCCTGACTGTCAAACACCTGGATAACAGTTTTTTTTATAGCTGGGTCGGGATTCGAACCCAGGCTAGAGAGCTCAGAGGGGAGTGTGCGTTACTCCAGGTCTCGGTCATGGTGTCACCCCCGTCGGTCACTCAACACGAATTGAACACAATAACAATGATCATGGTTACAATTGTAAATGTTGTAGTTCATTTGTTTGACCCGTTTCTAGACTCACCTCGATCACAATGACAGCGTAGAAAAGGTCCCAAACAGTTTCCCACACACACAGGGACCCATGCCTGGGGACTTCGGGATGCGCTGTCCTTGTTCACGTGAGATGAGTCTGTTTCACAACCCAAGAAAAAAAAGGGGTGGGGGGATCTTAATCTCGGAGCACACGGATTGTTTTAGGGATGTTCGTCAGAGCACATTAACGAAGGATGGTAAATGTGTGTGGTGGGGGCGCAGCATCTCGGAGCACGCAGATTAGTCGTCAAAGTGTGGTGGGGGTGCAGCATCTCGGAGTACGCGGATTGTTTCAGAGTGTTCGTCAAAGCACATTAATGAATGAACAATGAGATATCTGAACACCTTATCAATGTTTCACACCGGGCTATGTGTAGAGCGTGGGGTTTAAAGGTCATTCCATGTCCGTATATATACAATCTAAAAAGTGCCTTCAAATCAGTTTTCAGATGACCGGTTGAAACTGAATCGGAAGGGTAAAAAAAAACCGCAACGAAAGACCAATAAAAGAGACTTCACTCACCGTCGGATAAGATCCAATCAATGCCAAACTTGAGACCTTTATTGCTCGAGACAGAAGATGGAGGACTATGACCTGAGGTCCCATGAGGAGGCCACTCTGCTCTGCTAGGAAGTCCCTCCATTCCACCGGACGGTGCAAAGTAAGGCCACAGGTAAGAGTACATGATGTAGTCGGCAAGTGCATTCGCTCTGTTTTCTTCGTCTCATTTGCCTTATATATTCATCACCGGTCTGCTGAGCCATCCAGCCCCTTCCCCTCCCTCGCAAAAGCTCGACTCTTCGCGAGCCCACCCATTCAAACAGGCAGCCCCTTCCCCTCCCTCTATAGTCATGGACAATCAACTTCGTCCATCATTGGTCTTTTAAAATTTCACTTTTATCGTTGGGCTTAGGACAGCCACCCTACACATGCTTTAGAAAAACTTGGTGTGTTTGCTTTCGTAATCGACTCACAACTGAGATTGACAACCATGTTGATTTGTGGATAATTAGCATCAAAAGCTTCCTTTTTCTCCTGCAAATTCCAGCTGTAACAATTTAGTTTTAAAGTAGCCACATCCAGGTGATATATTGTTTTAGTGCTTCCACCAACTTAAAGGAAAACAGTTATATATTATCCATTATTCGGGAGATACACATCACAAGAGCTAAGTATATGAACACTTCGAATATGTCAAGCCTGGCCAACAAGTTCGTGAAAGACTTGGCCCGAAAACGTTCCCTTGCCGACCACACAAGAAGATGGGTATAATTGCTGCCATCAAATAAGGAGTAGTATTAGTAGTCTATTATTTTGTAAGCAGCCTGTGGCTGTTAGTTGCATCATTGCTGTGAGTGTGGCTGTGCCGCTGATGCAGTGCCCCCCATTCCTAGTAAGCTGGTACTCATTTTGCCGACCTCCGAAGGATGACAGACTGAGTCAACCGACCTGGTGTTATTTAACGGCTCGATAGGGCCTCAAACTCAGGACCAAAAAGAACACAACAGAGGCGGATTGGATCCAAAACTTGGAGAAAAAAAAACAATATCTAAAGGAAATGCCTCCAGTGATATTTAATGAAGAAAAAATAAAACAACAATAAGCAAAAATGCCAAAGTTAAAAAGCCCAGTCCCAGATGGAATTGCAAACTTCTGTTTACAGCAACTAGATGCTGTCCATAATCAATATGCTCGAGCATTCAACAAACTTATCCAAGGGGAGGAGAGCTTAGATGAGTGGCTCACAATAGGTAACACCTTCCTCACCCCAAAGCCTGAAGAGACCCAACTACCTCACAAGTATAGATAAACAACCTGTCTGCCAACAACATGCAAACTCCTGACGGGAATCATCACAGAAATGAGAAAAAGTCGTGGCCAAAAATCTTGGCACTTTTTTCAAATAATGCACCATTTCTTCCAGAAAATTGTTTAAATAAAAAAAATCTTTGGATATCCACACCTGTATTTCTTTGGTTTTCAGTGGAACAAATCAAAAAAATCTGAAAAAATCACTAAATCTTAGCTTATTCCACACAGAAATCCTAAAATGGCCCAGACAATATTATTGACACCTTTTAGAAGTTGTTATAAATAATTAGATTTCAAGCAGGTGATTCTCCTTTACTTTGGAATTGAACTCACCTGTGGTGAGTTGCAGGTGCCTGCAATATAAAAATGATTCATTCAACCCGTTTGAATAGAGAAAAGGTGTCATTCTGCTGTTTTGTGTCCCTGTTTGTACAGCAATGAGCACGGAGAAAAGAAAGAAAACCAGAGAAATGTCTGAGGATGTCAGACACAAGATTGTAGCCAAGCATGGACAATCTCATGGCTACAAGTCCATCTCCAGAGACCTTGATGTTCCTATGTCCATCGTAACGCAATGTTATCAGGAAGTTTAAGGCCCATGAAACTGTAGCCAACCTCCCTGGACGTTTCCGCAAGAGATAACTTGATCAAAGATTGCAGCGAGGGATTGTTCGAATGGTGGAGAAAGCACCTTGATCAACTGCTAAACAGTTTCAAGCTGACCTTCAGACGCAAGGTATGACAGTTTCAACTCGCACCAACTGTCGCCAACTCAATGAAAGGGGATTATATGGTAGGAGACCCAGGAAGACTCCACTGCTGAGAGAGACATAAGAAAGCCCGACTGGAGTTTTGCTTGGAGTTGGAGACTGGAGTGGAGGAGGGGCTTAACAAGCCAAAATCCTTCTGGGAGAATGTCCTGTGGACAGATGAGACCAAATTAGAGCTGCAATGTAAAGCACATCATCTCTATGTTTACCGAAAACAAACTGAAGCCTACAAAGAAAAGAACACCTTCCCTACAGTCAAAAATGGAGGAGGTTCAGTGATATTTTTGGGTTGCTGTGCTACCTCTGGCACTGGGTACCTTGAATGTGTGCATGGCATCATGAAATCAGGAGATTACCCTGGCATTTTGGAGTGTAATTTTCAACCCAGTGTCAGAAATCTGGGTCTCCGTCGAAGGTCATTAGTCTTGCAGCAGGACAATGACCCCAAACACACTTCAAAAAGCACCCAGTAATGGTTCGAGACAAAACGCTGGACTGTTCTGAAGTGGCCAGCAATGAGTCCAGATCTAAATCCCATTGAACACCGATGGGGAGATCTGAAAACAGCAGTTGGGAGAAGGGACCCTTCAAATCTGGGAGAACTGGAGCAGTTTGCACAAGAAGAGTGGGCCAAACTGCCGCTAGAGAGGTGTAGGAAGCTCATTCATGGCTGGAGGAAGTGCTTGACTGCAGTTATTTTATCCAAAGGCTGTGCTACCAAATTTTAAATCTAGGGTGTCAATAATTTTGTCGATGCCATTTCTTTATATTTTCTGATTTAAAAGGATATATTAAGTTCTGTATCAAAAACAAAGGTTCTGTAATATTAACAGTGAAATAAAGAATTGTGGAGACCAAATACTTTTGTCAATTTCAACTTATTTTTAGTGAATATTGTGAGTTATTTGAAAAAAGTGCAAGGGTGTCACAAGGATGTCACACAAGGATGTGACAAAAAAAAGAAGAAAAAAAATGGTGCCAATATTTTTGGCCATGACTGTACCATCACCGAACACAAGAAGGATGCCTAGAGGCAGAACAGAAGGGATGTAAAAGAGGATGATACTATGGAACGATAGACTACCTCCTACTAAACAAGGCCATACTCGAAAATTGCAAAACAAGAACATAAATATCCACAGCATGGATAGGCTACAAAAAAGCTTTTGATGGTGTCCAACATTCATGGGTGATAAAATGCATGCAATTGTACAAGATCAACCCACAAATAATCAAACTGATTGAAGCAATGGAGCTTTCGAATACACATTGATATTACAGCGCTTGGAAGGAAAAATCAAAATACCAGGGGTGAAGATACGTTGAGGAATCTTCCAGGGAGACAGCCTTTCACCCCTCCTGTTTTCCTTGGCCCTGGACCCATTGAGCAACCTCGTTAATAAGCAAGGACATGGACACACCCTGACATTAAATAAGAGAATGAACAAAGACAAAAAAGGTGACACATCTACTTTACATGGATGATTTAAAACTCTTTGCACCAAACAATGAAAAATTGGCAGAACAACTCAAATTAGTGAACCAGTACTATGACGTCTTTAATATGGAATTTGCCCTGGATTTGGAAAGTTGGAAGTTGGAAGAAAAACAACGTGCGAAAGTGAAGCGGCGGGAGCAGAGGAGGTAGAGAGATTGGCACCTGCATTCAGCGTGAAAGACAATTTGCCCTTTAAGTGTACCAAGTGCACATTCATACAAGGTAGACCAACAACAAAAACGGACAACATAAAAATTGACAAAAATACACCAATATAGGAGCTAGACAACGAAACATAATACAAATACCTGGGAGTAGAAGAGGGCCACCACATATGTCACAAATAAATGTGCAAAACAATTACCAAAGAATACCTGCATAGAACGAGGCTGATCCTGAAAACATACCTTTCTCCAAGGAACAAAAGCAAAGCCATAAACCAACTCGCAATACCAGTGTTCCAGTACAGCTACAGAATAATAGGCTGACCACAATCAGAAATGGATAAACTGATTCTCAAAACAAGGAAACTCCTTACCATCCACATAAGTGTTTTACAAAAATCAATGCATTCCGAGAATGTACCGGCTGAGACGACGAGAAGGACGTAGCAGCCTGATGGACCCCAACCAAGTGCACAGAATGACAACTGTAGGATTGGTTGAATACGAAAAAGTGCAACAGACTACCGAATTGAATTTGTAAGCAAACACAAAGACAACAAACCAGAGAAGGTATCCCTAACCCACCAAGAAAAAAATTCCAAAGATAGGTCAAAATGGAAGATGTCACACAACAAACTGAAACAAGAAGGAATACAGCCACAACAATTGCAAAAAAGAGGAAAAATATGATGAAATATCAACAGATATACACCGACAACTAGGAAAACGATAAAAGAGCAGGAAGATACTTTAAAAAGTGGGTCAGATTGGGAGTAGGCAAAGAAGGCCTTTGAAATATTTTTATACTCATCCCCTGATCTGTGCCTTTCCACAACTTTATCTCGGAGGCCTTTTGGAGGCACCTTGGTGCTCATAGTTGCGTCTTTGCTGTGAAATGCTCTTCCCAGCAGAGGAAACCTACAGGAACCGCTGATTTTATTCTAAAATAATCAGAATCACTACAATTGAACACAGGTGGAGGCCAAGTAACTTGGTGTGTGATTTTGAAGGTGATTGGTTCCACCTGAGATAATTTACAATTGCTATTATAAGGGGGATGGACACTTATCCAACCAAGATAATCTAGTTTTGTATTTTTAATGAATTATCTGAAATTTGTAGAATTTGTTTTTCACTTGGAGGTTGTGTGTACCGATGTGTAAATAAAGGTGGAAAAAGTCTCGTTTAATGCATTTTAATTCCAGGCTAGAAGGCAACAAAAGTTGAATATTTTGAAAGGTGGTGGAGACTTTCTTTAGGCACTGTAATATGTGTGTGTGTGTGTGTGTGTGTATATATATATATATATATATATATATATATATATATATATATATATATATATATATATATATATATATATATATATATAATTATATATATATATATATATATACAAACTTGGCATTTAATATGGAATATTTTTTTTTTCTTGACTTGGGTTTACTTTCTTAACTCAGTATATCAATCTGGTGAGTTTCTTTTACACTTTGGTGATTTATTTGTTAAAAGAACCATGTCACTGATTGTTTGTCACAGCAAGAAGTCAACAACAGGATTATATCACACTTATCACAGGTCGTGGAGGTGATGAGGGTGGGTTTATCTCGGAGGTGAGGGACTTCCGGTCCCTCGAGGCACGACTTCCGGTCCCTCGAGCGACGACTTCCGGTCCCTCGAGCGACGACTTCCGGTCCCTCGAGCGACGGGGCTTGCTTCGATCTCTCCACGGCATCAAAGTTTGAGTGTTTTCCCGTTCGTTTCTTTGTCAAATTTCCACTGCGTATTTTGTTGTGCATGTGTTATTGTGTGTTTCTATTTGGTTTTGGTTTTGTAGTTGTTGCAAATTTGTGTGTAATTAGTCATTTCTTTGTTCGCGCCTTGTGCGCCTCGTGCGGCCTGGTGTCTCGTGCGGCCACCTCGTCTCGACTTGTGCCCCGCCCCCTATATCTCATTTTTCTTTCACCTCTGCTCCTGCTTTCTCAAATCCACGTTCTCACTTAGAGACTTTTCCCAGATTGTTTTTCATGGTTTTGTTTAAATATTTATCTTCTCTTATCTTTTCTTCTCTTATCTCTTATCTTCCCCCATCCAAAACCTTGATCTTTTCTACCCCCGCTAATTTCACCCCAATTCCACTTTTTTGAAATACCAACTTCTGTCCTGGAAGTCCTTGGTGTCCTTGTGTTTTATACTTCTCCCTCCCCCCCCCCTTCCCACGCCTCCTCCCCCCTCCCCCCCCCCCTTCCCACGCCTCCTCCCCCCAAGCCCTCTCCCTTCCACACATCTCCCTGCTCTCAAATGTTGTGTTTGTGTGCTTCCCCTTCTCTCCCCATCTTGTTTTCCGCTCCCTCTTTTTATATATTTTGTTTGTCTGGTTGATTTGTTTGTGAAGTAAATGTTAGCTCTTTCACGAGCCTCGATTCAGTATACAAAAAAAAAAGAAAAAAAAAAGTTTAAACCGCAGCCGTGATGCTGACGCCGCCCCCCCCCCCTCCACCCCCCAGCATTTCCATGTTTTAAACGTTTCCCAGTGTGTACCCTGGATTCGAATAGGTACACCGTATCCCTGCGTGTCGTAAGAGGCGACTAAGAGGGTTTGCGTCAGGAAGGGCATCCAGCCATAAAACATTGCCTCAAAAAGAGAACCATGACAATTACAACTACATGTGGGCAGGGTACAGCCCGAAGTGGAGATCGGTTTCTGAGGTTTGGGACATGGAATGTAGGGACAATGACAGGGAGATCAGGAGAAGTGGTGGAAGTAATGGTCAGAAGAAGAGTGGACATATGTTGTGTGCAAGAGACGAGATGGAAGGGAAGTGGTGTGAGAATGGTGAAGGGTAGGCAGGGACAGAAATACAAGTTTGTGTGGCAAGGGTGCCTGGAGGGCGTGAATGGTGTTGGTGTCCTGTTTTCTGAGGAGTTTGTAGACAGTGTGGTGAGTGTGACTAGAGTGAGTGATAGGTTGATGATGGTGAAAATGATGATTGGAAAGCTCTTGGTGAACGTCATCTCGGGATATGCTCCGCAGGTTGGTCAAAGCGATGAAGAGAAGGACAAGTTCTGGTGTGCGATAGAGAAGCTGATGGAAAACGTGAAAGATGAGGAAGTTGTTGTGGTAGGAGGAGACCTAAATGGACATGTGGGAAGGAGTATGGATGGTTTTGACAGAGTTCATGGGGGTTACAGATATGGTGTGAGAAATGGAGAAGGTGAAAGGATTTTGGAGTTTGATGATGGAGCTGATTTGTTGATTTGTAATACTCAGTTCCAGAAAGAGGATAAGCTTGTTACATACACGCCAGGTGGATCGACGACAACCGTTGACTACCTGATGGTGCGTAGGCGAGATAGGGGGCACCTCCGGGACACAAAGGTGATCCCGGGGGAGGAGGCTGTTTCACAGCACCACTTGGTTATCTGCGACGTAAGGGTGAAAGGTGCGAGGAGAGCTCGTTGGGTGAAGTACCAACCGAGAATGTAGGTGTGGAGGTTGAAAGAGGTGACAGTAAGGGAGGCATTAAAAGAGAGGCTGAGTAGGGTCGAGGATGATGTGGTTGAGCTTGAAAGTGGTTGGATGTCAATGAAAGCTAGTCTGTTGGGAGCCGTTGGTGAGGTAGGTGGATGGACAAAAGGACCACCGAGGCACTCGGAAACATGGTGGTGGGATGATGAAGTTGGAAAGAGGATTGACGAGAAGAGGAAGAAGTTCAAGGAGTGGCAGAAGGCGAAGGGTACGGGAGCAGAAGCAGCAGAGCATGAAAGTTATAAGGCAGCCAGGAAGGCTGCAAAGAAAGAGGTAGCAAAGGCGCAGGAGGCATGTAGGAAAATGTTCGGAGAACGCTTGGATTCGGAAGAGGGTCAGAAAGCAGTATTCAGGATTGCAAAGCAGATAGCGAAAGAGAGGTGTGATGTGATGGGGGTGAGTTGCTTGAAGGATGAAGTGGGACAAATCGTTGTCGACCCAGATGGAATTAAAGGAAGATGGAAAAGATATATGGAAATGCTGTTGAATACAGAGAATGAATGGGATGGAAACATAGAGAGTAACCCAGTTTTAGGACCGGCAGAGAAGATAACTGAGAAGGAAGTTGAGGAAGCGATAAAAGCAATGAAGGGTAGAAAAGCGGGAGGGCCGACGGGAGTTGTGGGAGATATGTTGAAGGCAGCAGGAAGTTGGGGTGTGAAGAGAATGACAGAGATCTGTAATCTGGTGGTGAAAGAAGGCCGCATTCCAGTGGATTGGGAACTGAGTACCCTCGTCCCTCTATACAAGGGGAAAGGTTACCCTCTGGAGTGTGGCTCGTACCGAGCGATACAGTTATTGGAGCATGGAATGAAGGTATTGGAAAGGGTGTTGGAGAGGAGGATAAGGAAGAAAGTGAAGATCGACGAAATGCAGTTTGGATTCATGCCAAGAAGAGGAACGACAGACGCGCTTTTCATTGTGAGGCAGTTGCAGGAGAAGTACATGGAGAAGAGGAAGATGTTGTTTCTTGGGTTTGTTGATCTGGAGAAAGCATTCGATCGGGTTCCACGCAAAGTATTGACATGGGCATTGAGGAAGTTAGGAGTGGAGGAATGGTTGATCAGAGTAGTGATGGCAATGTACAAAAGAGCACGCACAGCAGTAAGGACGAAGGACGGGAACAGTGGTGAGTTTGAGGTGAAGGTGGGAGTGCATCAGGGGTCGGTACTAAGTCCACTACTATTTGTAGCTGTGATGGCGGTGCTGGCTCAGAACGTAAAGGAGGGTTTACCGTGGGAGTTGTTGTATGCAGATGATCTGGTGTTGATTGCGGAAAGTATGGATGGACTGAAGGAAAAGATGAACACGTGGAAGGAATGTATGGAGACAAAAGGTCTGAAGGTGAATATCGGAAAGACGAAGGTGATGGCAAGTGGTAAAGCATGTGGCGAGGTGGAAAGACCTGGGAAGTGGCCCTGTGCTGTGTGTCGGAAGGGTGTCGGAGTGAACTCCATTCAGTTTACAATGTGCGCTGAGTGGGTTCATCAAAAATGTAGTGGTCTGAGAGGGTCATTAACCAGTGTGGCAGCGACATTCAAATGTAAGGTGTGCACAGAGGGAGCTGCAGATGGAGGAAATGTTGAGTTGGATCTTGGAGACGGCGTGAAGCTGGAAGGTGTGAAAACATTTTGCTACCTCGGAGACATGCTGAATGGAGAAGGTGGATCAGACTCGGCAACGGTTGCTCGAGTGAGTTGTGCATGGAAGAAGTTTCGGGAATTGAGTGGCGTGCTGATGATGAGGGGAGTGTCGTTGAAGCTGAAGGGAAAGGTGTATGCTGCATGTGTGAGAAGTGTTATGATTTATGGGAGCGAGACATGGGTAATGAACATAGAGCAGCAACAAAGGTTGGAAAGGGTGGAAATGCGAATGGTTCGACGGATGTGCGGAGTATCGTTGAGAGAGAGGAAGACAAATGATGAATTGCGAAATATGATGGGAATAGAGCCTGTGATTGATGCTGTGAAGAGGAACAGGTTGAGATGGTTTGGTCATGTGTTGAGGAAGGATGAAAGTGACTGGTTGAGAAGAGTGATGGAAATGAATGTAGAAGGAAGTAGAAGACGGGGAAGACCGAGAAAGACTTGGCTAAAGATGGTGGAAGAAGAAATGCGGGCAAGGGGGTTAACAAGGAGAGATGCAGAAAATAGGGCAAAATGGAGAAGATTGTCATGGGGACCGCAAGGCTAACCCCCGCTCTAGCAGGGAAAATGGCCTTTAAAATGCATGTTGTGTTGTTGTGTATCACAGGTGGTGTGGCAAAATGTACGGACGGGTGCATTTGATGAATGGCTTCACAGTCGGGTATACAAGGGTTGTTGCATTCTGTATTAGTGGAAAACAGCTGCTGCACGTCTCCAAAAGTTATTGCCGCTTCCTCTGGAGATGGTCCGTCAACTCAACAATGCTTTTTGTCATGGAGTGGTGGCTTTACGAAATTACGGCATGAAACAGCGTGCTATTGCTCGGCAGTATGGCATCACTCAAGGTCAGGTGTCAAAGATCCTGAAACGAAATGCTCAGAGGGGTGTCCCTACTCCAATACCGAGGCCAGGACGTCCCCGCAGAACCACAAGGAGGGATTATCGCCAGCTGCACCGGTTAGTCCGCAATGGCCGTACCAAGTCAGCTAATCGGCTTCGGGCTGAGTGGCAGCAACTGACAAATGTGCCTGTATCCAGAAGGCTAGTCAACCAACGACTGGTTCAAGCAGGCTATCGTGCCAGGCGTCCCCTGGGAAAGCCACGCCTGACCAGACAACACCACCAGCGCCGATTGCAGTGTGCCAGAGAGCACCGTCAATGGCAGCCAGGACACTGGAATCACGTGATCTTCAGTGACGAGTCTAGATTTCTGGTCTATCGTCAAGATGGCCGCGTCCGAGTGCGCAGACAAGTGCATGAAGCCTACAACAAAGATTGTATAGTGCCAAGAGTCCAAGCTGGAGGTGGTGGGGGTGACCGTTTGGGCTGCTTTTCATGCAGGGGGCAAAACTGAACTGGTTGTTCTGAATGGAAACCTGAACCAGTTCAAGTACAGGGCCATTCTGGAAGAAGCATTGCTTCCATTTGCTCGTGCAGCCTTTCGAGGAAACTTTGTCTTCCAAGAGGACAATGCACGGCCTCATCGTGCTCGCATGATCCAACACTTTCTTGCTGACCATGGTGTAGAGCATATGGAGTGGCCTGCCATGTCCCCGGATATGAATCCGATAGAGAACTTGTGGGGAGAATTAACGCGTCAAATCGACCACTTGGACCAGCAGCCGACCTCTGTGCGTGAATTGCAGCAGGCTATTGTCACTGCATTTCAAGCAATTCCTGTCCAAACCTTGGCAAATCTCGTGAACAGCATGCCTCAACGTGTACGTGCTCTCCTGAATGCTCGTGGGGGTTACACGAAGTACTGAACTGTAATTTTACTGTCCGTAATCCCAGTCGTAATTTAACTTTTGTTTTTGTTCAAAAAAAAATTTGGCTAATGTGCAAAATAAAGAGATACTTCTGGAAAACGTACAGATGTTTAACACAGTACTGTCCATGAATTGAGTTCGAAATCAGTTTACATCATTTTCAAGGATCAATTTATTTGTTTCGAAATGTCAAATGTGGTTTTTGTTTCTTTTAAAGGTCACATTAACAAAATCTAGAATAATTTCAACATAATTCCAATGAACTTTTGGTTCTAAGACATCTTGAAAAGTAAGTTCACCCCCACAAAAAAATATTCCATATTAAATGCCAAGTCTGTATATATATATATATATATATATATATATATATATATATATATATATATATATATATATATATATATATATATATACACTAGCTTGGCTCGGCTCGCAAGCGTCGTTTCTGAGGAGCGGGCTTATTTTAGCTGAGGATAATGACTGTACCTGAGTTGCTGTGTTGTCATGATTTACACCAATCATAATACAAACAATTATTTTGCACAAATGTATTTGTTGTGTTTGTGATATTACATTTTTATAGGCAATTTAGGTTGAAGATTCAGGTTTTTTTTTTTTTTTTTTCAAGGAGAACCCCTCAGCACATACATAGGGCAGGGGTAGGTGCAGACTGGAAGTTTGGGAGGATTACACCTCACCACCAAGTAATTCAAAACATCTCACCACCACGTAATTCAAAATACCTCACCACCAAGTAATTCAAAACACCTCACCACCAAGTAATTCAAAACACCTCACAGCAATAAAACACGTAATAAAAACACCTCACCACCAAGTCATTTAAAACACCTCACCACCAAGTAATTTAAAACACCTCACCACCAAGTAATTCAAAACACCTCACCACCAAGTAATTCAAAACACCTCACAGCCATAAAACACGTAATAAAAACACCTCACCACCAAGTCATTTAAAACACCTCACCACCAAGTAATTTAAAACACCTCACCACCACGTAATTCAAAACACCTCACCACCAAGTAATTTAAAACACCTCACCACCAAGTAATTTAAAACACCTCACCACCAAGTAATTTAAAACACCTCACCACCAAGTAATTTAAAACACCTCACCACCAAGTAATTTAAAACACCTCACAGCCATAAAACACGTAATAAAAAAACCTCACCACCACGAAATTGAAAACACCTCACAGCCATAAAACACGTAATAAAAACACCTCACAGCCATAAAACACGTAATAAAAAAACCTCACCACCACGAAATTGAAAACACCTCACAGCCATAAAACACGTAATAAAAACACCTCACAGCCATAAAACACGTAATAAAAACACCTCAGTCATAAAACACGTAATAAAAACACCTCACCACCACGAAATTAAAAACACCTCACAGCCATAAAACACGTAATAAAAACACCTCACCACCACGTCATTTAAAAACACCTCACCACCACGTCATTTAAAAACACCTCACCACCAAGTAATTCAAAACACCTCACAGCCACGAAATTCAAAACACCTCACCACCACATCATTTAAAAACACCTCACCACCAAGTAATTCAAAACACCTCACCACCACGTAATTCAAAACACCTCACCACCACATCATTTAAAAACACCTCACCACCAAGTAATTCAAAACACCTCACCACCACGTAATTCAAAACACCTCACCACCAAATAATTCAAAACACCTCACCACCACGAAATTAAAATCACCTCACGACTACAAAACCGAAAGGTTCACAGAGTTACAAGTGTATGGAAAGCCTCACTGCGTTGCCCTGATGAAGCCCCAACAAGGGCGAAACCAGGTCGGTAACTGTGAGTTTTGCATGCACTTGTGACAGTATCTGAATTTATAATCCGTAATGACGCACTGCTAGATGGTTCCTCTGGAGCTTTGCAGGCAATGCGGACATGCATGGCGATGACGTCATGCTGTCCGCTCATTAGGTTGGAGAACCAGATTACAGATACCAATATATATATATATATATATACGTATATGTATATATATATATATATATATATATGTTATAACAATAATAATTCATTTATTTTGTATAGCGCTTTTCATGAAGCCCAAAGGCGCTTTGACAGAGTGCAAAACATAATGCATAACAATACATGAAAACAACAATTGCAAAAAGACAAGAATCAATAGGGAAATATTTAAAGCAAAAGGAGGGAGAAGGAGAAGTGATAGTCAGGGGTTAAATGCTGTGGGTTGAATTTTGAATGCAGTGCTGAACAGGTGGGTCTTGAGTGATGTTTTGAATGTGGTGAGTGAGGAGGAGTCTCTGATGGTGTGAGGTAGTGAGTTCCAGAGGGTGGGAGCAGCGATGGAGAAGGCCCTGTCCCCCCAGGATCTGAATTTGGTCCGGATGGGGGGGGGGGGGGGTCAGGAGGTTGGTACCAGCAGAGCGGAGGTTGCGGGTGGGAGTGTTTCTGGAGAGGAGGTCAGCCAGGTAGGATGGGGCCAGGTTATGGAGGGCTTTGTAGGTCAAGAGGAGGATTTTGTACTGGATTCTCTGGGAGATGGGGAGCCAGTGAAGCTTGTAAAGGACGGGGGTGATGTGGTCGCGGGTCCGGGAATGGGTGAGTAGATGGGCAGCGGAGTTCTGAATGTATTGGAGTTTATTGGTGATTGTTGAGGGTGAACCATAGAGGAGGCTATTGCAGTATATATATATATATATATATATATATATATATATATATATATATATATATATATATATATATATATATATATATGTATATATATATATATATATATTCACCACTACAAAATTCAAAACACCTCACCACCACGAAATTCAAAACACCTCACCACCACGAAATTCAAAACACCTCACCACCACGAAATTCAAAAGATCACCACCACGAAATTCAAAACACCTCACCACCACGAAATTCAAAACACCTCACCACCACGAAATTCAAAAGACCTCACCACCACGAAATTCAAAACACCTCACAACCACGAAATTAAAAACACGTCACAGCCATAAATTAAAAACACCTCACAGCCACAAAATTAAAAACACCTCGCGGCCACGAAACACGAAATTCAAAACACCGCACCACCACGAAATTCAAAACACCTCACCACCACGAAATTCAAAATACCTCAACACCACGAAATTCAAAACACCTCACCACCGCGAAATTCAAAACAACTTAATAACCATAAAATTAAAAACACCTCACCACCACGTATTTCAAAACACCTCACCACCAAATAATTCAAAACACCTCACCACCACGAAATTAAAATCACCTCACCACTACAAAATTCAAAACACCTCACCACCATGTAATTCAAAACACATTGTATTTGTAATATACGTGATATTACATTTCATAAATAAATGAAGTTGAAGATTGAAGTTGGAAAAAAAAAAATTCCCCAAAAATAAATAAATAAATAAATACATTTTGTCAAACATTTGCTTTAAAAATGACCCTTAAGACATACACATGGGAGATAGGTGCATACCAGAAGTTTGGTACGATTTCACAAAAGTTTGAGGGAGTAGTTCAGTGACAAGACAACACAACACAGACAACACAGATTAATACCATCGCTAAGCAAGATGACCTCTTTTTTGGCAAGAATGGTGAACTAGTTTGGTACTTAATAGTATCAGTGATGAAATCAGAGCAGAAGCCAAGACGTTTACATCTCATAATCCTGCTCGGACACAAAATCGTATCAATTTTTGGATATTTAATCTGAAATCAACATTAAAAATGAATATATTTTTTCATATGGCCTGACGCCCCCCCCCCCCCCCCCCCCAGTTTGGGAACGACTGGTGCAAGCTATCCGGCCAGTCCAACTATTATTTTATTGCGGTGTAATAATTATAAAAGGACAGTCTCGTGCATTTGTTATGGTTCGAAATGTAGAAAAGTTTGTGATAATCCCATATTTATTTATTATTGAAAAGGTGTGTGCGTGCGTACGTGCGTGCGTGTGAGCACAAGGAGTGTATGAGGCGCGGGAAGGGATAGTTATACAGTATAAGATGTGTGACATATGCAAATCCTCGATGATTTGAGCAGTACCATTAAAACTTTCCCGAAAAGAGAATCGGAGATTGAAAAAGTTGGAAGAAAAACAACGTGCGAAAGTGAAGCGGAGGGAGCAGAGGAGGTAGAGAGATTGGCACCTGCATTCAGCGTGAAAGACAAACCAGGCTAAAGTGGTACTTTGTTAACGGCGCTGCCATAAGCCCCCTGTTAATGCTATCAAATAGGAAAGAAACGAGACGTTTGGGAGCAGCTGCTGGTGCCTATAGCCATCTAATTTCGGTTTATTTAGCTTTTACACTCCAGCACAGATGCCCGTGACTGATGCGATCGTGGCGAGGCAGAAGCGGTGTTGTTTTGTTTAACCTATCTCGGCGGGGCCGAGGCGACCCCCTCAAAAGCAGCCCCGCCTGCTCGGCCCCACCCCCCGGCCGGGCAAAGCTCCCGCCGTGCGTACCCGGCCTTTCTGAACCGACACCTGGCCGACCGATGCTGAATAGACCTTCCCTGGTTTGTGTTTTCAAGGGGGGGTGACGAGACTGAGACGGGCGAGACCCTTCAGGGAGAAAAAGCCTTTCCTTGTTTGCTGTGGTTGTGAACTCCTTGCGCTCTCCTTTGCCGGCCTCCTCCTCTTCACCTCCACTAACCTGTTTTCCTCCACCTCGTGGTTTTTATTTATTTATTCTACATGATAATACCACGGGTCTCCAACTCCCTTGTCCTCTAGAAATCCTCGATGTTTTTTTTGTGATGTGAGGTGTTGAGCTCACCTGACTGCGAGCTATGGAAGAAAAGTTTGCGGAGTTGTTTGACCTGCTTGATATCGAGCACAGTAGGCTACGAATTACATACACCATGATCCGTTATAAAATGGCGGCTAGTAGGAAATATAAGTCCTGCTTGGAAACGCAAGAAGCAAGAGTTTAAAATAACCTTACCATGTCATTTTCTTCTTCACACTACATGGGGTAAGGTGTTCTATGAACTCTCCAGTTGATTTTATCTTAAATCTGAATCTCGATATTCCCCAACAGACATACAGAGAGAGAGAAAGAGAGACAGAGAGAGACACAGAGACAGAGAGAGACACAGAGACACAGACACAGACACAGACACAGACACACAGAGAGAGAGAGAGAGAGAGAGAAAGAGAGAGAGAGAGACTTTTGTGTTCTTTTATTATAAAAGTATCAAAACACACAGAAAACACCACAATTTTTTTTACAAGAAAAGGAAGTTGTACAAGCAAAAAAGATGTATAGACAGTCATGTGAAAAAGTAAGTACACCCAATGTAAAGTTTTGACTTTTTCAACATATTTCAACATACAGCTATTTGATCTTCATTTCAACAATATTGAGAGATAAAGGTGATATTGAAGGAGCTGGGGCTCCGACGTCGATCGGAAGAATGGACGCGACAAAAAGCTGGAATTCATCCGAGTTGCTTTAATCAAACCAAACACTCAGGCACTCTGAAAAGCCCGTTTATCGGGCAGCAATATATATACATATTATCCCGGAGCGTTTGCCCAGGAAAGGCGAGAGGGGGCGTGGCCCAGCGTCCTGGCTGCGGCCTGGCAAGTTGGCATGCCCGGGCGTCCCGACCGAGGCCTGGCAAGTTGAGCGCGGGCCTGCCCGGGCGTCCTGGACGAGCCCGGCATGGTGATCGCTCCGCGTCCTTGATAGGTGCAAGGCGATTGTGAAAACCCAGCGGTAGCCGCGACACACATCCCCCCAGAATCGACTTGCACCGGCAGGGTCAATTTGAGGGGGGTCCTGATGACCCGGCCGAAGCGACCCCTGGCGGGTCGTGGGAGGGGGTCCGGTGTGGTGGTGGGCGGTCGAGTGGGGGGCACCGTGGACGGGGGGCGGCCTCGCCGCGGCGGAAGGGCCACCCGTGGTGGGTGGTCGACGTCCACGTGCGCCGGCTTGAGGCGGTCCACCGCAATCCGGTCCGACCTGCCGCCGATGTCGATGACGAACGACTTGTCGTCCCGTCGCAGCACCCGGAAGGGCCCGTCGTACGGCGGCCGGAGTGGCCCCCGATGTGCGCCGTGACACACAAAAACATACTCCGCTGTGCGAAGTGCTGGGGGGACGTAGGACTGGGGGTCACCGTGGTGGGATGTTGGCACGGGGGCAAACCGTCGGGCGGCCTCCTGGAGGTCCGAGCGCTGGTGAGCTGCGGACCAGGGACTGGTAGCGTCAGGCACGAATTCGCCCGGGACGCGTAGCGCCTGGCCATAGACCAAGCTCGGCGGTGGATGCCTGGAGGTCCTCCTTGGGGGCCGTGCGGAGGCCCAAAAGGACCCACGGCAGCCGGTCGGCCCAACCGCCGTCTTTAAGGCCGGCCATGAGCGCGGCCTTCATGGAGCGGTGGAATCGCTCGCACAACCCGTTTGCTTGGGGGTGGTAGGCCGTAGTACGGTGGAGCTTGACCCCCAGGTTGCGGGCGACCGCGCCCCACAGCTCGGAGGTGAACTGTGGTCCGTGGTCTGACGAGATGTCCGCCGGTGCGCCGAAGCGGGCGACCCAGGTGGCGATGAAAGCCTGCGCCACGTCGGCGGTGGTGGTGGAGACGAGGGGAACGGCCTCCGGCCACCTGGTGGTCCTGTCCACCATGGTGAGCAGGTGTGTGAACCCCCGTGATGGGGGGAGGGGGCCCACCAGATCCACGTTGACGTGGTCGAAACGTCGTTCGGGCACGGTGAAAGGTGCCAGCGGGGCCTGGGTGTGTCGGTGGACCTTGGCCCGTTGGCAGGCCGTGCAGGTGCTGGTCCAATCGCGGACGTCCCGACGAAGGCCGTGCCAGACGAATCGCGCCGACACCAGCTTCTGGGAAGCTTTCTGGCCCAGGTGGGAAAGGCCGTGGAGGGAGGCGAAGATGCGGCGTTGCCAGGTGACGGGCATGATGGGGCGAGGCTGGCCTTGGGAGACGTCGCAGAGCAGGACAGTGTCCGCGAAGGGGATGTCGGCCAGGCGGAGGCCCGTGTCCGCCGCCCGGAGGGCTTGCACCGTGGTGTCGGTGGTTTGGTCCGCCACCATAAGCGCAAAGTCCACGCCCAGGTGGACCGCGTTCGCGCTGGCCCGGGAAAGACAGTCGGCCACGGCGTTGTTTTTGCCGGCGACATGCCGGATGTCCGTGGTAAACTCCGACACGGCGGAGAGGTGGCGCTGTTGGCGGGCCGACCACGGCTCCGTGACCTTGGCCATGGCGTAAACCAACGGCTTGTGGTCGACGAACGCCGTGAAAGGTCGGCCCTCCAGGAGGTGGCGGAAATGGCGGACGGCCAGGTGTAGACCGAGGAGCTCCCGGTCAAACGTGCTGTATTTGAGCTCGTTCGGCCGGAGCTGCCGGCTGAAAAAAGCGAGTGGCTGCCAAACCCCGTTCACCCATTGCTCATGTACGGCGCCCACCGCGTAGTCGGAGGCATCCGTGGTGAGGGCGATGGGAGCGTTGAGCACCGGGTGAGCGAGCAGTGTTGCGTCGGCGAGGGCCCGCTTTGAGCATTGGAAGGCCGCATCCATTGCTGTGGACCAGGCGATGTCGTGCTTGGCCGGCTTGCCCCGGAGGGCTTCGTAGAGGGGCCGCATGAGTTGAACAGCGCGGGGCACGAAGCGGTGATAAAAATTCACCATTCCCAGGAATTCCTGCAGGGCCTTTATGGTGCGGGGACGCGGGAACGTGGTGATGGCCTCGACCTTGGTTGGCAGCGGCACGGCCCCGTTCTTGGTGATGTGGTGGCCCAAAAAATCAACGGCCGTCGTGCCGAAGTGGCATTTGGCCGGGTTGACGATGAGGCCATGCTCGCTGAGGCGCCCGAACAGTGTTCGGAGGTGGAGGAGGTGCTCGGCCCGGGATGTGCTGGCGACGAGGATGTCGTCCAGGTAAACGAAAAGGAACGGCAGGTCACGCAGCACGCCGTCCATCAAGCGCTGGAACGCCTGAGCCGCGTTCTTGAGACCAAACGGCATCCGCAAGAATTCGAATAAGCCGAACGGCGTGATGACTGCCGTTTTAGGGACATCGGCTGCCCTGACAGGTACCTGGTGATATCCCCGTATGAGATCAATTTTCGAAAAAATGACCCGTCCCGCCAGACGGGCGGAGAAGTCTTGGATATGCGGGATCGGGTACCTGTCGGGGGTGGTAGCGTCATTGAGACGGCGGTAGTCACCACACGGGCGCCATCCACCCCCCGGCTTTGGCACGATGTGCAGTGGCGAGGCCCACGCGCTATCGGAGCGCCGCACGATGCCGAGGTGCTCCAACGCGTCGAATTCGGCCTTCGTCACGGCGAGCTTGGCTGGGTCGAGGCGGCGGGCCCTGGCGTAGACCGGCGGGCCCGTGGTTGGTATGTGGTGCTCGATCCCATGCCATACTGCGACGGCCGAAAACGTCGGCCGCGTAAGGGCCGGGAACTCCGTGAGCAGGCGAGCAAACTCGTTTGCCGCCGGGACGGCGCATGCCAGCTCGGTCGGCGCGGAGCTGCTCAATGTGCATACCAGGGAGCTGAAGGTTTCGGCGTTGATTAAACGACGCCGTTGGACGTCCACCAGCAGTCCGTGTGCGCAGAGGAAGTCGGCGCCTAGCAGAGCCATGGGCACGTTTGCGGTTACAAACGTCCAAGCAAAGCGTTGGCCGCCGAAGCAGAGGGTGACGTTGCGCGGGCCGAAGGTGCGGATGGTCGATCCGTTGGCCGCAACCAAGGAGGGGCCGCAAACCGCGGATTGCCTGTCCTGGTCAGAGGCGGGTATGACGCTCAGTTGGGCGCCGGTGTCGCACAGGAAGCGCCGTCCGGATGCTTTATCCATGATGAACAGTAAGTTGCCCGTGTGGCCGGCGCTCATGGCTGGTAATGAACGCCGGCCCGGCCGTTTCCCGGCCTGCCGAAGGTGCACGGGGGTCGCATGTCCGGGCCTTCTGTCCGAACCTGGCATGATAGTAACACCACGCTTGGTCAGGTGGAGGCCCCGGTCATCGTGCTGGAGGTGGTCGGCTCGGTGTAGCGGCCGCCAATTGCGTCGGCAGTTCGGTCGTCGACCGTGCCGGGTGCTCGGGCGCCATGGGTGTTGCGTCGGACGGCGGTGGGTCCCATGTCGCCGCTGCGATGTGCTGTCCTGCGGCGGAGATCTTGTCGGCTTCTCTGGCAAGGGCCCGGGGATCTGTGATCGTCGTGCTTGCCAGGGTGAGGCGTACCGGGTTAGGCAGCTGACGGAGGAACAGCTCCCGGAACAGGAATGCCGGAGAGTGCTCGCCGAGCAGTGAAAGCATGTAGTCCATTCGCTCGGAAGGGCGCGTGTCGCCGAGCTCGGGCAGGTCGAGCAGGCGCTGTGCGCGTTCCGCCGATGGGAGGGCGAAAGCGTCGAGGAGAAGCTTCTTTATCGCGCCGTATTTGTCAGCGGCTGGCGGGCTCTCGAGGAGGCTCAGGGCGCGGGCCGCGGTGGCCGAACCGAGCGCTGCTACCACATGGTGGAAGCGGGTGTCGTCGGCCGTGATGCCTCGCAGGGCGAACAGGGAATCCGCCTGTGCGAACCAAACCGCCGCGTGAGCCTCCCAGAAGGTAGGCAGTTTAAGGGCGACTGCCGTGTCCATGTCGGTAGGTCACCAATGAAGGAGCTGGGGCTCCCACGTCGATCGGAAGAATGGACGCGACAAAAAGCTGGAATTCATCCGAGTTGCTTTAATCAAACCAAACACTCAGGCACTCTGAAAAGCCCGTTTATCGGGCAGCAATATATATACATATTATCCCGGAGCGTTTGCCCAGGAAAGGCGAGAGGGGGCGTGGCCCAGCGTCCC
Organism: Myxine glutinosa; assembly: GCF_964187855.1. Lineage (NCBI taxonomy): Eukaryota > Metazoa > Chordata > Myxini > Myxiniformes > Myxinidae > Myxine > Myxine glutinosa. The sequence continues at coordinate 48,216,701 of NC_136267.1, forward strand.
GACCGAGGCCTGGCAAGTTGAGCGCGGGCCTGCCCGGGCGTCCTGGACGAGCCCGGCATGGTGATCGCTCCGCATCCTTGATAGGTGCAAGGCGATTGTGAAAACCCGGCGGTAGCCGCTACAATATAATATAACAAATATCATGAAACATTTACATTTTGTAGTCCATTGTATAATTTAAATTAAACATAAATGCAAATATCGCATGTGAAAAAAGTAAGTACACCCCTACATTTATCACTACTTCAAATACCTAAAATTAGAATCAGGTACACCAGCTCAGGTGCAAATGATTAGAACATCGTTAGAGAGGATCTTGGAGGAACCTGTCTTAGTTAAACCTCAGACATTTCGTTTGGTTTGCTCTTTGTTGTTGAAGTGTGCGACGTCACCATGCCTAGATCAAAAGAGCTCTCTGAGGCCTTCAGAAAGAAGGTTATAGAAGCCTACGAGTCTGGGAAGGGATTTAAAAAGATCTCCAAACAATTTGAAATCAATCATTCGACTGTCCGGAAAATCATCTACAAGTGTAGACGATTCCAAACAACTGCCAACTTGTTCAGGCCAGGCCGCCCCAGCAAGTTCAGCCCGAGAGCAGACCGCAAGATGCTGAAAGAAGTCTTTAAGAACCCCAGAATGTCATCACGGGACCTACAGGTAGCTCTTGCCACTCTTGATGTCAAAGTGCACGAGTCTACCATTACAAAGAGGCTACACAAATTTGATCTACATGGGAGGTGTGACAGGAGGAAACCTTTGCTGTCCAGAAAGAACATCAGGGCAAGACTACAGTTTGCCAATGAACACCTAGGCAAAGACCAGCACTTCTGGAACAATGTGCTCTGGACGGATGAGTCAAAGGTAGAGCTATTTGGCCACAGTACCAGAAGACATGTTTGGCGAAAACCAAAGACAGCATTTGACCACAAGAACCTGATACGAAATGTAAAGCATGGTGGTGGAAATATTATGGTTTGGGGCAGCTTTGCTGCATCAGGGCCTGGGCAACTCACCATCATAGAATCCACTATGAATCCTTCATTGTACCAGAGGGTGCTTGAGGATAATGTGAGGCCATCTGTCGGAAAGTTGAAGCTCAACCGAAGGTGGACCTTGCAACATGACAATCACCCTAAACATACCAGTAAATCCACCAAGGAATGGCTGAAAAGAAAGAAATGGAGGGTTCTGGAATGGCCAAGTCAAAGCCCGGATCTAAATCCCATCGAGATGTTGTGGGGGGACTTGAAACGAGCTGTGCATGCAAGAAACCCCTCAAACATCGCACAGCTGAAAGAATTCTGCATGGAGGAGTGGGCAAAAATTTCTCCCAGTCGATGGCAGAGACTGGTAGACAGTCATAAGAAACGCCTACTTGAGATTGTTTCTGCCAAAGGGGGCAATACCACCTATTAGAACCAAGGGTGTACTTACTTTTTCCACGTGCGAAATTTGCATTTATGTTTATTTAAATTATACAATGGACTACAAAATGTAAATGTTTTATGATATTTGTTATATTATATCACATTTATCTATCAATATTGTTGAAATGAAGATCAAATAGCTGTATGTTGAAATGTGTTGAAAAAGTCTAAACTTTACATGGGGTGTACTTACTTTTTCACGTGACTGTGTATATATATATATATATATATATATATATATATATATATATATATATATACATATATATATATATATATATATATATTGTTACAGACGCGGCTTTAGATGTTATATTGACCGAGTGGTGGTGTATTTAACCGCGTCCGAACAGTTACTCCCCGATTAGAACCCGATTCCACCCGATGTTGACCAGATCGCCCCACAGATATTCAATCGGGAAACCTCTAAAGCGACCGAAAGAGAATGAAAAAGAAGAAGAAGAAGAATACGGAGGAAGAACAGATTTATTATACACACACAGCAATGGATGGAAGAAGCAGTAACACAGCGAATCGTTAACTTACACTATTCATTTTTACTTAACCCCAAGACAACGAGCAGGACAGGACGTTCACACTTACACAGGGGATAATGCAGGCAGGTAGGGCTTGAGGTGGATTGCTTGAGAGGGAGGCAAAGTCGGGAGGCAGCAGCTCGCAATTCCTCGCGGTTTTGGCGGGAAAACCCTCCGTCGTGTATCCGCTGCGGTAGACGTCACGCGCTGGTTCGGCACACCTGCTCCTCTTCTTGTGGTGGAGCCGTCTCCCTCCTTTCAGCGCGTCTCTCCAAAGCTGGTTTCCTTGCCGAGTACCTCTCCTCTTTGGCTTGGAGCGTTTCGCATCTCACCGCTCCTCTTGGTGCAGCCTCTTTGCTCATCTCCCAGGTCATCTCATAAAGCAGTCCCTTACAGTCGCTTTTATCACCTCGGGCGGAATTAAGCCGCCGGCTCCGAGGGCACGCCTACCGGGTCGCTCACCGCGGTGCTGATTGGCTGTTAGGGCTGGTTCACTCCTTCCCTCTTATGACGAGGTGGAGACACGCCTTTCTTCTCCGACTCAAAGCACATGGGCAATGGCGGCCCGCGGGATCGAAAACAACTCCCCTTTTTAAAAGGAACTTTGGAGAGCGGAGATGTTTGGGGAAATTGGAAGGGCCTACGCTTATTTTGTTTGATACAATGCAAAGTCAATCTAGTGGGAAACACATATTTAGCCTACATGGAATAAGGAAATACACTATTTAAAAGATATATCGTGACCTGCGTGTAAGTTTCATGGAATTAACTAGGAGGCCGACTGCGACCATTATTTACATTAACAGGGTGTTACCGTACTTTTGTAACGTTCACATTGTAACGTTTCCACATTCGTTACACTTCCTCCAAAATTGTTACACTTCTCAAAAACCGTTACACTTCTCAAATTCGTTACACACTTCTCAAAATCGTTACACTGCACCCTCCTTTCTTCAGGCCCGTACTCGGGCCTACTAAACTTTAACTTAGTGTGACACGTAGGTGTAATTCCCTCTACAATTAACCTGACCCTGAGTGTGACAATTTTAAAACACAAATAAGTATGTCCCCCTATTGCATTGCACCCTGTCTAACAGACTCAAGCCCACAGCTAACCGAATTACGGAATTATTCTCAAACTATACATTTACGGTGGGGAGCATTATTTACAATGACGTGATTTCTTATTTACAACGCAACCCAGGACCTGTGTTTTTTCTTTTTTCTTTTTAGGGAACAAGAGAAAGAAATTCCTGTTGGGAGGGAGGAGACAGCACGCATTGCATCGATGCACCAGTACCAATACCACCAAAGCACCCAAAAGCACCAAAAACACCACAAAGCACCAAAAGCACCACTCGGTGCGCAGTCACCATGGTTCTTAATAAACACAACAAAACAACTGGTGGTGGTCTTCACTTTCTCTGCTGGGCCGATGTTCTTCCCGACGTCTTCTGGCTTCATGCGGCCTATTTGGACATAATAAAAAGCACAACTTGTGTTCGTTTTTATTTAGGGCCTCAGGGGCCAACTAAGGGTGGTCCACCTGTTTGGCATAGGTGCCACCTTACCGAGGTCCGCAAGCAAGATTCCCTGGCCACTATGGCCGGTCTCCAACAGAGGTGCCCTGCCCCAGAACCTGGGGTCCATCAAGTGGTACTTGGCTGCAGAACAGCGGTCCATAAAGTGGTACATCAACGCAATGCATGCTGGTTCTGGGAATCTTGGGCGCACAATGGCCACCTCACGCACGCTCCCCTCGGCACCCAATGGCGCACAGGTCATGTGGGAGACAAAAGAAAGACAATTGAGCGAGGGGTAAGGTCACAAGGGTACACGTCAATAAGGCAATGCAAGGCGAAATGCGTACGGAGGGCGAAGTGAGAAAGCTCGTCCCTACCGTACGTCACCCCCCTGTCACCTACCCTACTCTTGCCCTTACCCCATATGTACAAAATCTACACATTACCAATTCGTCACTACTGTCACGTCTTCCCCATATTTCCCCTATACCAAATTCGTCACCACAATCCCTCTACCTCAAAATTTGCCATCACCAATTCATCATCAATCCTCATAAGGAGGGAGAGATGGAATTACGCACAATGTCACACCCACGTCATGATGCGTCTCACAATCCAAACATTTGCATCATAAAAAATAATCAAAACATGGCATGGTGTGGAGTACCTGTCACCTCAGGTGAGTGGATGCAGATGGTGCGAGGAGATCCTTCATCCTAACTATTTTCTGAATGACTTTAACACACTTTACACTACCCGGGGTCTTTCCCTGCCAATCCATTGGCCAACTTACACTATGGGTTCTAAAAACCAATTCCCATTGACCAACTGTGGTGCTTCTCAATTTGGGGTCTCACTCCCCCGATTCATCTCCCGGTGCCCTCGCACAATTTCTGGGCTGCGACGTGTAACTCTCCCAGCAGGTCTACCCACCTGCACACCTCCACCACTGTAGTTGCCACCCGAGCTTACCTAGCTCCTCACCCTAACCTATCTAACTGGGGCAGGCCCCTCCTGGCTCTGTCACCCCACTCGGTGCCCTCTGGCACTGGGCTACCCGGGTCCGTCCTCCGGATCCTCGGGCCCCATCCACAACAACTACTACCGGCTCCCAGAGCCCACCTGCGGCCTCACCTGGCCGACATCCTTACAGTGGTGGAGCGCCCAAACAACTACACACACTAACAGGATACACGCCCAGCCATTTCCACAACACTAATGCACCCATCCAAATACCATTCTGTCACCCGCACCACAGATGCCAATATCCAACCACAATTTACCTGTACCCTCTACCTAACACTTACACTACCCGCCCCGGGTATCCGTGATGGGGGTCCACTCTTCCCCCATTCACACCTTCGCACCATCCACTCCACTCCACAATTTCCACCATTCTCACTCCACGACCATCCATTCCAATACTCCAGATATTCCACACTACCATTTATTCCACACAGCCACATACACCTGTTGTTGCACACCTGTGCCCTCACACCTGGTGCCACCTGCACCCTCCTTTCTTCCTGGACCATTTGGTCAACACAACACGCAATCACCACTACTCCCTCATACACTGCTCCACACACCTGTTCAGTTGCACACCTGTGCAATCACACCTGTTCCATTCTCACACACACGGCATCATCTCAGCTAACTACTCCCCTCTGAAACTTGCGCTTCCCAGTCGTCCCTTTAAACTATTGCGCTCCCACGTCATTATCATCCACACTAATCTACCTGCGTCCCCACTACAGGTATCAGTCACTAACTAATCTTAACGTTACCTAATGTCATCTTCGCTAGATCCCTACAATTATCCAAGCCCTCCCTGGCTCGGTTGTCATAGCCACCCCATAAACTATTGCGCATTTGCCCCCACCTGTGAGGGATGGTGGATTTGCCATCCCACCACATCGGGGGTCTCTCACTATCAATTTTGTTCGTCCAGATTCCAACCAATTCAAAAATTTTCCATTTACTACCAATTCTACTCACTTTTCTAAATTTCGTTTTAAATCACTATCACTATCACCATCACCCGTCTACTTATTACATCCTCTCGGTGCGCCAATTCACGTCTACAGCCCGGCTTCGTACAGCCGAGCAATGAACGCGGATTCTTTTGTGCCGGCGGCTGGATGCGTCCCGCATTCGGGGCAGGGGCGGGGGCTTACCCGGGCCGAGATCCCACGCACCACCTCGGCGTGGAGCCATCCAATGTCCCGATCTCGACCTGCCGGCACGTCTCAACAAAACGTGGTCGCCATGATGACCCTTCCTATCCAGCTGCCCGCTCCGCCTAGTGGAGCCCGGACGCGGCCGTTCCAAGCGAGGCACAGCGTGGATCGCGTACGGCGGTTCTTTCGAAACCGCCGTGGTTCGGATCCCCGCTGGTCCTCGCGGCACGCGAAGCTGCCCGACGCGCACCGAGGGCCCGATTCGGCTATAAGTCGCCCTAACCGCTAAACCGGTTACCGTCGACGCTTCACCTGGACGCTTACATGCATACGCTACCCCTTTCTTGCTCATACATGCAGCCGTCTCCCTGCTCTTGGTCGTACCTTCTCTAACACACCTCGGTACACTCATTCCGCTCACCGACTTGGTCACACACCTGACCACCGAACACCTTGGCACACATTCGTCGCTCGCACACCTCACCAACACACCTCTTCGCGCCCCTTTCTCGGTCACCTCCTTTGTGACAATCACAGGTGTGCTCTCACCCGCACACCCAACCGCGTGCCTCACGACCAACTCAAGTGTGCATCCCCACACACGCTCTACCATTCCAGGTGTGCATCCTTCCATTCCAGGTGTACATCCTCGCTCACCTGTCACAACCAACTCACGCTCCGTTTCACTCTCACTACTCTCACCTCCACTCTTGACAACGCACTCACCCTTCCTCTCGACAGCGCACTCTTTCCTCATGCACCCGTCCGTTACACACCTCTCTCGCGCACACCCTCCCGTTACATCCTCTGTAACACTCACCACAGGCGTACACTCTCTCGTTACATCCTCTGTAACACTCACCACAGGTGTACACTCTCTCGTTACTTCCTCCGTAACACTCACCACACCGCGCTTTCATGTACCCCCTCGCACACGCGCTTCGACCAACTCACTCTTGACGGCACACTCACTCCTCGGCGTGCACTTTTTCCTCACACACCCCATGGTCGGACATTCTCGCACACCTCTTTTTTCGCACACCTGACCTGTCACACACTTCACCAACGGCCTTTCACGAACACCCGGATCCAAACCAATCCCCAAGCCGACTGAAGCTTTCCTCACATCATATACATTGCCACTCACCTCCGTACTTCGTCTCCGCACCTCCTTTGCCACCTGCAAACTCTTTATTTGGTTAGTGAGCATCACATTATGAGTTGAGCACCGACCTTGCACATATTCCGCTATCTCCTCCTTTATTTCTCTCTTAGTTTCTGTCCGTCTCTTCTTAATTTCACTCACCTCTTCTTCCACTTCCTCTAATTTTTGTTTAACCTCTTTTATTTCTCGGTGCGTCTCCTCAAGTTCGTCCTCTAAGGCTACCTTAACCGTTTCGATGTGCGTCCTCACCTCTCGGTCCTTTGTCTCCATTATCTCTGTCACCTCGTCCACCCTCATTGTCAGTTCCTCACGTACCATCTGACATTGCCTCTGTGTCGCTATTAATTCGTTTTTAATTTCTTTTTGTGTCGCCTTTAACCCTCCTAGTACCGCAGTGTTCTTTTGAACCTGCTCCACTAGTTCTTTTTGTCCCTCCGTCAGCTGTTCCACCTCCTCCGTCAGATCTTCTATTCCCCCTTGTAACTTAGCCGTATTATTCCTCACTTCTTTCTCCATACGCTTCTCACCTCGCTTTACCTCCTCGCGTAGCCCCGAAACCTCCTCACTTACCCCTCGTCGTATTTCCTCCATCTCTTTTGTAGATGCCACCCTCATCTGTCCCAATTCATCCCTCTGAGCATCCAGTTTGGTTTCTACCCCGATTTTCACCTCCTCTATCTGCTCTCCCATTTGTTTGATTTCTCGGGCGGATTGCTCCCCTATCTCCCGCAATTTGCCTTCCATCCTATTTTCTAACCCCATTAACCCATTTTTCACCCCCTCTAACTGATTCTCCTGGGCAGCCATTCTGTTTTCCACCCCCGTTAACCCATTCTTTACCTCTTTTATCCCGTTGTCTAACCCCTCAAAATTATTGTCTAACTTCCCAAATTTCTTGTCTAACTCCTCAAAATTATTGTCTAACTTCCCAAATTTCTTGTCTAACTCCCCGATTTGATTTCCTAGTCGCTCCCCCATTCTGTTTTCCATTCCCTCCATTTCCCTGGCTCTTTTTTCGTTGTCGCACTTCGACTGTGCCATGTATTCGCTAAACCGTGCCATGAACTGCTGCATGTTAAAGCCCGCTGATACAGCGGGCTCGGCTACCGCGCGCTCGTGCGAGGCGCCTCTTTGCGCGCCTGAAACCTCGTGCGCGAGAGCGCCATTTTGTGCGTCTGATACACCCTCAACCGCCTCCTCATTGCTCCCCTCCATTTGATCCTGGGTTACTCCTAACCCCTCTATCTCTCCCACCGACATCCGATCGCCTTGATTGTCCATGGCGCGATCTCAAAATTCGGGTTTTATAAAACAAAATAAATTTCGGCAGCTTATAATTTTGAGCGCGTTAAGCGCGCTTCGGGTCCGATTTCGGGTCCGATCTCCCTCCTCGACACCAATTGTTACTCTAATAGTACAATTGGTGTTCCAAAATTTGGGCCTAACAAATTTAGTCCCAGGTCCGAATCCAACTCCTCGACACCAATTGTTACAGACGCGGCTTTAGATGTTATATTGACCGAGCGGTGGTGTATTTGACCGCGTCCGAACAGTTACTCCCCGATTAGAACCCGATTCCACCCGACGTTGACCAGATCGCCCCACAGATATTCAATCGGGAAACCTCTAAAGCGACCGAAAGAGAATGAAGAAGAAGAAGAATACGGAGGAAGAACAGATTTATTATACACACACAGCAATGGATGGAAGAAGCAGTAACACGGCGAATCGTTAACTTACACTATTCATTTTTACTTAACCCCAAGACAACGAGCAGGACAGGACGTTCACACTTACACAGGGGATAATGCAGGCAGGTAGGGCTTGAGGTGGATTGCCTGAGAGGGAGGCAAAGTCGGGAGGCAGCAGCTCGCAATTCCTAGCGGTTTTGGCGGGAAAACCCTCCGTCGTGTATCCGCTGCGGTAGACGTCACGCGCTGATTCGGCACACCTGCTCCTCTTCTTGTGGTGGAGCCGTCTCCCTCCTTTCAGCGCGTCTCTCCAAAGCTGGTTTCCTTGCCGAGTACCTCTCCTCTTTGGCTTGGAGCGTTTCGCATCTCACCGCTCCTCTTGGTGCAGCCTCTTTGCTCATCTCCCAGGTCATCTCATAAAGCAGTCCCTTACAGTCGCTTTTATCACCTCGGGCGGAATTAAGCCGCCGGCTCCGAGGGCACGCCTACCGGGTCGCTCACCGCGGTGCTGATTGGCTGTTAGGGCTGGTTCACTCCTTCCCTCTTATGATGAGGTGGAGACACGCCTTTCTTCTCCGACTCAAAGCACATGGGCAATGGCGGCCCGCGGGATTGAAAACAACTCCCCTTTTTAAAAGGAACTTTGGAGAGCGGAGATGTTTGGGGAAATTGGAAGGGCCTACGCTTATTTTGTTTGATACAATGCAAAGTCAATCTAGTGGGAAACACATATTTAGCCTACATGGAATAAGGAAATACACTATTTAAAAGATATATCATGACCTGCGTGTAAGTTTCATGGAATTAACTAGGAGGCCGACTGCGACCATTATTTACATTAACAGGGTGTTACCGTACTTTTGTAACGTTCACATTGTAACGTTTCCACATTCGTTACACTTCTCAAATTCGTTACACACTTCTCAAAATCGTTACAATATATATATATATATATATATATATATATATATATATACATATATATATGTATATATATATATATATATATATATATATATATATTGTTGCGGATCTCACCGTCGGCCCTTTTTCCCCTTACCAAGGGGGGATTAATCCCCTTGTCTGCGACTGACTGACGTGAGTCCTGAAGCTGCCCAGCTCCCTCCAGAGAGGCAGGTGAGCAACCTCGTTCGAGACCGTGGACAAGATGTTATTTGCCGAGCGGATTAGCAGCCGCGGCTCGAACCATTAGCAATACTACACCTGATCCTAAACGTTGGCCAAATCGTGCCACAGGTATCCAATGGGGAAATCACTAAAACGAAACGGATGTAAAGGAAAGAAGGCAAGGTAGGAAGAACAGGATTTATTACTAACTAATTATGTACAAGTCAAAAGAAACCAAGGAGGAGGAAAGAAACGAAAATAAAGACAGAAGGAGGGGACACAGTGCAATACTAGCTTACCTATACAAGCTTACTTATACCCCAGGACAAGACACACAAAAGAGACGACATTCAGACTTACACGAATGGGGAATGAAGGCAGGAACGAATGGTTGGAAGGGGTGGAAGGTTCAGCTGGAGCTTGCTCCAGCACGGGACATCGGGCTGGACCTCGACGGCCACCGATGCCACCGCAATCTGGTTCCCGCGTAGCAGCGGGTCGAAGCTGCGTGTCACAGGGGGGCTGGACTACGGTGGTCTCAACTGCGGTGGTCTCAAAGCTGCGGTTGGTTCAGCTGCGGTGGATTCAAACGTGCATCCCAGCTCCTCCTCATCGACCCGCTGCTATGCGGGAACCGATTGCGGTGGGATCGGTGGCCGTCGAGGTCGAGGCCGACGTCCCGTGCGGGAGCAAGCTCCAACCAAACCTTCCTCTCCTTCCAGCCATTCGTGCCATCCATCCCTATCATCATCCCCCGTGTAAGGCTGATTGTCCTCCATCTTTTATGTTATCCTGGGGTTTAAATAAGACTGCATAGGTAAGCTAGAATTGCTCTGTGTCCTTCTGGTCCTTCCATCTTTCTGTCTTTATTTTCGTATCTTTCCTTCTCCTTGGTTCCTTTGATTGTGTACATAATAGTTAGTAATAAATTATATTTGTTCTTCCTACCTTGCCTTTCTTTCCTTTAAATCCGTTTCGTTTTAGTGATTTCCCCATTGGTACCTATGGCACGATTTGGCCAACGTTAAGAATCGGGTCAGTTACTTGCTAATGGTTCGTGCCGCGGCTGCTAATCCGCTCGGCAATTAACATCTTGTCCGCGGTCACGAACGGGGTTGCTCACCTGCCTCTCCGAAGGGAGCCGAGCAACTTCAGGACTCACGTCGGTCAGTCATAAACAAGGGGATTAATCCCCCCTTCTTAAGGGGAAAAAGGCCGACGTAGAGATCCGTAACATTTGGTGTCAGGAGCGAGATTCGGACCCGAAGTGCGCTTAACGCACTCGAAATTACGAGTGGCCCAAGATTTGATTTTATTTAACATCCAAATTTTAAAATCGTGCCATGGATAGTCAAGGCGCTCGGATGCTGGTGGAGATAGAGTTAGAGGGTTTAGAAGCGACCCAGGACCCCAGGGAAATGTATGTGGGAGAAATGGAGGAAGAGAGCAATGAGGATGTGGTTGCAGAGGTTTCAGGCGCACAAGAGGGCGTCCTCGCGCACGATGTTGCAGCGGCACCAAATGTCGCCGCGCCCGTGACCGCAGCAGCGCCGCCGGTGGATTTGAACCTTTTCATGCTGCAAATGGAGGCCCTTATGGCCAAGATGGGTGAGCAATTGGGGGGCCAAATTGGAGCAATGGGGGGCCAAATTGGAGCAATGGGGGGCCAAATGGGGGCAATGAGGGACGAAGCGCGGGGTACTAGTGCCCAAATTGGGAAGTTAGACAGCAAATTTGAGGGTTTAGACAATAAATTTGGGGGTTTAGACAATAAATTTGGGGGATTAGAAAACCAAATCGGGGAATTGAGAAATGATATGGGAAGCCAAATAGGGGGGCTCGAAGGTAAATTGGGGGGCCAACTAGAGGACATGGGTAATCAAATTTGGGAAATGAAGGAGGGGTTAACGGGGTTGGAAAATAGAATGGCTGCCCAGGAGAACCAGATGGAAGGGGTGAAGAATGGGTTAGGGGGGGTTAGAAAACACCATGGAAGGCAAATTAAGGGAAATAGGGGAGCAATTCGCCCGGGAAATTAAACAAATGGGAGATCAGATAGAGGAGGTGAAAATCGGGTTAGAAACCAAATTGGATGCCCAGAGGAGTGATTTGGAACAGATGAGGGCAGCATCTACCAAAGAGATGGGAGAAATGGGGGAGGAGATCAGACGAGGTGTGGGCGAGGAGGTCTCGGGGGTACGCGAGGAGGTAAAGCGAGGTGAGGAGCGTATGGAGAAAGAGGTGAGAAATAGTACGGCTAGGTTACAGGGGGGCATAGAGGATCTGACGAGGGGAGTAGAACAGCTGATGGTGGGACAAAAGGAATTAGTGGAGCAAGTGGAAAAGAACACTGCGATAATCGGGGGGTTAAAGACGATGCAGAAAGAAATAAAAAAGGAACTGGTAGCGACGAAGAGGGAATGTCAGATGGTACATGAGGGGTTGACAAAGAGGTTGGACGAGGTAACAGAAGCAATGGAGACGAAAGAACGGGAAGTAAGGACGCACATAGAAACGACCAAAGTGGCCTTAGAGGAAGAAATTGAGGGGGCGCACCGGGAAATGAAAGAGGTGAAGCAAAAATTAGAGGATGTGGAAGAGGGGGTGAGTGAAATTAAGAAGAGACGGAGGGAAACTAAGAGAGAGATAAAGGAGGAGGTGATGGAATTGGTACAAGGTCTGTGCTCAAATCGTGATGATGTGCTTACTAACCAAATAAAGAGTTTGCAGGTGGCGGAGGAGGAGCGAAGACGAGGTGCCGAGGTGAGTGGCGATATACTCGGAAATGTATATGGTGTGAGGGGAGGTTCAGTCAGCTTGGGTGTTGGTTTAGACCCGGGTGTTCGTGAGAGGCTGCTGGTGAAGTGTGCGACAGGTACAGAGTGTGAAGGAGGAGGTGTGCGAGGATGTCCAACTATGGGGTGTGTGAGGAAAATGTGCGTGCCGAGGAGTGAGTGTGCTGTCGAGAGGGAGTTGGTCGTGGCGCGTGTGCGAGGGGGCACATGGAAGCGCGTGATGGGGAGTGTTACAGGGGATGTAACGGATGAGTGCACTCCTGTGTTGAGTGTTACGGAGGACGTAACTGGAGAGTGTGCACAAGAGGATGCACGAGAAAGGTGTGTAACGGACGGGTGCATGATAACAGAGTGCGCGGTCGAGAGTAAGGGTGAATGCGCGACCGAGTGTGGTGGTGATAGTAGTGAGAGTGACACGGAGCACGAGTTGGTTGTAGCAGGTGAGAGAGGATGCACACCTGGAATGGAAGGATGTGCACCTGGAATGAAAGGATGCACACCTGGAATGGTCGAGCGCGTGTGGGAATGCACGCTTGAGTTGGTAGTGAAGCACGTGATTGGGTGTGCAGATGAGTGCACACCCGTGGTTGTCACAGAGGATGTGACCGAGGAGTTGGCACGAAGAGGAGTGTTGATGAGGTGTGCGAACGACGAGTGTGTGCCAAGGTGTGTGGTGGTCAGGTGTGTGACGAAGGCTGTGAGCATAATGAGTGTACCTGGGGGGTGTGTAAGAGAAGGTGCAATGACGGAGTGTATGGAGACGCTTGGATGTGTGAATAAGGGACGGAACGCGGGGTGTGAGCATGCAAGTGAAGCATCGACGCTAAACGGGATAGCGGTTAGGTCGACTTTTTGCCGAAGCGAGCCCTCGGTTCGTGCCGGGCTTTGTGTGCAGCGGGGACCAGCGGGGATCGTAACCCCGGCGGTTTCGAAAGAACCGCCGTGCGGGATCCACGCCGGGCCTCGCTCCGAATGGTCGCGTCCGTGCTCCGCAGGCGGAGTGGGCGGCCCGGTAGGAAGGGTCGGCACGGCGACCTCTTGTGGTTGAGGCGTTCCGGCAGGGCGAGATTGGGCCATCGGACGGCTTCGTGCCGAGATGGTGCGTGGAATCTCCGCCCGAGTAAGCCCCCTTCCCTGCACCGAATGCCGGACGAATCCAACTGCCGGCAACAAACCACCCGCAGTCATTGCTCGGCTCCGCGAAGCCGGGCTTTGAAAATGAATTGACGCACCAAGAGGCTCAAGTGAGTAGACGTGCGAGTGTGGTAGCAGTAGTGAATTTGAAAAGCAAAATTGATGATTGATAAACTGATTGGCAGTAATTGGGAAATTTTGATTGGTTGGAATTTGCTGGCAAAATTGGTAGTGAGAGATGTCCGATGTGGAGGGATGGCAAATCCACCATCCCTCACACAAAGGGGGCACATGAGCGCTAGCTATGGGGTTTATGGCAGTGTAAACTAGCCCGGGAGGGTTAGGATAAAATGATAGGCATCTAGAGAAGATGACCATAGGTAACTGTAGATTTAAGTAGTGACATTGAACAGGTAGTCGGGGACATAGAGAGGTTAGAATGGATGATAACGACGTGGGATGTGCTTAGTTTAAAGGGTAGACGGGGAAGCGCAAGTTTCAGAAGGGAGTAGTTAGATCAGATGATGCCGTGTGTTTGAGAATCGAAAGTGTATTCGGAAGTGTATGACTGAGTAAAGGTGATTGTGAGTTGTATTGAGCGTGGAAGTGTATGGAGCAGTGCATGAGTGAGTAATGGTGATTGTGTGTTGCGTTGACCAAATGGTCCTGGAGGAAGGAGGGTGCAGGAAGCACCAGGTGTGATGGCACAGGTGTGCAAGTGAACAGGTGTATGGAGAATGGTTGTGTGGAATATATGGAGTATGGAATACATGGAGTATGGAATACATGGAGTATGGAATGGATGGTGTGGAGGGAGTATGGTGGAAACTGTGGAGTATGTCGGCCAGGTGAGGCCGCAGGTGGGCTCTGGGAGCCGTTAGAGTTGTGGATGGGGCCCGAGGATCCGGAGGACGGACCTGGGTAGCCCAGTGCCAGAGAGGGCACCGAGTGGGGAGAGCGCCAGAGGGCCTTCCCCAGGTAGATAGGTTAGGGAAAGGAGCAGGTAAGCTTGGAGGCAACTGCAGTGGTGGAGGTGTGCAGGTGGGTAGACCTGCTGGGAGAGCCACACGACCCAGTCCTGAAATTGTGCAAGGGCACAGGGAGTTGAATCGGGGGAGTGAGACCCCAAATTGACGAAGCACCACAGTTTGGTCAATGGGAATTTGGTTCTTAAAACCGCATAGAGTAAGATTGCCAATGGATTGGCAGGGAAAGACCCCGGGTAGTGTAAAGTGTATTAAAGTCATTAAGAGGATAGTTAGGATTGAAATCTCCTTGCACCATCGACATCCACTCACCTGAGGTAACGACGGTGCTCCACACCATGCCATGGTTTGTTGTTGTTATTTTTTTTTGTGCAAATGTTTGGATTGTGAGACGTATCATGACTTGGGTGAGACATTGTGCTTTGTTGTTCCATCTCTCCCTCCTTATGAGGATTGATGATGAATTGGGGATGGCAAATTTTGGATTAGAGGGATTGTGGTGACGAATTTGGTATTAGGGGAAATATGAGGAAGACGAGACAGTAGTGACGAATTGGTAATGTGTAGATTTTGTACATACGGGGGTAAGGGGCAAGGGTAGAACAGGTGATGGGTGGGGTGACGTACGATAGGGACGAGCTTTTCTCCACTCGGTCTCCAGGCGCACCTCACCTTGCATTGCCTTTATTGATGTGTACCCTTGTGACCTTACCCCTCGCTAACCTGACCTCTCTGTCTTCCTTCCCCGACCCATGGATCGTGCTCTCTGGGCACCGAGGGGAGCGTGCGGGAGTCCGCCATGGTGTGCCCGAACCCCCACAACCAGCTGCCTGCATCGATGCACCACTTATGGACCACATGTCTGTGGCTGAGCACCACTCATGGACCCCACGATGGCATGGCCCCTCTGCTGGAACCGGCCACGATGGCCCAAGATCTTGCTTGCGGACCCGGTGAGGTGGCACCAAGCCCACAGCTGAACCACTCATAGTCGGCCCCTGTGGGCCATAAATAAAAAACGGACACGTTTGTGCATTTTTTTATTTCCACCAAATAGGCAGCAAAACACGAAGTTGACAACATCAAGAAGAACAATGGCCAGCAGAGGGACCCGAAGAGGAAGACCACCAGCAGGGGTTTGTTTATTTTATCTTGAACTGTGTTGACTGTGCACTGACTGGTGCGTTTATGGTGCTGTATGGGGCTTTATGGTGCTCTTTATTGATGCTGGTGCGTCGATGCAGCGCAGGCTGTCTCCCCCCCCCCCCCCCCCCCAAAAGAACAATCACAGGTCCTGGTTTGCGTTTTGTAAATAGTCCAACGTCACTTGTAAATAATGCTCCCCACCGTTCATGTTTAGTTTGAAAACAATTCCGCAATTCGGGTATCCTGTGGGCGTGAATCTGTTCGATAGGGTGCAATGCAGCAGGGGGACATATTTATTTGTGTTTTAAAACTGTCGCACTCAGGGTCAGGTTAATTATAGAGGGAACTACACCTATGTGTCACACTAAGTAAAGTTTTATAGGCCCGGGAACGTGCCTGGAGGATGAGGGTGCAGTGTTGCGGATTTGAGAATCCTGTGTTTTTTTGTGTAAATATCACCCTCGAAGTAGTGTAATGATTCCTGGTAAATATCTCCGTTTTGTGTGTAAAGGTCAAAGGTCATCCTCTTAGTTAGTCCATATACATGCACGTAGGCAAACATATACCGTTCTAAATAGTTATTTCCTTATTATGTGTATTAGTTTAAGGCTGTGTTCCCCATTAATTGACTCTGCATTGCACCGAATTGAAATAAGATAGATCCCCTTTCAATTCCCTCAAAGCCTCCATTGCCAACTGCATTACCAACTGCATTTGCCGCCATTCACCATGTGCTCCAGCTCGGAGAAGAAGGGCGTGGCCCGCCCATCATCATCAAAGGGTGGAGCCAGAAGCCCCTACAACCAACCAAGCATGAGGGGTTTGGCTTGAGAGGGCGGAGAAAGAACGATCGGGGAGGTTCACAAAGATTCCAGGGTGTGGCCCTATATAACCCGTCACGCGACGCCCCCACCAAGAGAGAAGTGCGTAAGAGTCCACCGAGAGTTGAGTTCAGAGCTCAGTGGAGGAAGAGCAGTCCACCGAGAGTGGAGTTGAGCCCAGTGGAGGAGGAGTAGCGAAGTTGTTGTTGAGTCCAGTGGAGGAGGAGCAGCAGCGTTGAGTGAACAAACCGCAGCTTTGGGACCACCGCAAGTGAGACCTCCGTTAGTCCAGCCCCCCTGTGACACGCAGCTTCGACCCGCTGCTATGCGGGAACCGATTGCGGTGTGTTCGGTGGCCGTCGAGGTCGAGGCCGACGTCCCGTGCGGGAGCAAGCTCCAACCGAACCTTCCTCTCCTTCCAGCCATTCGTGCCATTCATCCCTATCATCATCCCCTGTGTAAGTCTGATTGTCGTCCGTCTTTTATGTTGTCCTAGGGTTTAAATAAGACTGCATAGGTAAGCTAGAATTGCTCTGTGTCCTTCTGGTCCTTCCATCTTTCTGTCTTTATTTTCGTATCTTTCCTTCTCCTTGGTTCCTTTGATTGTGTACATAATAGTTAGTAATAAATTATATTTGTTCTTCCTACCTTGCCTTTCTTTCCTTTACATCCGTTTCGTTTTAGTGATTTCCCCATTGGATACCTGTGGCACGATTTGGCCAACATTAAGAATCGGGTCAGTTACTTGCTAATGGTTCGTGCCACGGCTGCTAATCCGCTCGGCAATTAACAACTTGTCCGCGGTCGCGAATGGGGATGCTCACCTGCCTCTCCCGAGGGAGCCGAGCAACTTCAGGACTCACGTCGGTCAGTCATAAACAAGGGGATTAATCCCCCCTTCTTAAGGGGAAAAAGGCCGACGTAGAGATCCGTAACAATATATATATGTATATATATATATGTATATATATATATATATATATATATATATATATATATATATATATATTATATTATATATATATATATATATATATGTATATATATATATATATATATATATATATATATATATATATATATATATAATATTATATATATATATATATATATATATATATATATATATATATATATATATAATATTATATATATATATATATATATATATATATATATATATATATATATATATATATATATATAATATATATATATATATATATACATATATATATATATATATATATATATATATGTATGTATATATATATATATATATATATATATATATATATATATATATTATATATATCTATATATATATATATAATCGTTAGATTAAATAAGACGCGGACGTAGCTTCAGGACGTCGATCTTTAATTGTCGACAAGCTTTCGACCAACAAAGGTCTTCGTCTAAGTCTACAAAAACAGCAGGCATATATATCAGTCAAGTATGTATGGTGATATGTGTGTGAGATGTGTGATGTGTGTAGAAAATGCATACAGAAGGAAGAGCCACGCCAAAGTTCACTCACCAGCCCCAAGTTCAACGGAAGTGACCGTTTGCGTTACAGTTAGGGTGCACGTGCATATACAAATATAGAGATATACATACATAAACACACAAGCATATATTCATATCCCATTTATATTCATATAATATATTTATATATTTATATAAATGACATATAAAGGTAGAATGAATGAATGAATGAATGATGAATGCATGAATGAATGAATGAATGGGTTACGGTTAACAATTTGATTGGGTTGATGTGGGAACATGCTTTAGTCATCAAAATTTATGCCATGAGGGACTTTTGTCCGAAGTTTGTGTATCCAAAAGGACTCACGTTTCAGAATCGTGGTGTGTGATTGATTTGTGTGTGATCGAAACGTGAAATCGAAATGGATCGGTGTGTGATCGGTGTGTGATCGAAACGGTCACTTCCGTTGAACTTGGGGCTGGTGAGCGAACTTTGGCGTGGCTCTTCCTTCTGTATGCATTTTCTACACACATCACACATCTCACACACATATCACCATACATACTTGACTGATATACACACCTGCTGTTTTTGTAGACTCAGAAAGACCTTTGTTGGTCGAAAGCTTGTCGACAATTAAAGATCGACGTCCTGAAGCTACGTCCGCGTCTTATTTAATCTAACGATTATTTATTCAATACAAATGAGACGCCCTGCTCGTACTTTGGAGTTTCTACTATTTCTTACAGTTTTATATATATATATATATATATATATATATATATATATATATATATATATATATATAAATATATATATTATATATATATATATACATATATATATACTGTTGCGGATCTCCCAAAGCCCGTCGACGTTACAAAGGGGGGGTTAAACCCCTTTTATCTCTCTTGAAAATCCTCTCTATCTCTTTGCTGACGACTCTACTCTCTGTCGCTCCATTCCTCATCCCTCAGATCGGCAGACTGCAGCCTCCTCACTCTCTGCAGACCTGGACAAAATCACAGACTGGGCAAACAAATGGAACATGTCTTTCAATCCTGATAAATCTCACACTCTTTACGATGTCTCTCCGAAAAGACCGACTGGAAAACCCTCCCATCCACTTTCTGAATAATCCTCTCCAAGAAGTTCTGTCACTCAAGCTTTTGGGTCTCACTATTTGCCATGATCTTTCCTGGGAAAATCACATTTCAAATCTGGCCTCCAAAGCCAGTCGCCGACTGGGCATCCTCCGTCGTGTGAAGTCCTTCCTTGACACACCTGAGCTCCTCACCACATACAAGGCTTTCATCCGCAGCTCTATGGAATACTGCTCTCCCCTCTGGTCTGGTGCTCCTGCCTCACACCTAGTCCGTCTTCACGCTGTTGAAACCAAAGCGTTCAGAATCATTGGAATCTCCCGCGATGAAGCTAACTCCAAGGGCCTTTCACTCACTCACCGCAGGCAGGTTGGTGGTCTTTCCGTCTTCTACCGACTCCTCTCTGGCCTTGCCCCCCAAGCCCTCTCTGGGCTCTGTCCCCCAAATATTCCTACAGGTCGCACAAGATCTGCCTGCAACCCTCTTATGGTTAAACTGCCAAAATCAAGACTTTCTGCTCACCTTCACTCCTTCATTCCTCTTTTCTCCCGCCTCTGGAACAAACTCCCTCACTCTCTTCAATCCCACTCTACCCTCCAGGTCTTTAAAACAGCTGTTCACCACCATCTCTTATCCTCCCCCATCCAAAACCTTGATCTTTTCTACCCCCGCTAATTTCAGTCCCCATGTGTTTTATACCTCTCCCCCCCCCCCCCCCCCTCCCCTTCCCACGCCTCCTGCCCCCAAGCCCTCTCCCTCCCACACTTCTCCCTGCTCTCAAATGTTGTGGTTGTGTGCTTCCCCTTCTCTCCCCATCTTGGCTTCCGCTCCCTCTTTTGTATATTTTGTTTGTCTGGTTGATTTGTTTGTGAAATAAATGTTAGCTCTTTCACGAGCTTCGATTCAGTATACAAAAAAAAACAAAAAAAAACAACCCCTCGGGTCTTCGTGTCCACGAGGCCGAGTCGCCACTTCCACAGCGAGGGTGGAAATGGGTATTGGGTCGATGCCACGCATACCTTTGACCCACGCTGCCACGAAAAAGGGGACCGGACATCGCACAAGCCATGCTAATCGAATACGCCCGAGCAGTGTGCGTATCACATGACTCGTGCCGTTACCTTTTATTGAACCCGATTCGAGCGGTTCTGTTCGTGCGATGCTCGGCCAATTATGAAATGACGGGAACGATCAAATAAGAGGAAGAACACGGTTTATTTACTATGTACAATGATCCGAAGAGACACAGAGCAGGCACTTAAGCAATGTTAACTTATACCCAGACAAAGGGCCCACTCACTCACGCGGGGAAAAAGAAGGAAGGACGTCCGCGCGCCAAACGCACCTAGCTGTCAGTCGCTCCTGGGACAGCTCGCCCGGCGTGGCCCTCTGGTGGTCACAGCACGTATGCAGGAGGCCCAGGTAGGAGGATCGTCGGCAGAAGTGGCTCCGGAATGGATCGTTTCCACCAGCACGATTAATACAGCCGCAGAGCGCAAGGCACAGGGCACGGGGAGAGTTCGTGTACAACAAGGCTATTACAAGCAGTTCAAGCAGTTACAAGCACTCCGACTCGTTCAGGAGCTGGGCGACTGACACGATCTTGTCTGCTGCCATTCTCTCTCGTCTGCGTTCTCTCTCGTTCTCACCTCTGACCTCTCGTCTGACTCAACTCTCCCCGATTCGTTCTGATTCTCGACTCAACTGAGGCGCGGGGCCCGGGGCAGTGTTTTATGGCTCCGCCCCAGCCTTACCCGAATGTTCCATGCCCCTCCTCCCGTCGCCGTGGTGAGCCATTCCCCTCGAGCTCTGATTGGCGGCTCGTTGCTTACCGGCCACTCCCCCTGCAGCTTCTCCCTTCGGCCTTGCCAGACTTGTTCAGGCCGAGCACATGGCATGCTAGCCCAATTGAGGCCTACTCACTGGCCTACTCAATGCAAAACTAACACAGGAAAGGAGAATACGCTTACATTTACTAAGAGATAACTATACTACAGCGAGGCTACATGTTGTGGTGCGTCTACCTACGAGGGGGTTATCCTTTATTCTCAAAACCACAACACTACACCCCTCTCTCACCAGACTCGTCCCGAGTCGACCGCAACAATGGAACGACCGGACCGGCTACAGAGCCTGGCATGCAAATTTAACCATTACTTTTAAATGTGACACATTGGTGTAATTTCCCCTCGTATTTACTTTGACCCATGTGTGCGACAGTTTTAACACTAAATATGTCCCTCCTATTGCGTTGAGCATCTATCTAACAGATTCACACCCACAACTACCCGAGTATTTCCGGAATTTCAAACTACACACATAGCTGGTGGGCACATTCTTATATTTACAAGCACAGATAACTTAAACTTTATTTACAATTCTATGACCCAGGACCTGTACTTTGGGAAGAAATTGGAGGGGAGAAAAACACTTATATAGCACTTGCTGCTTGCATCTTGCGTCTTCTGTTTGCGGCTAACAAAACTGGCTGGCCCTGACCAGCATACAGGCCATTTGAAGCATCAGGGCCATCTAAACTTGCACATCTTCTTCATCCCTAGCACACAATAATAAAAATGCTTTTATTTTTCATTGCCAAGCAGGGCCACTCCCATGTGGTCCAACTGCGTGGCATCAGTGCCACTCAAACAAGTGGTCCGAAGGTGCAAGATGATTTTGCAGCAAGATTCTGTACAGCGGAGGTGCGAAGCCACAAGGCTTGTGGTCCATGAGTATCACAAGGTGCAGCAAATGGACTGGCAGAAAGGTGCTGCACAAGTCGGCTGCACATATGCAGAATGGGTGCAGCAAAAGGACATGGCAGCAAGGTGCAGAAGGGATGCTGCACAGGTCGGTGGTGCTGCACAGTTCGGCCTCCAAAAGGTCCTGGGGCGGGGAGGTAAGACAAGGCACAACAAGCAAAACTGAAAGGACGCAGTGGTACACGGAAAAACGAGGTGACCAGGCACCATCCTGCCTGGTGTGGTGCAAGGGATGAGGAAGAGCGAGCAGAGCAAACTCGTCCCTAACCGTCCGTACCCCCCCCACCGTTGGCTACACTACCCTAGCCCCCCTTGTATTTACAATCTGTCTCTACGTCTTGTCTCCCATATCCCCCTCTAACTCCAAATTCGTCTCGCAATCCCTCCCAGGAAAGAAGGGATGGAACACAACAATGTCTTCTTACGTCATGATGCATCTTACCACTCAATCAGTCTACAGAGCCCCGGTGTGAAGCTCGTCCTCGTTGGTGAATGGATGTGGATGGTGCGAAGGGATTTCTCATCCTAACTACACTAATAGCATTGCTCATCTAAACTACCCAGGGTCGTACCCTGCCAATCGGCCTCTTTAAACTATGTGGCTCTCAGAACCCGAATTCCCATTGCCCACACTGTGGTGCCCTCCGAATTTGGGTCTCACCCCCACAAATTTTCACACTGTGCCCTCGCACAATTTTGGGGCTGGGTCATGTGGCTCTACCAGCAGATCTAACTATGTGCGCACCTCCACCACTGAAGCCGCCTCACGAGCCTGCCTGCTCCTGCGACTACCTAACTGGGGAAGGCCCTCCTCTGGCTGCTTACCCCCTCTATGCCCACCTTGGCATCGGGCAACCCGGGTCCTCTCCTGGGATCCTCGGGCCCCACTCACTCACAACAACTACCCTAACCGGCTCCAAGAGCCTACCTACGGCCTCACCTGGCTGACAAACTACCTGTGGCGGAGTGCCTCAATAACTACACGCACCAATTAAGCCACACACCCAGCCATTCCACAGACTCATGCACCCCTCAAAACACTTCTTGCTACAACCTGCACCAAAGGTGTCAATATCCATACAATTTACCTATGCCCTCTACCTGGCTATACACTACCCCCCCCCCCGCCCCCCCGGGCTTTAGTGAATGGGTTCCACTTCTCCCCCATTCAATCCTTCGCACCATGCACTCCACACTAATCATTCCACACCAACTACTTCCACACCATTTATCTTACACACACCTTTTGTTCTCACGCCTCAAAGACAATTCAATTTATCTCAACAACACAACTCCTCACACACACAGCATCATCTATCTAACTACTTCACCTACAACTCGTGCTCCCCGTCATCCCTTTGCACTATGCACTCCCTTTTTCTTTATCATCCACGTAAACTCTCTACGTCCCCTCTATAGTTCAGGTGTCGCTACTTAACTCTTGTCCCTAAGGTCTTCTAAATCCCTAACATTATCCTAGCCCTCCCTCGGCTAGCTTCGGTGCCCCATGGAGGCAACCATTGCTGGCACCCCCATGTGCCTATCACTGCCATCCCCCTAAACTAATGCTCATGGGCCCCCCAGTGTGAGGAATGGTGACACTACCATTCCCCCACAGGGGGTACACTACTCCCCCCAGTCCTCTGAAATATGAGCCCCCGTCATTGGAGGTACATTGTCATGGTTCGGCCTCGGAGGGCCGAGCGATCCATGCGGGTGGTTGGTCGCCTGTATATGGTGTCCGTCCGGCATTTTCGATCCAAGGGGGGAGGGATTGATGGGCCCAAGTGCCGGGCTCCATCCCTGCGCATGGCCTCGCTGTCCCACGCACGATGACCCAGCCGGCCACGGTCGGTGCACCGCACCCGCCAAGGTGCGTGGCTCCGAAAACTCCTACCTCCCCTTGAACCCGGCCGATTGGCCTTGCCCGCCATACGGCACCAACCATACAGTGCAGCGGCCAGAGGCACGAATCGTGCACGCCGGTCCTTGGGAGACCGACGCAGCACCGATCCCCTCTTGTCCTTGCAGCACACAACTCACTGGGGGCTCGCGTCTGCTACACGTCCCGCTAGGTGCTACCCCGGTCGGTGCCGATGCTTGAGCCGTGTCATCACCACGCGCGATCCACTCCACACTCGCACACCCAGGTGCACATGTGCCCCTCACAAACTCCGTTACCGCACACCCAGGCGCACACTCGCCTTTCACACACTCTGTTATCGCACACCCAGGTGCACACACACCTTTCACACACTCCGTTATCGCACACCCAGGTGCACACGTGCCTTTCACACACTCCGTTATGCACTCTTTTTTCACACACTCAGGTATGCACTCTCGCTCACACTCTGTTATGGCACACTCCGGTGCACACCACCCAGGCGCACTTGCACCTTTCACACACTCTGGTGTCGCACATTCCAGTGCACACCTTTTTTCTATGCACTTGGCCCTCGCACACTCCGGTGCACACTCAGCCATCGCACACTCCGGTGCACACTTTTCTCTTACACATTCGACCATCGCACACTCTTTTTCCACACCCCCAGGTGCGCACTCACACTCACACTCCGGTGCACACTCTACCCACACACACTCCGGTGCACACTCGTTTCCACACTCCGGTGTGCATTCTTCTTCCACACACTCAGTTCTAGCACCCTCCGGTGCACACACTTCCTTTACACACTCGGCCCTCGCACACACCTGTGCACACTCCTCCGTTACACACTCGGCCCTCGCACACTCCTGTGCACACTCCTCCGTTACACACTCGGCCCTCGCACACTCCTGTGCACACTCCTCCATTACACACTCGGCCCTCGCACACTCCGGTGCACACTCCTCCGTTACACACTCGGCCCTCACACACTCCAGTGCACACTCTTCCGTTACACACTCTGTAACACACTCTTGCTCCACGCACTCTGGTACGGACTCCCTCTCACACCGCACAATGGGCCCATCGCGAACGCCCGGGTCTCGCCTCTCTCCCAAGCGCGCCGAACACCCCTTCGCGCCAAACACATTCATGCCATTTTCGCTACTCACCTCGGGGCCCTCCTTCCGCGCCAGCACCTGCAAACCTTTTATTGGGTTAGCAAGCCCGGCATCACGGTGCAAACACAAACTTTGCGCGGATTCCATTTCTTCTTTCCGTGACTTATTTTCTGTTTCTCCCGTCTCTTCAGCCCCAGTTGTTTCTTCTTTTTCCCGGGTTATCTCCTCTAACTCGACGATCGTCAGCGCCCCTAAAATTTCGTCTTCCAACTCGACCTTCCTCGGCGCCCCCGAAATTTTATTTTCCAATGCGACGATCGTTGCTGGCACCCCCATGCACCCTGCGTCGCTACCCCCATAGCCCCGGTCAGCTTGGCTGTCCTTGGCTCAAGCTCGCTCCCCATGCACTCCTCGCACCGCTTCACCTCGTCACGTACCACCGCAACGTCCTCGCTCAACTTGCGCCCAATGTCCTCCCCCATTTTATTTATTTATTTCTTCGACGCTGCCCTCATCTTTTCCATTTCACACCTGGATTCTTTTATTTCGTCCCCCAATTTTTCCATTTGACCACCCATTTTGTTTTCCAACCCTTTCATTTCCCGGGTGGTTCTGTCCCCCAATTTTTCCATTTGACCACCAATTTTGTTTTCCAACCCCTCCTTGATTTCTTTCATTTGATTAGCCATTTGACCACCCATTTTGTTCATTTCCCTGGTGGATTTCTCACTCATCTTTTCCATATACCCCATCATTTGCGCCATAATAAGGCCCACATCTATTGGCGCTGCGGGCTCGGCTCCTGCCGCCACGTGCGAGGCGCCGCCATTTTCTTCGCCAGCTGCCGCACCCTCATCTACTGCCTCCACTCCCAACTGTCCCTGTTGGTCCTGGGCCATTAATTCCCCTTTTATTATTCCCACCGGCATTTGACCGCCTTGGCTAGCCATTGTACGAATATAAATTTGATTTTACAACTAAATTTTGTGCGCTCGTAATTTCGAGTGCGTGAAGCGCACTCTAGGTCCAATTATCCCACTCCTGACACCAATTTGTTGTGGATGTCCCGAAGCCTGTCAACGTTACAAAGGGGGAGTTAAACCCCTTTTTCCCCTCGGGTCTTCGTGTCCACGAGGCCGAGTCGCCACTTCCGCAGCAAGCGTGGAAAAGGGTATCGGGTCGATGCCACACGTACCTTTGACCCACGCTGCCATGAAAACGGGGACTGGACCACGCACAAGCCACGCTAATCGAATACGCCCGAGCGGTGTGCGTATCACGTGACTCGTGCCGTTACCTTTTATTGAACCCGATTCGAGCAGTTCTGTTC
The DNA here is from genome assembly GCF_964187855.1 of Myxine glutinosa. Classification (NCBI taxonomy): domain Eukaryota; kingdom Metazoa; phylum Chordata; class Myxini; order Myxiniformes; family Myxinidae; genus Myxine; species Myxine glutinosa. Next base: position 48,242,923 of record NC_136267.1, read on the forward strand.
GTGCGATGCTAGGCCAATTGTGAAATGCCAGGAACAATCAAATAAGAGGATGAACACAGTTTATTTACTATGTACAATGATCTGAAGAAACACAGAGCAGGCACTTAAGCAATGTTAACTTATACCCAGACAAAGGGCCCACTCACCCACGCGGGGAAAAAGAAGGAAGGAAGTTCGCGTGCCAAACGCACCTTGCTGTCGGTCGCTCCCGGGACAGCTCGCCCGGCGTGGCCCTCTGGTGGTCACGGCACGTATGCAGGAGGCCCAGGTAGGAGGATCGTCGGCGGAGGTGGCTCCGGGATGGATCGTTTCCACCAGCGCGATTAATACAGCTGCAGGGCACAGGGAGAGTTTGTGTACAACGAGGCTATTACAAGCAGTTCAAGCAGTTACAAGCACTCCGACTCGTTCAGGAGCTGGGCGACTCTGACGCGTTCTTGTCTGCTGCGGTTCTCTCTCGTCTGCGTTCTCTCTCGTTCTCACCACTGACCTCTCGTCTGACTCAACTCAACTCAACTCTCCCCGATTCGTTCTGATTCTCGACTCAACTGAGGCGGGGGGCCCGGGTAAGGGTTTTATGGCTCCGCCCCAGCCTTACCCGAATGTTCCATGCCCCTCCTCCCGTCGCCGTGGTGAGCCACTCCCCTCGAGCTCCGATTGGCGGCTCGTTGCTTACCGGCCAGTCCCCCTGCAGCTCCTCCCTTCGGCCTTGCCAGACTTGTTCAGGCCGAGCACATGGTATTCCAGCCTAATCGAGGCCTACACTTACTGGCCTGCTCAACGCAAAACTAACACAGGAAAGGAGACTTCGCTTACATTTACTAAGAGATAACTAAACTACGGCGAGGCTACATGGTGTGGTGCGTCTACCTACGGGGGGGGGGGGGGGGGGGGGGGGGGTTATCCTTTATTCTCAAAACCACAACAATGTATATATATATATATATATGTATATATATATATATATATATATATATATATATATATATTATTTATATATATATATATATATATATATATATATATATATATATATATATATATATATATATAGTGGGCTGTTGACGCATTATCAACGGAGGTCCTTGGTTCGAGCCCCGCATTGAGTCAGAATTTTTTCACACTTAGCCCCTTGCAGGAATTTGATTCCTGTTTATAAAATTATTCCTGTGTAGCGGTTACCGCTAGATGTACATAATCGCCTTGCACCGGCCAGAACACGGCCAGACGCGCCTCTCCCGGGCATGCCCGGACTCACTGTTCCCGGGCACGCCCGAACCTCCCGGGCACGCCCGGTCTCGTCTTTCCCGGGCATGCCCGCTCTCGCCTTTCCAGGGCTCGCCCAGAGCGTCCGGGCATGCCCGCTATCGCCTTTCCAGGGCTCGCCCAGAGCATCCGGGCATGCCCGCTATCGCCTTTCCAGGGTACGCCCAGAGCGTCCGGGCATGCCCGCTATCGCCTTTCCAGGGCTCGCCCAGAGCGTCCGGGCATGCCCGCTATCGCCTTTCCAGTGCTCGCCCAGAGCGCCCGGGCACGCCCACCCTCGACTTGCCAGGCCGCAGCCAAACACGCCCGGGCAGGTCCAGACTCGCCTTTCCAAGGCTCGCCCTTGATACCCGGGTATGCCCGGTATAGCTTTTGCCGGGCAAACTTCCCGACATAAATGTGTATATATATTGTTGCCCGAAAAACTGGCTTGTCAGAATACCTGAGCTGTTTGGTTTCAATAAAGCAACTCGGACGAATTCCGTCTTTGGTCGCGTCAATTCTTTCGACTCGCGTTGGAGCGCAGTTCCTTCATTGGTGACCTACCGACATGGATACGGCAGTGACGCTTAAACTGCCTACCTTCTGGGAGACTCATGCGGCTGTTTGGTTCGCCCAGGCGGACTCCCAGTTCGCCCTGCGAGGCATCACCGCGGACGACACCCGCTTCCACCATGTTGTGGCGGCGCTCGGTTCCACCACCGCGGCCCGCGCCTTGAGCCTCCTCCAGCACCCGCCGGCTGCTGACAAATACGACGCGCTGAAGACGCTCCTCCTCGGCGCTTTCGCCCTCTCACCGGCAGCACGCGCACGGCGCCTGCTTGACCTGCCCGAGCTCGGCGACACGCGACCGTCCGAGCGCATGGACTATATGCTCTCGTTGCTCGGCGAGCACTCTCCGGCATTCCTGTTCCGGGAGCTGTTCCTCCGTCAGCTGCCTAACCCGGTACGCCTCGCCCTGGCTGGCACGTTGATCACGGATTCCCGCGCCCTCGCCAGGGAAGCCGATAAGATCTCCTCGGCGGGCCAGCACATCGGCGCGGTTACCTGGAGCCCGCCGCCGTCCGAGGCGACGCCCACGACGCCCGAGCGCCCTGCGCGGTTGGAGGCCGAACTGCCGGTGCAACTGGCGGCCGCCATGCCGCACCGCCCACTTCCGACACGACGGCCGGGGCCTCCACCTGACCGGGCGTGGTGTTATTACCACGCCAGGTTCGGACACAAGGCTCGGACGTGCCGGCCCCCGTGCACTTTCGGCAGGTCGGGAAACGGCCGGGCCGGCGTTCATTCCCAGCCATGAGCGCCGGCCACTCGGGCAACTTGCTGTTTATTCGGGACAAAGCGTCTGGACGGCGTTTCCTGTGCGACACCGGCGCCCAACTGAGCGTCATACCTGCCTCCGAGCAGGACAGGCTGGACGCAGTTTGCGGCCCCTCTTTGGTCGCTGCTAATGGCTCGGCCATACGCACTTTCGGCCCACGCGTCGTCACCCTCTGCTTCGGCAGCCAGCGCTTTCAATGGACTTTTGTTACCGCCAGCGTCCCCGTGGCTTTGCTGGGCGCCGACTTCCTCTGCGCGCATGGGCTGCTGGTCGACGTCAAACGACGTCGCCTTGTCCACGCCGAGACCTTCAGCTCCCTGGCGTGCACAATGAGCAGCTCCGCGCCGACCGAACTGGCGTGCGCCCTCCCGGCAACGAACGAGTTCGCTCGCCTGCTCGTGGAATTCCCGGTCCTCACGCGGCCGACGTTTTCGGCCGTCGCGGTGCGGCACGGGATCGAGCACCACATACCCACTACGGGCCCGCCGGTCTACGCCAGGGCCCGCCGCCTCGACCCAGCCAAGCTCGCCGTGGCAAAGGCCGAATTCGACGCGTTGGAGCACCTCGGCATCGTGCGGCGCTCCGATAGCGCGTGGGCCTCGCCACTGCACATCGTGCCAAAGCCGGGGGGTGGATGGCGCCCGTGTGGCGACTACCGCCGTCTCAATGACGCTACCACCCCCGACAGGTACCCGATCCCGCATATTCAGGACTTTTCCGCCCGTTTGGCGGTACGGGTCATCTTTTCGAAAATTGACCTGATACGGGGCTACCACCAGGTACCTGTCCGGGCGGCCGACGTCCCGAAGACGGCCGTCATCACGCCGTTCGGCCTGTTCGAATTTTTGCGGATGCCGTTTGGCCTCAAAAACGCGGCCCAGGCGTTCCAGCGCTTGATGGACGGCGTGCTGCGCGACCTGCCGTTTCTTTTCGTCTATCTGGACGACATCCTCGTCGCCAGCACGTCCCGCGCCGAGCACCTCCTCCACCTCCGAACACTGTTCGGTCGCCTCAGCGAGCACGGCTTAATTGTCAACCCGGTCAAATGCCACTTCGGCGCGACGACCGTTGACTTTTTGGGCCACCGCATCACCAAGACCGGGGCCGTGCCGCTGCCGACCAAGGTCGAGGCCATCACCACGTTCCCGCGTCCCCGTTCCATCAAGGCCCTCCAAGAGTTCCTCGGCATGGTGAATTTTTATCACCGATTCGTGCCCCGCGCTGCTCAGCTCATGCGGCCCCTTTACGAGGCCCTCCGGGGCAAGCCGGCCAAGCATGACATTGTTTGGTCCGCGGCCATGGACGCGGCCTTCGCCAGTGCCAAACGGGCCCTCGCCGACGCAACGCTGCTGGCTCACCCGGTGCTCAACGCGCCCATCGCCCTCACTACGGACGCCTCCAACTACGCGGTGGGCGCCGTCCATGACCAATGGGTGGACGGGGTTTGGCAGCCACTCGCTTTTTTCAGCCGGCAACTCCGGCCGAACGAGTTAAACTACAGCACGTTCGACCGCGAGCTGCTCGGGCTATTCCTGGCCGTTCGCCATTTCCGACACCTCCTGGAGGGCCGCCCGTTCACGGCTTTCGTCGACCACAAGCCGTTGGTCTACGCAATGGCTAAGGTCACGGAGCCGTGGTCGGCCCGCCAGCAGCGCCACCTCTCCGCCGTGTCGGAGTTCACCACGGACATCCAGCACGTCGCCGGCAAAGACAACGCCGTGGCCGACTGCCTTTCGCGGGCCAGCGCGAACGCGGTCCACCTCGGCGTGGACTTCACGCTCATGGCGGCCGACCAGACCACCGACGCCTCGGTGCAGGCACTCCGCGTGGCGGACACGGGCCTCCGCCTGGCCGACATCCCCTTCGCGGGCACCGTCCTGCTCTGCGACGTCTCCCAGGGCCAGCCTCGCCCCATCGTGCCCGTTTCCTGGCAGCGCCGCATCTTCGCCTCCATCCACGGCCTTTCTCACCCGGGCCGGAAAGCTTCTCAGAAGCTGGTGTCGGCGCGTTTCGTCTGGCACGGCCTTCGACGAAACATCCGCGACTGGGCCAATGCCTGCACGGCCTGCCAGCGAGCCAAGGTCCACCGCCACACCCAGGCCCCGCTGGCACCTTTCGCCGTGCCTGAACGGCGTTTCGACCACGTCCACGTGGACCTGGTGGGTCCCCTGCCCCCCTCGCGGGGGTTCACCCACCTGCTCACCATGGTGGACAGGACCACCAGGTGGCCGGAGGCCGTGCCCCTCACCTCCACCACCACCGCCGACGTGGCGCAGGCGTTCATCGCCACCTGGGTCGCGCGCTTCGGCGCACCAGCGGACATCTCGTCCGACCGCGGCCCACAGTTCACGTCTGAGCTTTGGGGCGTGGTCGCCCGTTCGTTGGGGGTCACGCTGCACCGCACCACGGCCTACCACCCCCAAGCCAATGGGTTGTGCGAGCGGTTTCACCGCTCCATGAAGGCCGCACTCATGGCCGGCCTTCAGGACGACGGTTGGGCCGACCGGCTGCCGTGGGTCCTTTTGGGCCTTCGCACGGCCCCCAAGGAAGACCTCCAGGCGTCCGCCGCCGAGCTCGTCTACGGCCAGCCACTCCGCGTCCCGGGCGAATTCGTGCCTGACGCTACCAGTCCCTGGTCCGCCGCTCGCCAGCGCTCGGACCTCCAGGAGGCCGCCCGACGATTTGCCCCCGTGCCGACGTCCCGCCACGGTGGCCCCCAGTCCTACGTCCACCCGGCGCTTCGCACAGCGGAGTACGTCTTTGTGCGTCATGACGCGCACCGGGGGCCACTCCGGCCGCCGTACGACGGGCCCTTCCGGGTCCTGCGACGGGGCGACAAGTCTTTCATCGTCGACTTCGGCGGCCGGCCGGACCGGATTTCTGTGGACCGCCTCAAACCGGCGCACATGGACGTCGACCGACCACCACGGTTGGCCCTTCCTCCACGGCGAGGCCGCCCCCCGTCCACAGTTCCCCCCGCTCGACCACCCACCACCACGTCAGACCCCTCCCCACGACCCTCCAGGGGTCGCTTCGGCCGGGTCATCCGGACCCCCCTTAAATTGACCCTGCCGGTGCAGGTCGATTCTGGAGGGGCGTGTGTAGCGGTTACCGCTGGATGTACATAATCGCCTTGCACCGGCCAGAACACGGCCAGACGCGCCTCTCCCGGGCATGCCCGGACTCACTGTTCCCGGGCACGCCCGAACCTCCCGGGCACGCCCGGTCTCGTCTTTCCCGGGCATGCCCGCTCTCGCCTTTCCAGGGCTCGCCCAGAGCGTCCGGGCATGCCCGCTATCGCCTTTCCAGGGCTCGCCCAGAGCGTCCGGGCATGCCCGCTATCGCCTTTCCAGGGTACGCCCAGAGCGTCCGGGCATGCCCGCTATCGCCTTTCCAGGGCTCGCCCAGAGCGTCCGGGCATGCCCGCTATCGCCTTTCCAGTGCTCGCCCAGAGCGCCCGGGCACGCCCAGCCTCGACTTGCCAGGCCGCAGCCGAACACGCCCGGGCAGGTCCAGACTCGCCTTTCCAAGGCTCGCCCTTGATACCCGGGCATGCCCGGTATAGCTTTTGCCGGGCAAACTTCCCGACATAAATGTGTATATATATTGTTGCCCGAAAAACTGGCTTGTCAGAATACCTGAGCTGTTTGGTTTCAATAAAGCAACTCGGACGAATTCCGTCTTTGGTCCCGTCAATTCTTTCGACTCGCGTTGGAGCGCAGTTCCTTCACCTGTTTATAAAAGTTCAAAACACACCTGGTCACAAGTGTGCCGCACTGACCGGGTCCTCAGTCGAGGTCCTCAGCATCATCCCGTTTCGGCCCTTCAACCTCGATACGGTCAGCTAAGGTGGGCCAGCAGGGGCACATACACATCCACATGCAGCAACTACACCTGGATGCGTACATACCCCCACCCCCAGCCAGTGCGAACGCAGACTACAACAGCAACACCTCCACATCCAGAATCCACAGCACCAAACAAACATGGTGGAACACTCAAACACCCACCTTTATACCCTTCACCACTCACCAACAAAACACACCAGATCATTCATACACACATATCCACACACATGCACACACAACACCAACCAACCACCTACCCTTACAACATACACCACTCAACATACAAAAACACACACACTCATGCAAAAATTCATTCATGCAAAAACACACACCCTCACCCACTCACTCCCTCACATACACAAAATAAGAAATAATAATAGTACCAAAAAAAATATTTAAAAACCAAAAAAAAACCACAAAACCAAACACCTACCCTTACCAACATGCACCACTTATGCAAATATGCAAAACCAAGCATGCAAAACCATACCCACTCATGACCCACTCTTGCAACACATGCACACACACACACACCTCCATTTCTATTCCGTAACCTCAACCTCCACCTCACCACTCATAACTAAATATATATATATAATATATATAGATATATATTGTTGCGGTTATGAGAATAACGGATAACCCCCTCGTAGGTAGATGCACCACAACATGTAGCCTCGCTGTAGTATAGTTATCTCTTAGTAAATGTAAGCATAGTCTCCTTTCCTGTGTTAGTTTTGCGTTGAGTAGGCCAGTGAGTAGCCCTCAATTGGGCCAGCATGCCATGTGCTCGGCCTGAACAAGTCTGGCAAGGCCGAAGGGAGGAGCTGCAGGGGGAGTGGCCAGTAAGCAACGAGCCGCCAATCAGAGCTCGAGGGGAGTGGCTCACCACGGCGACGAGAGGTGGGTCTTGGAACATTCGGGTAAGGCCGGGGCGGGGCCATAAAACCCTGCCCCGGGCCCCCCGCCTCAGTTGAGTTGAGAGGGAAGTCAGAACGTACAGAACGAGAGAGAGGTGGGAGTTCACTGTTAGACAAGGAGAGAGAATCGCCCAGCCCCTGAACAAGTTGGAGTGCTTGAATTGAATTGCCTGTTATCGTCGTTGTACACGAACTTTCCCCATGCCCTGTGCCCTGCACTCTGCTACCTGTATTAATCGCGCTTGTGAAGACGACCCGTTCCGGGCCACAGATGCGCGACCTCCTTGCCTGCGCGACCAGCGTACGTGCCGTGAACACCAGAGGGCGACGCCGGGCGAGCTGTCCGGAGTGGATGACACCAGGACGCGTTTGGAACGTGAACTTTTCCTGCCTCCTTTTTCCCCGCGTGAGTGAGTGGGCCCTTTGTCTGGGTAAATAAGTTAACATTGATTAAGCATCTGCTCTGTGTCCCCTTTCCTTTATCCTGATTATTGTACATAAATAATAAACCTGTGTTCTTTCTTCAATTTGATCGTTCCCGTCCTTTCCATCCATTGGCCTAGCATCGTACGAATAGAACCGCTTGAATCGGGTTCAATACAAGTAACGGCACGAATCACGTGATATGCACACTGCTGGGGCGTACTCGATTAGCGTGGCTTGTGCGAGGTCCGGTCCCCATTCCCGTGGCAGCGTGGGTATCAAAGGTACGTACGGTGTTGACCCGATACCCTTTTCCACGTTCGCTGCGGGGGTGGCGACTCGGCCTCGTGGACATGAATACCCAAGGGGAAAAAGGGGTTTAACCCCCCCCCTTTTGTAACGTCGACGGCCTTCGGGAGATCTGCAACAAATTGGTGTCAGGAGTGGGATTTGAACCCGGAAAAAAAATAAATTGGACACCAATTTGGACAATTTGGCCGCATCAAATTGGTGTCTTGGAGTGGGATAATTGGACCTAGAGTGCGCTTCACGTGCTCAAAATTACGAGTGGACGAAATTGAGTTGTTTAATATCAAAATTTATATTCGTACGATGGCTGGCCAAAGTGATCAAATGCCGGTGGGAATAATGGAGGATGAGGAAGAATTAATGGCCCAGGACCAACAGGAGGAGTTGGTAGTGGGGGAAGCCGAAGAAGGGGCAGTATCAGGGGCAGAAAATGGCGGCGCCTCACACGTGGCAGCGGAAGCCGAGCCCGCGGTGCCAAGGTACATGCAATTGTTTATGGCGCAAATGACAGCATCCATGAAAATGGAGGGGGATCGATTGGCTCAAATAAAAGCATCCCTGGACATGCAGGGGGACAAATCCACCCGGGAAATGAAAGAAATGAGGGACGAATCCAGGTGTAACATGGAAAATTTGAGGGAGGAATCCAGGTGCGATATGCAGAAGATGAGGGCAGAGTCGAGAAAGGACATTTAAAAAATGGGGGGGGACATTGGGCGCAGGTTGAGCGGGAACGTCGCGGTAGTACGCGACGAGCTGACCCGGTGCGGAGAACACATGGGGAGCAAGCTAGAGCAGAGGACAGCCAAGTTGACCGGGGCTATGGGAATCGCGACATGGGGTGTAGAGGAGCTGACAATCGTTGAGTTGGAAAAAGAAATTTTAGGGGCGCTGATGATCGTCGTGATAGAAAAAGAAACAATTGGGGCTGAAGAGATGGGAGAAACAGAAAATAAGTCACGGAGAGAAGAAATGGAACACGCAAAGTCTGTATTTGCACCGTGATGCCGGGCTTGCTAACGAAATAAAAAGTTTGCAGGTGCTGGCGGAGAAGGAGAGCCCTGAGGTGAGTAGCGAAAATGGCGCGAATGTGTTTGGCGCGAACAGGTGCTCAGCGCACTTGGGAGAGAAGCGAGACCCGGGCGTTCACGATGGGCCCATTGTGCGGTGTACGTGTGAGGGTGGCACGATTTGTGAAGGGCCCATTGTGCGGTGTGAGAGGACGTGCGTGGAGCGCGAGTGTGTTACAGAGTGTGTAACGGAGGAGTGTGCACTGGAGTGTACAACAGAGTGTGTGAGATGAGTGTGCACCAGAGTGTGCGAGGGCCGAGTGTGTGGAGAGAGAGTGTGCACCAGAGGGTGTGATGGCCGATTGTGCACCCGGGTGTGCGAGGGCCGAATGTGTAATGGAAGAGTGTGCACCGGAGTGTGCGATGGCCGAGTGTGTGGAGAGAAAGTGTGCACCGGAGTGTGTGATGGCCGAGTGTGCACCGGAGTTTGCGAGGGTCGAGTGTGTAAGAGAGAAATGCACACCAGTGTGTGTAGGGGAAAAGTGTGCACCAGAGTGTGCAGAAAAAGAGTGTGGACCAGAGTGTGCAAGAGAAGAATGCATGCCGGAGTGTGTGTGGGTAGAGTGTGCACCGGAGTGTGAGTGAGAGTGCACACCTGTGTGTGTAAAAAGAGTGCATAATGGAGGGTGTGGGAGGCACGTGTGCGCCTGGGTGTGCGAGTGTGGAGTGGGTCGCGCGTGGTGAGGACGCGGCTCAATCATCGACACTGACCCGGGTAGCGTTTAGCGGGACGAGTAGCGTACGTAAGCCCCCGGTGAGTTGTGTGCTGCAGGGACCGGAGGGGATCGGTGCCGCGTCGGTCTCATGAGGACCGGCGTGCACGATTCTTGCTACTGGCCCCCCACGGTATGGTTGGCGCTGTATGGCGGCAAGGCCGATTGGCCGGGTTCAAGGGGAGGTAGGAGTTTTCGGAGCCACGCACCCTCTCGGGTGCGGTGCTCTGACCGTGGCCGGTTGGGTCATCCTGCGTAGAACCGCGAGGCCCCGCGAAGGGATGGAGCCCGGCACTTGGGCCCATCAATCCCTCCCCTTTTGGATCATAAATGCCAGACGGACACCCCCTACAGGCGACCAACCACCCGCATGGATCGCTCGGCCCTTCAAGGCCGAGCTGTGACAACTGTTACGTGCTTCTCCCCAAACCCCGGTCACGGTGTAGCTCCGAGCCCCGAAAGGAGTCACGGCAGAAAAATGTGTTATTCTGTATGTCAAAGATCAATGGTGAAGCCACACCAATTGTTACCAACAAACAAATATTGTATTAAGATCACACAAGAATAACAGTACAACAACAATAGTAATCACTTGTGCAACCAATATATATTTCCTATGATGGTACCATCAGGTTCATGCAATATAACTCACTGTGCTCCAAGTGAGTGAAAATAAGAACATTCCCAATGTCTCTATTCCCGCATCAAGCCAAAGTTGTAATCCGGCATCAAGCCAAAGTCGTATTCCGGCATCAAGCCAAAGTTGCTCCACTCCAGTGATCGTCCGTACGATGTCGTATCGAGACCAGAATCCCGATGGGTTGACAGTCACAGTCACGCGGCCAAAGCTGCACAAAGGCGCCCTCAAGGCGACCGGGAAATCACACCTTCGGGTATGGACGTTCAACGGCTCACAGTCGGCGAGCCGCAAATTAACCTTCAAAATCCACGTTACACACACACACACACCAGATAAACGTCTGAATGCAGTGAAAATGGTCGAAGCAAGATGAAACCTTAAGCGAAGCGCAAGTCCTGCGCGAGTCAAAATGGCCGACGGCCCATTCTCGAGGCATAACGGCATGATGATGATTCTCCTCGGAATCAACCGCCAAAACCTGACATGCAGGTTGATCTGTCACAGCGATAACAACTCTGTCGCAAGAATCCCTTTCCCGGGAAACCCGAAGTTCGCTAGTGACCTCCGTTCGTCAACGTTTGCTCCAGACCTCAAAGCAGCTAGGCTTCTTCCCCGACTCACTCGCTCCGCCTTCTCCTCCTCCTCTTCCTCTTCGTCGTCGTCTGGTTCTGGTTTCATTTAAAACATTGACTTTTTTACCTTTTGAAAATAGTAACCTCTAGCTCCCTTAAACGACAACAATAATAGTACATGGAATCAAAAATGTTTACAGTGGATGAAAACCACAACAATGGAAGTGATGAATCCGTAACACTTCCCCCCCTCAAGAAAGAAAGTTTGAACATAGTGAAAACTTTCTTTGCAGGCAAAAACTCTTTTAACAAACAAAAGTAAAACTCACACCCAAATCATCAATTCCCGTGAGCAACGATTAATTAATATTTCTCAAAATAAAGCAACAAAACTTCCAAACAACCTACAGAAATTTCCAAAGTTAGTTCACTCTGGACAAAGCATCAGCAACGACATTGTTCCTGCCCTTTACATGCTCAATTTCCAAGTTGAACTCCTGCAAAGCCAAACTCCATCTCATCAACCTCTGGTTTTTACTTTTCATTTTTTGAATGAAGGTTAAGGAGTTGTGATCAAAAATCCAAAGCAAAGCAAATCTATAGCACTTTTTGAAGGAGGCCGAGCTGAGAGCCAGGTTTCATGGTGGTTGGGTGGTGAGGCCTGGAAGTATTCACTGCATGGACGCATTTAGGAACGTGGAGTTCACGGGTTAAATCCGTGTATGAATCTTGGCTCGGCTGCTCCTGAGCACTCAGTGCTTCCAACTCTTCTCTTGATCATAAAAATCATAATCACAGTTGTAGAGTCGGGTGCTGTAGTCACGTGAGTAGCGGTCACCATCTCGGCTACCACCGTAATAGTCAATCCGTCGAGAGTTACCAAAACTGCGCTGCTGATGCTGGGAGCCTCCGTAGTAATCACGACTGCGGCCGCAACCAAAACTACTACTCCCACCCCGGGAGCCATAGCCACCCCTGAAACTACCTCCACGTTTTCCTCCTCTGTAGCCCCCTCGATGCCCATGGCCTGCCTTCTCTACTGTTATGGTCCGACCATCCAAATCCTTCCTATTCAAATCCTTTTCTGCATCTTTGGCGTCCTTTGTGTTTTCAAACGTGACAAAGCCAAACCCGCTCGACTTTTGCGTCTCCCTGTCTTTTATCAGCAGCACTTCCAAGAGTGGTCCATATTTGCCAAAGATAGAGTCCAGAACATCTTCACTTGTGTCAAAGTTCAGTCCACCTACAAAGAGCTTGCCAACATTGCCTCCATCCCTGACTTGTGTGTGCTGACACTTAGTTTCAGGGCACTCGACAAGAAGTGACTGTGCAAAGCGTGACGTCCGTACCTTCTCCTTCTCTTCAGAGCACTTCCTACTCATAGCACGAGTCGCGGCACAGGATGGAAAGATACACGGAATCTCCTGCTCTAACTGTGCGGTGTTATTCTCCATACGAGGCTTTTCAACAAACATCTGATTACCAGAAACTCGACCACCGGCCAAATCATTTCCGATAACAAAAGAGATTCCCTCTACAGGAAGAGTGGCTTGTAAACCTACGGTGACCGGTCCTGACACCAAATCAGACTTTAAATGGATGACATGAAGTGGGGCTTTAACATTGCCACCAACCCCCTGTAAAAGAACACTAACACCAGTTGCCGTCTTCTCTGACAATGGCAAAATGCCTTCAAGCATCAAAGATTGATGTGCTCCTGTGTCCCTCAATACCCTAACAGGTCTCTGTTTAGTCAAGTCTCCATCCAGTGACACAAACCCCTCTGAAATAAAAGGTTTGTAACCCTCTTAAACAAGGTCGTTCTGTGATGCCGTAACTTTGGCATGGGAACCTACACAACGCACTGTCCTCCAAGGACGATTTCTCGCATTGGCCAATGCATTCGGAGTTGCACTAGCCTGACTCCGCTCCTGATTTTTCCTTTTCAGGGCGTAACATTGGGACATCAGATGCCCAGGTTTCTTGCAAAAAGCGCAAGTAGGCCCGGAGGAAAAACTCGAGGTCTGCCTCGGGCACCCCGGAAGATAAGTCTGTCTTGGAACTGTATTCTTCTGATCCCTAGAATTCGCGGTATCCGATTCGTCCCCATAGTCATCTCTAGGCCGCCTCCATGAATATTTGTTCTCCGCCCCTGATTTACCATAGCTCCCCTGGCTAACTCTAGGTGGGAAGTTAGGTTTCTGGAACCCCATCCTGTGTGTCAAGGCATAGTCATCTGCCATGGTTGCTGCCTCATACAACTCTGGTACTTTCTTTTCATCCAGATGTACTTTAATGTCCGCGTGGACACACTGTTTGAATTCCTCCACCAAGATCAATTGTCGTAATAGTTCGAAGTCTTTCCCAACCCCTTTTGAATCACACCACCTATCAAACATGGTTTCTTTCATTCTGGCAAACTCCACATGGGTCTCACTCTCCCTCTTCCTGGCATTCCGGAATTTTTGCCGGTAAGGTTCAGGGACCAATTCATAGGCTTTGAGAATGGTTTTCTTCACTATCTCATAATCTGCACATTGGTCAATCGGTAAAGCCGAAAATATATCTTGAGCTTTACCCACCAGAACACTTTGCACGAACATAGTCCAGGACCCCACAGTCCATATTAGCATTTGAGCCACTTTCTCAAAGTGTAAAAAAAACTTGGCTACCTCCTTTTCATTGAAGGGTGGAACCAGCCTCACATGCCTACCAACATCCCAAGTGTTCTGACTAGTTGTCGAACTAGCCGGCATGGATACTACTTCTCTCCGTTCTCCCATTAATTCCAGCTCCTTGAGTTTAAGTTCCTTCTGATACTCCATGTCACGTTCCTTTAACTCCCTTTCGGCTCTCCTTTCCTCGGCTCTTTCTCCTGCTCTTCTTTCTTCTTCAGCTCTCCTTTCCTCTGCTCTTCTCTCTTCTTCAGCTCTCCTTTTCTCTGTTCTTCTCTCCTCGAGTTCTCGTTCCTGTTCTACTCTTCTTTCCTCGAGTTCCCTTTCAGCTCTCCTTTCCTCTGCTCTTCTCTCCTCGAGTTCTCGTTCCTGTTCTGCTCTTCTTTCCTCGAGTTCCCTTTCAGCTCTCCTTTCCTCGGCTCTTCTCTCCTCGAGTTCGAGTTCCTCTTCTGCTCTTTCCTTTTCCGCTTTCCTTTCCTCTGCTTTTAACCTTTCCTGGCTCTGCAGTTGCATCTCCATTTTCTGGAGCTCCACATTTTCTTTTTCCTCAGGTAACCAATCCAAGGCTACCTCTTTCCATGTTCCTTGTCCCACCAGAGATTCTACCACCAATGTCTGCATCTCTGCTTTCTTCATATTAACTCGGACCTCCAAGTTAAAATGTTTGGCCAATATCAAGAATTCAGATCTTTTTAATGCTTGGAACTATGCCTCATTAGGGGACGCCGCAAACTTTTCTGTGTCAAACACCATGGTGACTATTAGTTAGCAGCTGTTAACCTTCACACAAAAAATTTCCAATTTTTTTGAAAAATTTGGGAATGTTAGAAAAATTCCAAATTTGGGAATTTTGGGAATGTTAGGGAATTCGATCCCGGACGAGCCCCCAATTTCTGTTACATGCTCCTCCCCAACCCATGGTCACGGTGTACCTCCGAGCCCCGAGAGGAGTCACAGCAGAAAAATGTGTTATTCTGTATGTCAAAGATCAATGGTGAAGCCACACCGATTGTTAACAACAAACAAATATTGTATTAAGATCACACAAGAATAACAGTACAACAACAATAGTAATCACTTGTACAACCAATATATATTTCCTATGATGGTACCATCAGGTTCGCACAATATAACTCACTGTGCTCCAAGTGAGCGAAAAGAAGAACATTCCCAATGTCTCTATTCCCGCTTCAAGCCAAAGTCGTGTTCCGGCATCAAGCCAAAGTCGTATTCCGGCATCAAGCCAAAGTCGATCCACTCCAGTGATCATCCATACGATGTCGTATCGAGACCAGAATCCCGTTGGGTTGACAGTCACAGTCACGCGGCCAAAGCTGCACAAAGGCGCCCTCAAGGCGACCGGGAAATGACACCTTCGGGTATGGACGTTCAACGGCTCACAGTCGGCGAGCCGCAAATTAACCTTCAAAATCCACGTTACACACACACACACCAGATAAACGTCTGAATGCGGTGAAAATGGTCGAAGCGAGATGAAACCTTGAGCGAAGCGCAAGTCCTGCGCCAGTCAAAATGGCCGACGGCCCGTTCTTGAGGCATAACTGCACAACGCTGATTCTCCTCGGAATCAACCGCAAAACCTGACACGCAGGTTGATCTATCGCAGCGATAACAACTCTGTTGCAAGAATCCCTTTCCCGGGAAACCCGAAGTTCGCTGGTGACCTCCATTCGTCAACGTTTGCTCCAGACCTCGAAGCAGCTAGGCTTCTTCCCTGACTCACTCGGTCCGCCTTCTCCTCCTCCTCTTCCTCTTCATCGTCGGCCGTTTCCGGTTTCATTTAAAACATTGACTTTTTTACCTTTTGAAAATAGTAACCTCTGTCTCCCTTAAACGACAACAATAAATAGTACATGGAATCAAAAATGTTTACAGTGGATGAAAACCACAACAACGGAAGTGTCGAATCTGTAACACAACGTACATCCACTTGGGGAGGCTCATAGTTTAGAGGACTGGAGAGAAGTGTACCCCACATGGAGGAATGGTAGTGTCACCCTTCCTCACATGGGGGGGCCCCATGAGCATTCGTTTAGGGGGATGGCAGTATTAGGCTCATGGACGTGCCAGCAATGGTTGCCTCCATGGGGCACCGAAGCTAGCCGAGGGAGGGCTAGGATAATGTTAGGGAATTAGAAGACCGTAAAGACATGAGATTTAAGTAGTGACACCTGAACTATAGAGGGGGCGTGGACAGTTTAAGTGGATGTTAAAGGAAAGGGAGTGCATAGTGTAAAGGGACGACGAGGGAAGCACGAGTTTAGGGGAAACCAGTTAGGTAGATGATGCTGTGTGTTGAGGAATTGTGTAGTGGTGTGAGAAAAATGGTGTGCAAGATATTTGGTGTGTGAAAGTAGTGGTGAGTGGAAATAATTGGTGTGCGAAATAACAGGGGTGGAATGCTTGGTGTGGAATAAAAGGTGTGGAATGCATGGTGCGAAGGAGTGAATGGGGGGAGAGTGGAACTCATTCAAGAAAGCCCGGGATGGGTAGTGTAAAGCAAGGTAGAGGGCGTAGGTAAATTGTATGGATATTGACACCTGTGGTGCGGGTAGTAGCAAGAAGTGCTTTGTAGGGTGCATGAGTCAGTGACATGGCTGGGCGTGTGGCTTAATTGGTGCATGTAGTTATTGAGGCACTCCGCCACTGGTAGATTGTCGGCCAGGTGAGGCCGCAGGTAGGCTCTGGGAGCCGGTTAGTTGTAGTATGTGAGTGGGGCCCGAGGATCCAAGGGAAGGACCCGGGTTTCCCGATGCCAAGGTGGGCATAGGTTCACATGTAAAGACATGAGATTTAAGTAGTGACACATGAACTATAGAGGGGGCGTGGACAGTTTAAGTGGATGTTAAAGGAAAGGAGGTCATAGTGTAAAGGGACGACGAGGGAAGCACGAGTTTAGGGGAAACCAGTTAGGTAGTTTCCTTTCCTCTCCTCCCCACCCCTTCTCTTCCAAAGTAAGTGCCAGGGAGGGCCTTCCCCGGTTAGGTAGTCGCAGGAGCAGGCAAGCTTGGGAGGCGGCTTCAGTGGCGGAGGTGCACAGGTAGGTAGACCTGCTAGTGGAGCCACATGACCCAGCCCCGAAATTGTGCGAGGGCACAGTGTGAAAATTTGTGGGGGTGAGACCCAAATTTGGAGGGCACCTCAGTGTGGGCAATGGGAATTCGGGTTCTTAGAACCACATAGTTTAAAGAGGCCGATTGGCACGGTACGACCCCGGGTAGCTTAGATGTGTAATGCTATTAGTGTAGTTAGGATGAGAAATCCCTTCGCACCATCCACAGCCATTCACTGAGGAGGACGAGCTCCACACCAAGGCTCTGTAAACTGCTTGAGTGGTGAGACGCATCACGATGTGATGAGACATTGTGTTTGTTCCATCCCTTCCTTCTTGGGAGGGATTGGGAGACGAAATTGGAGATAGAGGGGGATATGGGAGACAAGACGTAGAGGGGGATATGGGAGACAAGACGTAGAGACGGATTCTAAATACAAGGGGGGCTAGGGTAGTGTAGCCAACCGTGGGGGGTACGGACCGTTAGGGACGACTTTGCTCTGCTCGCTCTACCGCATCCCTCGCACCGCACCAGGCATGGCGGTGCCTGGTCACCTTATTTTTCTATGTGCCACTGTGTCTTTTCCACTTGCTTGTTGTGCTTTGTCCCTCCTCCCTACCCCAGGACCATTTTGGAGACCAAACTGTGCAGCATCCATTCTGCACTGTCCCACCTGTGCAGCCGAACTGTGTAGCACCTTGTTGCCAGTCTTTTTGCTGCACCCTTGCTACACCTGTGCAGCCGACCTGTGCAGCGCTTTGCTGCCAAACCACCTTTTGCTGCACCCTTGTCACTCATCATGGACCACAAACCTTGTGGCCTTGCACCTCTGCTGTGCGGCATCTTGCTGCAAAATCATCTTGCACCTTCGGACCACTTGTTTGAGTGGCACTGATGCCACGCAGTTGGACCACATGGGAGTAGCCCCGCTTGGCAGTGAAAAATAAAAGCATTTTTATTATTGTGTGCTTGGGATGACGAAGATGTGTAAGTTTAGATGGCCCTGATGCTTCAAATGACCTGTATGCCGGTCAGGGCCAGCCGGTTTTGTTAGCCGCACACAGAAGAAGCAAGAAGCAAGATGCAAGCAGCAAGTGCCACATTTATGAGTGTTTTGTTGGTTCTCTCCCCTCCAATCTTCTCTTCCAAAGTACAGGTCCTGGGTCATAGAATTGTAAATAAAGTTAAGTTCTGTGCATGTAAATATAAGAATGTTGCCCACCGGCTTTGTGTTTAGTTTGAAAATTCCGGAAATACTCTGGTAGTTGTGGGTGTGAAACTGTTAGATAGCTGCTCAACGCAATAGGAGGGACATATCTAGTGCTAAAAATGTCGCACACATGGGTCAGAGTAAATGCTAGGGGGAATCACACCTATGTGTCACTTTTAAAAGTAATGGTTAAATTTGCATGCCAGGCTCTACCGGTCATTCCATTGGTGGGGTCGACTCGGGCCGAGTCTGGTGAGAGAGGGGTGTAGTGTTGCGGTTATGAGAATAAAGGATAACCCCCCTCGTAGGTGGACGCACCACAACATGTAGCCTCGCTGTAGTATAGTTATCTCTTAGTAAATGTAAGCGTAGTCTCCTTTCCTGTGTTAGTTTTGCGTTGAGTAGGCCAGTGAGTAGGCCTCAATTGGGCTAGCATGCCATGTGCTCGGCCTGAACAAGTCTGGCAAGGCCGAAGGGAGGAGCTGCAGGGGGAGTGGCCGGTAAGCAACGAGCCGCCAATCAGAGCTGGAGGGGAGTGGCTCACCACGGCGACGAGAGGTGGGGCTTGGAACATTCGGGTAAGGGCGGGGCCATAAAACCCTGCCCCGGGCCCCCCGCCTCAGTTGAGTTGAGAGGGAAGTCAGAACGCACAGAACGAGAGAGAGGTAAGAGTTTGCTGTGAGACAAGGAGAGAGAATCGCCCAGCCCCTGAACAAGTCGGAGTGCTTGAATTGAATTGCCTGTTATCGTCGTTGTACAAAAACTTTCCCCGTGCCCTGTGCCCTGCGCTCTGCTACCTGTATTAATCGCGCTTGTGAAGACGACCCGTTCTGGGCCACAGACGCGCAACCTTCTTGCCTGCGCTCCCAGCGTACGTGCCGTGAACACCAGAGGGCGACGCCGGGCGAGCTGTCTGGAGTGGACGATGCCAGGACGTGTTTGGAAGGTGAACTTTTCCTTCCTCCTTTTTCCCCGCGTGAGTGAGTGGGCCCTTTGTCTGGGTAAATAAGTTAACATTGATTAAGCATCTGCTCTGTGTCCCCTTTCCTTTATCCTGATTATTGTACATAAATAATAAACCTGTGTTCTTTCTTCAATTTGATCGTTCCCGTCCTTTCCATCCATTGGCCTAGCATCATACGAATAGAACCGCTCGAATCGGGTTCAATACAAGTAACGGCACGAGTCACGTGATACGCACACCGCTCGGGCGTACTCGATTAGCGTGGCTTGTGCGAGGTCCAGTCCCCGTTCCTGTGGCAGCGTGGGTATCAAAGGTACGTGCGGCGTCAACCCGATACCCTTTTCCACATTCGCTGTGGGGGTTGCGACTCGGCCTCGTGGAAACGAAGACCCAAGGGGAAAAAGGGTTTTAACCCCCCCTTTTGTAACGTCGACGGGCTTCGGGAGATCCGCAACAATATATAGATATATATATATAGATATATATATATATATATAGATATATATATATATATATATATATATATATATATATATATATATATATATATATATACAGTATTGTCGTGTGACTACCCTGTAATGAACAACACAGGGTACCACAGATGACCAAACAAACTTAACACTCCGAGGCGTTCAATTCAATATGACAGTGTTCGTTAAAGCGAGAAAAAGGGGAATGACGAACTTACCTGGACGGCCTCCGCTCAATGTCTTCACACCTGGATAAATTAACTCAAACCGAGACGGAATTAAAATGTACAAATAAACATGTTTAATGAAAGAAATGCCGGTAACAAAGAAAATGCACGATAAACTAAATTCCTAATTGGAGCGCTCCCTCACAGACCCAAATACAGACAAAGAATAAAATAACTGGAAAATAAATAGGTGTGATTTGTGGCACTTATCTCCAATCGGCTGGTATATCTTGTCAGGAATCGTCAAAAATCATCTGGGGCCTCTATGTCTTTGGGCACGAAACACACTCATTGGCGCGAAGTAGGCCTCCTGCGCAGCCCACTCACTCCTGGCTCCGTGCGTGAAGCGAACGGCCTTGACGTGCAGCTCACTCCTCCAGTCGTGCTTGTCCTCACGATCTCTGCACGGAAACCGCAACTTTCCGTCCGCAGTTCCGCCTCCTCAGGACCACTAGCAAGATGTCGGTTTCCAAGTGGGAACGGCGAGTGGCCAGGCGCAGCCCGTTCAATTCGCGCGCGAGGCCTGGAGTGAAAAGTCGCGCAGTGAGGCCTAACCCGCGCGAACGAGCGCACTTTCACGCCAAAGATTGAGACGATCTTTGGAGATTCCTGGCAAGACACGCCAGCCGAGTTGAGCTCAGTACCCACAATAAATCGCACACATTTATTTTCGTTATTTTATATTTCCCTTTGTCTGTGTGCAAGTCTGTTTGGAGGTTCCCTCAATTTAGGAATTTAGTTTTATTGTGCATTTCTTTGTTCCCGGCATTTTCTTTAATAAACCTGTTTATTTTTGTACATTTAAAACTTGTGTTGTTTGAGTTAATGTATTGCAGGGTCGAGGACATCAGGGGATACGCGAAGGTAAGCTCTTCGGCATCCTTCCCCCCCCCCCCCCCCTCCCGCGTGTATTAACTCGGGCATTGAACTGAAAGCCTCGGAGTATTAAGCAGGCTTGGTCATCCATGTTACCCTGCGGTGTTCACCAAGGGTAGTCACGCGACAATATATATACATGTACACTATATATATATATATTTCCTACACATACAGGCCTCAGAGAGCTCTTTTGATCTAGGCATGGTGATGCTGCACACTTCAACAACAAAAGAGCAAACCAAACTAAATGTCTGAGGTTTAAATAAGACAGGTTCCTCCAAGATCCTCTCTAACGATGTTCTAATCATTTGCACCTGAGCTGGTGCACCTGATTCTAATTTTAGGTATTTGAAATAGTGATAAATGTTGGGGTGTGCTTACTTTTTCCACATGCGAAATTTGCATTTATGTTTATTTAAATTATACAATGGACTACAAAATGTAAATGTTTCATGGTATTTGTTATATTATATCACCTTTATCTATCAATATTGTTGAAATGAAGATCAAGTAGCTGTATGTTGAAATATGTTGAAAAAGTCAAAACTTTACATCGGGTGTACTTACTTTTTCCACATGCGAAATTTGCATTTATGTTTATTTAAATTATACAATGGACTACAAAATGTAAATGTTTCATGATATTTGTTATATTATATCACCTTTATCTCTCAATATTGTTGAAATGAAGATCAAATAGCTGTATGTTGAAATGTGTTGAAAAAGTCAAAACTTTACATGGGGTGTACTTACTTTTTCACGTGACGTATATACTGTAGCGACCCATGGGTCCCCCAAGCGAGACCAACAACAGAATCTCCTTGCTCCAGCCGGTGACGTAACCGGCGGGCAAACCACAGCGCCGGGGTGGCCGGTCACGTGACCACCAAAGTGTGCCGCGCGTGCGGTTATAATCCTTTGCACCTGTCGGTCACGTGACCACCAAAGCGCGCTTCGCCTGAGAGGCGTGGCTTTCGGTTTCGGTTGTGCTTTCTGGTTGTGATATATATGCAGCCCGATAAACAGGCTTTTTAGAGTTCCCGAGTTGGTTTTTACAATAAACATCTTCTCGGACGAGTTTGTGTCTTGCCCATCACTTCGTCCGTCTCAAGCAAGAGCCCTGCTCTTCAATACTATATATATACTAGCTTGGCTCGGCTCGCTGCGCTCGCCTCACCACGCGTCGTTACTGACGAGCGGGCTTATTTTAGCTGAGGATAATGACTGTACCTGAGTTGTTGTGTTGTGTTGTTGTGTTGTGTTGTGTGTTAAATACTTTACCTCACCACCAAGTAATTCAAAACACCTCACAGCCACGAAACACGTAATTATAAACACCTCACCACCACGAAATTAAAAACACCTCACAGCCACGAAATTAAAAACACCTCACAGCCATGAAATAAAAAACACCTCACAGCCACGAAATTAACAAGTACAAAAAGTTTTAATCAAAACAAAAGCCGCGTCGATGTTACACAATGCCTAGATGCAGCTGTGCCTATAACGTCGATGTTATAGGCACAGCACATTCCATATGATTTGATTACTTGATGTTATTTTTGTGCAAAGTGAAAATATATCTCGGCAATTTCCCGTGTGTGGCGACGAATTTTTAATATATCTCGGCATTTTCCCGTCTGTTATTTCAGGCGGTGTATGACTGACCATGCCGCAATTTAAACAAAATATATATATCTCGGCATTTTCTCGTCTGTTATTTCAGGCGGTGTATGACTGACCATGCCGCGATTTAAAATATATATATATATATCTTGGCATTTTCCCATCTGTTATTTTGGGCGGTGTATGACTGACCATGCCGCGATTTAAAAAAAAAAATCTCAATGGACTTGAAGTTACAGGCCTTTGAGAATTCATTTCGTTCTATAAAGGGCAACTTTCATTGGATTTTCTTCCCGTTCTTTTTTCAACCGAGGCTAAAACTATGTTAGCGACTGTGAAAAATGAAATTATATATCGAATTTGATTTGAAAGAAAACTGTGTGAGAGAGCAAGACACCATGGGCCTACAAAACAGGCCTCAAAGCTATGCGAGTTAATAAAATAATAATAATAATAATAATACATTTATTTTATATAGCGCTTTTCAAGAAGCCCAAAGACGCTTTGACAGAGTACCAAAAACAAGTGCAAAAAGACAAAAATCAATCGGTAAATAATCAAAGCAAAAGGAAGGAGAAGAGATTAAAATAAAATAAAACACCTTTAGAGGCCATTTTACCCTGCAAAGCGGGGGTTGGCCTTTTTCGGGGACCGTGGTTGTTGTTGTTTTTTTTGGTCCCCTTTTTGTTTTACGGCCGGATGCCCTTCCTGCCGCCAACCCTGTTTGTCGCCTTTTACGACAAGCAGGGAATTACCAGTGAACTGGTACTCAATTAGCCGACCTCGGAAGGATGACAGGCTGAGAAGGAGAAGAGATAGTCATATCAGGGGTTAAATGCTGTGGGTTAAATGTTGAATGCAGTGTTGAACAGGTGGGTCTTGAGTGATGTTTTGAATGGGGATAGCTTCGTTTTTCCAACAATCTAATCATGACCTAGTAACTTCTCCTGAGACTATATAGTCTGCAGTGGCTTGTAAACAAAATGAAAACTGTTGCCTTCAGGTGGATTCTATTTCTATCCTACCACCTCTCACATACCAGTCATATGTCTTTGGCATTGTACCTATGGAGTCCTCAAAGCTATAGGTATGTGATAAATATTGTATTACACAACCTGGATTAAACTTCTCTCTTACGTAATCCAGCACATTCTGAAAGATGGAATGCAAGGTAAGGTGACAACGGTGTCGATCTTGGCCATTTTCAAAACCAGGTGATTTTTTCAAAAACCCTAATCTAACCTCTGGAGCTTGATTAGCAAAACAACATCTTATTACATTTATATTTATATATTAGAAGGTGTTGTAAGTACCTCACTAGCTGACAACATGCTAAAGAACGCTCTAGATTACACTGTGTTCAAAATGCCAACATTATCTGTGTGTGGTAAGGGAGGAAGTATATGCCTCCTGACCACACGAGAAGCTTGCTCATGATTATATTTCTTCGAATGTGTTCACACAGGTTGAAGTATCATTTAGTTGCCCCAGAACCTTAAGACTGCCATCGTCTCACTCTGTGGATAGCGTGGAAGTTAACAGATTTGCTAAACAAGTGCACATATCCAGTGCCGACTCCGATGTGTGGACACCCATACCCCACGGCACTGTCAATTATGTTATAACGTTATGTGATTAAAACAGCTTGGGGCATCCACAGTTGCCACCAAGTTTGTGGGATGGTCTCTGTGTGCCAGCAGTAATGCAGGTGCATTTAAAAAGTTTTCCTCCCTCATGACATCACAAAAACAATAGCAACATCATTAGCAAATAGCAGTCATGAGTAATGAGCATATTACGTGCTGATATTTTGGCAGGCAGCCAAAATGGCCACTGTAGCGAAATGGCTCTGAGAAGGGCCTCCTGATGACAATTTCCAAGCAAATGTGATGCCATATGGGTATCAACGTCATCAATAAATAAGACATCACATGGTGGATATTTGTTTATATGAAGTCCCTCTCCCAGAATGGGTGGAGCTTTGAGGTTTTGTCTTCTCTGCAAGAACAACAAGAACAAGAAGAAGAACAACAAGAAGAAGAAGAAGAAGAAGAACAAGAACAACAGCAGAGGGCACTCTATGAGCAGCGTCTGCGACGCGGCTAAAAACAGTGAGGGGTTGTTTGAGGGGGAGCATAGCAATGTAGAAGGATGGAGGAGGTGGAGGTATGAGATAGAAGGGAGATGAAGTGGGGAGGAGGCAGCTTTGAGGAGGAGTGGGGAGGGGTAGAATTGGAGAAAGATGGTAGGGGGGAGGACATTTGAAGGGGAGGGGTAAGGGGGTAGTTTAGTTTCAAGGCGAGGTCACGTCTTTTCGAAGCTGTTCCATGCGCTCACGCTTTCGAAGCTAAGTGATCTTTCACATTTGTGTTTTTGGCATATCTTTATCTTTCTTTCGGTGTATGTACCTATTGGGGTGACTTTAATAGGTTTCTCGGTGTTGGTTTTTCATACCTGTGTACAGAATCGTCGGTTTTTTTGGTATCGTGTATTCTGAGGCCTAGTGTAGTGCTAGTAGTAGTAGGCTACCGTGTCCTCAGACCTTGGCTTGAGGCTTTTGTTTTTTGTCTCAGCGGTTCTTCGATCGCGCTGCAACTACTGTCGGTCTCTGTTTTTCACGGTCTTTTCACCCATACTCCCTTGTTTTAAAATCTCAAAAAAAAAACCAAAAATTTTTTTCCCTTCCCTGTTCTTATCCGCTTGTACGTTCTTATTTGTTCTTTCGTTCTTCGTTCTTTTGCTCTTTCGTTCTTCGTTATTTGTTCTTTCGTTCTTCGACCACGTTGTTCGAGATCACGTGATCAAGTTGTTAATACATGTTTCATCTGTCCCCTGAAGAACTTTATTATTATGTCATATTCTATAACACTTTTTTCTACTTCTTCTATAAAAGGATGCTTTCGACTTGCTCACCAATTCTATTCATTCAAAAAAAAATTTCCATCTCTTACAGTGCATCTTTCATTCATTCCCTAAACTCTCCAGAACTCCACCCATCCTTCAGCATCCTCAAACGTATTTTTGACTCGAATGTCTCAAGAAACTCATTTTGCAATAAATGTTCGTTTCCCATAAATCGTACACTTTTCAAAATCCAATCTCACCCCTCCCCTCCAAATCTTCCCCATCACCCATCTCTGTCAAATCTTCCCCCTTGCCCCTCCCCCCCAAATCTTCCCAAACACCCATCCCTTTCAAATCTCCCCCCCTGCCCCTTCCCTCCTAAACTCCCCCCACACCCCTCCCCTCCGAGACTCTCCCTCACTCCTCCCCTCCTAGACTCCCCTCTCACCCCTCCTCCTCAAAGCGTCCTCCCCGCTTCTTCCCCCTTCCAACTTTCACCTTCATCTTCCTCAACCTTCTGCCTCACTCTTCCCCCTCCTCAAATAACACCTCACTGTGCCTCACCCAAACACCATCAAATCTTTTGTCCGCCCCATTCTTCCCTTTCTCCAAGCTATTCTGTAATCTCTGACACACCTGCAACAGCTCTCCCTACCTCTTCCTCCTCTTCCACATCCTGCCCTACCGCTCCCCCCCCCCCCCCCCCTGTTCTGTATCCGATGCTCCCCCTTCCTCTTCCTTAACAGTATGGACCTCAAACATCCGGGGCCTTCGCTCAAACTTAACTGATCTCTCCATACAGGTTGCTTCTGACAAACCAGACGTGATCTGCTTAACAGAAACCTTCCTCCTTCATGATGTCTCTGATTCCTTGGTATCTCTCCCAGGTTACTCCCTCCTCCGGTATGATAGACCTGAGCCTCGTTCTGGAGGTGGGGTTGCTATCTTTATAAAAAACTATCTTCCTCACTCGCCCTGCACTGCCCTCTCTCCACCTCACCCCCAGGAATACCTTTGGCTACGGCTTCCCCTTCGCTCCCACCTTTTGTTCATATGCGTGTTGTACCGTCCACCAAACAGTGATGACTCCATCTACATCTCGCTGTCTGATAATATGGACCAGCTTCTATCTACCCATCCCAACTCTCTCTTCCTCATATGTGGTGATTTCAACTGTCACCATGCCAGTTGGCTGGGGGTGGGTACCTCTCTCACCAGCCATGGCTCTTCAGCAAAGGACTTCTGTGACTCACTGGGACTGACACAATCTGTCAATTTCCCAACCCGGATCTCAGTCAACGGAAAATCTTCTCTTCTGGACTTGGTTATGACTAACTTCCCTGAAAATGTCTGCTGCTCTTCTTCTGCTCCAATCGGCTCTTCTGATCATGTGCTTGTTAAAGTGGACATCTCTCTGACCATTTTCAGAGAGCCTCCTCAGCGTCGACGAGTCTGGCATTTCACTCAGGGCAACTGGCACGGTCTTCAAGCAGCCATCAATCATCTGGACTGGTCTCCCATCTCTACTGCCTCTGACATCAACTCATCCTGGGAATTCTTCCAAAGTAAATTGCTCTCTCTCATGCACAGTTTTATCCCTTCTCGTCTTCAGTTGTCATACCCTTCCTCCCGTCCATGGTACACGGAATCTTGTGGTGAGGCTATTGCCCAGAAACAACTTGCTTTCGTCTCCTGGAAAGCAAATCCAACGGAAGGAAATCTCATTTCCTTTCACAAATTGTATAGGCTCTGGGGGGTTGCTTGTGTACATCTCTCTTCTACGGCAAAACTTTTGATTTTCCTGTTCTATATGTTGAGACCCTTGGAAAAAATCTGGGTAACACTCCCAGATCAAGTACGTTTTTTCTGCACACCCCAATACGTGATTATGACTTGAGGCCAATTAGCCGAAATAGCAAAATTCAGTTTTCATGGAATAATTCAAGAGTAGGCAGCTTTAGATTCAAATGTAACATTTATTTATCATGTTTAGACATAACTAACACATTTTTAGCATGGTTCAATACTATAAACTGCCTTTTTTAGGAAAAAAAACACGTCATTTAGCTTCTTTTTCTCCAAAAATCACTTTCAGTTTGAAAGGCGCTCAAAATCCGATCACCTCTCATACACCCAATTATGTCGATAAAGCAACCAAAATTTGTCAGAAGCTTCCTTATGAAGCCCTTTAATAATTCCATGCATCATATTTATGATTCATTATATTGTATAGTGACAGTGGGGTCAAATGTTAACAAAGGTTACCCCTACCCCAAAAAGCGGTATAAACCAAAATTGGTTATATTGGTCTAACTTTAGAAGTAAGTGTGATATTCGGCTGATTTTGGTGTCTATGTATGGGTTTTTGATAGCAAGCTATTCATTGGAACCATAATCAACCCCTTTTGAATACACCTAATTTGCATAATTTCAAAATGGCCGCCAAACACCTCCTGGCAATGATGTTGACTAAATTTTCGCTCAAAAATTTCGCTCAAAACAAACAAATTTCGCTCAAAATTCAGCTTAAGCAAAACTATTACACTTACATAGCTTAAGGATTCATGAATTAAAATCACTAGGGCATTGCCCGTACTATATCTATATCTAAAATTATATCCCCCCCCTCTATTTACATGAAATGGTTTGGTCCAAAGCGAACGGCTTCCGGAGTTTGGTAAAGAAATCGCCATCGCGTGCACAAACGCGCAGGAAAGCGAATGAATCGCAAATTCGTTTTTATTAGTTTTAAAACATAGTTTAACGCCAACATAGTTTGCAAACGTGAAATAAATGAATACGCTCTCAAATGTGCCATCCGAGGCAGAGTGTGTCCGCCACGTTCGGCACACGCGATAGTTCGCTGCTCTCTGATTGGTTGAATCGTTTTTTGGACATAGCTCGGTAAGTAATTGTCCGATTAATATGAAACCTTGAAAAGGCACATCCTCGGGTCCCCAGCAATATACCTGGCAAGTTAAAAGTATATCGGACCCGTGGTTGTCGAGAAACAGCGGTCACAGACAAACAAACGTACAAACGTACAAACAGAGATTACTGGAATTATAGATAGATAACATGTCCACAAACCCAATATAACTGTCATAACAAGGAAGCGCGTGCTGTCAATTACCACCATTTACCACCCGTGCAACTTCAATACATGTACTCTTTATCAAGCGACAGGATTCTTGCAGGCATCAGGGGAAGCCTTTTTGCAATGTCAAAAATTTACACATTTGATTATGGCGGTCCTACAGGGGCATGTTGACCTGGCACACTTAGTGCATGAACAGACAACTGTCCAATGTGATTCTAGAGTTTTCCACGTTGTCTCAGGTATCAGCTGTTCCTTGTCATGCGTATAACCACAATCCTCTGGCTTAAGTGCGATCACATTTTCAGAATCTTGATGAAGCTCCAAAGCATGCATGATATTGTAGGCATTGAAAAAGCTACGCTTCATATGTGGCAGGAGACCTTGGCTGGTTGGTGGCAGGTTGTGATGAGAACTCCCTTTGACATGATGGAAGATCTCCGCACGCAAGTTCGAAAATTTATTCGCATCGCTTTTTGGTTTCAGTACTTTGACCAAGTAGGATTCTGCATTCTTGATCAAAGGCTGAGAAAGGGTCGGCAACCCTCCAAAGTGCTTCAATAACCTTTCTGGCTCGGCATTCAAGGTGGCTTTCTTGGTCCCAACTTTGCTAGTGATATCACATCCTGTAAGACTGTGTACGGCAGGAAGAACAGCACAGAGTTGACATCCGATGCGCTCGAACAAGGTATGAAGGGGCACATACCGAGTGCTATCTCCAACTCCAGCTCGTACCCACAGCTCCTCTAGGTCATGTTGGAGAAAGACAGGCATGTGGTGGAGCAAGGCAACAACTACATCAGTATCATTGGAGATGACAACACATATTTTGTGTCCTTCTTTGAGCGCGTCCAAAACATGAAGGAGTATGCGAAGATCCGCCTCTTCAAATGTGGATTGAAGGTGTACCAGTGCGCTCTCATCTCCGTTGTGCATTTTCATACATTTCCAATCCTCGTTCTCTCTGGTCACCTGTCCGAGTACAGTTGGGTACTGACCGGTATTTGCAATATTTGAACGAACATGGCTGCAGATCAGTTTTTCAAGGAGAAGTTTGTTGTTGATGGAAGGCCAGAATGTGTTCATATCCTTAGGTAGTGGTGTTGATGGCTCTATTGAAGTATATTCGATGGGTAGAGTGTCACTTCGCCTTTTCCTCTCGCTGTCCTTCATTGATGGATCATCAGAATACATGTCAAAGACATAGTCAGTCCGCCCAAACCGATGATATATGGCCGAAAATGACATGAAATTTGATAGAAGGTCATTGAATTTGGAGAGTTTCGTAACATTAACCTTTCGGATTGTGGCCATGATGTCAACTACAAATGATGCGTCTTTCCGATGACTATATGTAAATTCTTCCGGTTTTAGGTGCGTCTCCAACTCCTTCAGTAGCTGGCTCTTTGCTGGTTTAGTCATCATTCCTGCATCATCAAACAACACTGGGGAGGGAACAACATCGTACTTTAAGAGATCATCAGTGGTGAGGCCACGCTCCGGAGCTATTTCTATGTTTCTCTCAGCGATGTTCATCTCCTTCACTGTCGTCTTGGTAGTCTTCTGTGGCTTCTTTCGAAGAGTTTTCATCGTCTTCAAGTTTGTGTGGTGAATGGTACTGCTTATTCGTTCAGTCTTGGTGACAAACCTTTCCTTTCTGAATTTCAGGTACTTCTCTTTTCCTTTTGAAAAGGCATTGAGCATGTCAGTTTTTATATCATCGGACATAACCTCTTTTGTCACAAAGTTTTGTAGTGTTTTGGAAGCGTCTAGAGACAGAGGGGACCCCTTCTCTTCAATGAATCTCATCATCTCCTGAATATGTCCTTCTTTGCGGTTCGTTGTGGCTTGAGATGATTCGTGGTGGCTGTAAGTCTCATGTGTCCTGTCAATCACATCACTGTATTGCCGATGTAGGTTCTTCACTGCCATCATTTCATGGTATGTTAGGTCCCACTGGGCGACATACTGTTTTTGCATTGCATGTCCAATGACTCTATCGCTGCACTTAGATGAAAGGTTAATGCTTTGCTCTAATTTCTGGTCTCCTCCAACAGCGGTGAATCGGCCAGGTATCTCTCTGATTGAAAAATTGCCTTTGGCAAATTGTTCATGAACTGATGGTGCAGTCTCAGGTAGACGTCGCATGTCTTCAAGGTAGAGAGAACACCATCGCAAGTAGTTGGTCGAATCGAATGCCGCAAACAGGTTCAATGCACGCTGGACAGCGTCAAGATGCAGTTCCCAAATCCCTTCACGATCAGCTCTCAACAGATCACGGAAAATATCCATCATTTGCAAGAACTGAGTCCAGAACTTGAAGTTTTCATTGGTATCAGACCGTGTTTGGATGAATCTGTTCAAATCTTCGACCAACGTTTTTGATGCATCAGCAAACTGAACCATATACTTCTGACTATCTGTGATGCATTTCTCCTTGACACTAGACTGGAGGTTCGTCAGGATGGCAAGCTCATGTGTATATTGGTCGATGCCTTTCTCGGAGAAGAATTCTTTGTACTGGAGGCGTTCAAAGGCTTCAGCAAGGAGCTGCATACCCTCAAGACAGCGGCTGTAGTGACCTCCATGTAGAACAGAATTCTCGATGACAGTTGGACCAAAAACACCAGCCTGCAACCATGTGATGTCCGCGCCACTTCCATCCAGGAGTTTGCCAATACATTTCAAAACAGTTTTCACTAAGTGAAACGTTCCCAGGCATGGAACCAGGGTCCTGAATTCCTCTGGTCTCAGCAGTTGTATATCACGGACGATGCAATAAACACCTTCATCACAATACATTGGTATCTCATTTTGAGTCAGCTGAGAACCAATGTCCATAAAGTTCTTCATAGCCATATAAACTGTCGCGTACTCTGTAACTGGATGCGGCAGAACAGGCACAAATGCAAGATTCTTTAATGGGATGGCCTCCTCCGTCCAAACAGAGTTGCTAGCACTCCAAGATGGCATTGTTTGTGACTCGGGGTAGATGGACACTTCATCATGCATGACGTTCAAGCGTGCGAGGGACCAAGAAATATCCTTCAGTTTTGCTGCATCGGCTTCGGAGGAAGTGTAAGGCAGTTCGGCCACTTTGTAAGTTGCTGGGATGTCAGCACGGCGTGCAGGCTTGTGAAAGTCGGACAGTACCTGGCATTTTAATATTAAACTGAATGACTGTGGACCATGTGTGACCTGCGTGTCAGAAATCTTTGGTTTACTGGTCGACGACGGGGGTTTGTCTTGGTAGAGAACAGTCACAGTGTCATGTTCAGATACATTTGCCCCCTCATGGTCCCAGTTGTCAATTGCACCGGAGGTGAATTGCCCAGGATCAAAGTGTGACGGCAGTGAAACGCGATCGTTGTTGTGCTGTGCTGTAAACGTGGCAAGGTCATGTTGGTACCTACGCAGCTCCGGGTAGCTGATTGCTAGTCCTCCGTGGTTTAGAACTGTAGTTACAATTTTGCCACCACGCCCAAGACCATGAACTGATTCCGCATTCATAATATGCATTGGAGTTCTCTTTCTACCGCAGTGATGGATATAGTGCATGACTTGGAAGACAGATTGTATCTTTCTGCAACGCTGTGTGGAGAGGCTGTTACCTGATGGCTTGCTACCGGTATCGTAGTCATCATCATCTTCTTCATCCTCATCAACTGGTTCATCACTTTCTGTCATGACAGCTTCGGCTGCTTTTGCATATGTGTCAGGATTGAAATTGTACAAATGACTGAAAAAACGTAGTACAGGTTCAGGGATATTCATCTCGCTCAAGGAATGCTTTAGATCATGCGCATCACAAAAGCTATCGTCAAGGCCAAAATCATACTCATCTAGAGCCTTCCTAATCACACCAGCGCATACCTGAACAGGATCAAGGGAACGAATGCGCTCAGCTAACACTTTCTTTGGAACACTGAATACCATCATTGAGTTTTTGAACGAACTGGGATATGTAAAATCAATCTCATTACCAAAAGTGTTCAACAAGAAAACTTTTAAATCTCTATTACGAAAGTTACATTTGTCATCAATATTGTTCAAAGAGTCTCTGATAGCACAAAGTTCATAACCCCTCCCTTCTTTTAGGCCTTGCTCTAACTCTTTAACAACCTGATTCCAAGCAAGCTGTTTCTCAGACACTTTTGGTATGGAAGCTTTATCACGAGTCATACTTATACAAGTATTTAGTCATGCAGTCCCTGTGGTAGTACAGATCTGCTCCAAACACAGAATGCGCATCTTGAAGGTCGCACGTTCGGGTGAACACATCATCTTGAAAGAAGTTTGTCGCAGCCAGAAAGGCTGAAGCACGGCCTGATTCACTAATGCGATATTTCGTGTACTGTTGTTTGTGTGATTTACTGTCACAGATAATACACTTCACTTGACGTAAGGCTGTTGTGGACGTCTCTGTATTTGGTGGATGTCGGACGGCCTTAGAACAAGTACTTCTATCTTCTTCCTGCTCAGAACGGGACAGGTCTTGGCATACAGCGAGACTCTTCCTTTTCCTATTGAGAACTGAAGTCATGGTGTATTTTTTGTAACAGTCATTGGTCACATGATAAACAAACCCATCTCCTTTAACCAGCTTAAGCCGTTTGGAAACTTGATCATTGTGGATGTAACTTGCTTCTCGTATCCTTTTGCAACCATTAGTTGTGCTCAGTTTTATCCGCCGCGCTTTTCTGGCAGATGATGCAGTTTGTCGCATCAAACGAACTGTCTTCGGGCGGTCCTGAGAGAGTAACAGACTCCATCGTCAGCGGCCACGCCTGAAAAACAAAAAATGGATATTAGTTACGTTTGTACGGCTGTAAAAATCGGCAAGGTCGGACCATATGCTGAAAATATAAAATGTGAAAGACTGATAAGCCACAAAGAAACCCATGTTTATCCCTATTAAAGGGCTTCATAAGGAAGCTTCTGACAAATTTTGGCTGCTTTATCTACATAATTGGGTGTATGAGAGGTGATCGGATTTTGAGCGCCTATCAAACTGAAAGTGATTTTTGGAGAAAAAAAAGCTAAATGACGGGTTTTTTTTCTAAAAAAGACAGTTTATAGTATTGAACCATGCTAAAAATGTGTTAGTTATGTCTAAACATGATAAATAAATGTTACATTTGAATCTAAAGCTGCCTACTCTTGAATTATTCCATGAAAACTGAATTTTGCTATTTCGGCTAATTGGCCTCAAGTCAAAATCACGTATTGGGGTGTGCAGAAAAAACGTACTTGATCTGGGAGTGTTACCCAGATTTTTTCCAAGGGTCTCAACATATAGAACAGGAAAATCAAAAGTTTGGCCGTAGAAGAGAGATGTACACAAGCAACCCCCCAGAGCCAGGAGTAAAAGCCCGAAACAAGTGTGTGTCCACCCTCAGGAGAGCCAGGAAACAATATCTCTCCGTCATCAGGACCGAACTCTCTTATCTGTCTCCCTCTTCCAAATCCTGGTGGCGTCTGGTAAAATCTGTTTCTGGTGTTTGTTCCACCTCCATCCCCACCCTCACCTTAAATGGCCACACGGCTGACTCCGCACGTGAAAAAGCCGAATGCCTCAACTCTGTGTTTGCCTCTAAATCTTGTGTCCCAAACCCATCCCTCTCTGTACCCACCGTACCCAGTCGTACCCAGCTGCTCCTGGACTCTGTGTCCTTTCCTCCTGACAAGGTGGAAAAGTGTCTGTCAACCCTCGACTCTGATTCTGCAACTGGACCTGACGGCATCAGCCCGAGGGTCCTAAACTCATGTTCTTCCGCTCTTTCACTCCCTCTCTCTGTTCTCTTCACCCTCTCTTTTGCTCAAGGTCATCTTCCATCTGCTTGGAAATCTGCCAACATCACCGCTTTGCACAAAAAAGGTGCAAAAACAGATCCCAGCAACTACAGACCAATCAGCCTTCTCCCAATTATCAGCAAGGTCATGGAATCCATCATTGCTTCAGATATGAAATCTTTCCTCTTCTCCAATGGCTTGATCTCTGATCATCAATTTGGTTTCAGACCTGGACACTCCACTCTGGACATGCTGCTTCTGCTTTCTCAACAATGGATGGAGGTCCTCAATGCCAAACAGGAAATTAGAGCAGTCTCCCTTGACATATCACGTGCCTTCGATACAGTCTGGCACCCCGCTCTGCTCACCAAACTCTCCTCTTTTGGTATCCATGGAAATCTCCACGCATGGCTGGCGGACTTCCTCTCTAGTCGTAGTCAACGTGTGGCCCTGAATGGGTTTCTCTCATCTCCTCTTCCTGTTCAGGCTGGAGTTCCCCAAGGCAGTGTTCTGGGCCCTGTGCTTTTTCTGGTCTTCATCAATGATCTCTCTGACTCTCTTGAAAATCCTCTCTATCTCTTTGCTGACGACTCTACTCTCTGTCGCTCCATTCTTCATCCCTCAGATCGGCAGTCTGCAGCCTCCTCACTCTCTGCAGACCTTGACAAAATCACAGACTGGGCAAACAAGTGGAACATGTCTTTCAATCCTGACAAATCTCACACTCTTACGATGTCTCTCCGAAAAGACCGACTGGACAACCCTCCCATCCACTTTCTGAATAATCCTCTCCAAGAAGTTCTGTCACTCAAGCTTTTGGGTCTCACTATCTGCCATGATCTTTCCTGGAAAAACCACATTTCAAATCTGGCCTCCAAAGCCAGTCGCCGACTGGGCATCCTCCGTCGTGCGAAGTCCTTCCTTGGCACACCTGAGCTCCTCACCACATACAAGGCTTTCATCCGCAGCTCAATGGAATACTGCACTCCCCTCTGGGCTGGTGCTCCTGCCTCACACCTAGCTCGCCTTCGCGCTGTTGAAACCAAAGCATTCAGAATCATTGGAATCTCCCGCGATGAAGCTAACTCCAAGGGCCTCTCACTCACTCACCGCAGGCAGGTTGGTGGTCTTTCCGTCTTCTACCGACTCCTCTCTGGCCTTGCCCCCCCAGCTCTCTCTGGGCTCTGTCCCGCAAATATTCCTACAGGTCGCACAAGATCTGCCTGCAACCCTCTTTTGGTTAAACTGCCAAAATCAAGACTCTCTGCTCACCTTCACTCCTTCATTCCTCTTTTCTCCCGCCTCTGGAACAAACTCCCTCATTCTCTTCAATCCCACTCCACCCTCCAAGTCTTTAAAACAGCTGTTCACCACCATCTCTTATCTTCCCCCATCCAAAACCTTGATCTTTTCTACCCCCGCTAATTTCACCCCAATTCCCCTTTTTGAAATACCAACTTCTGTCCTGGAAGTCCTTGGTGTCCTTGTGCTTTATACTTCTCCCTCCACCCCCCCCCCCCTTCCCATGCCTCCTCCCCCCGGGCCCTCTCCCTTCCACACATCTCCCTGCTCTCGGATGTTGTGTTTGTGTGCTTCCCCTTTTCTCCCCATCTTGTCTTCCGCTCCCTCTTTTTGTGTATTTTGTTTGTCTGGTCGATTTGTTTGTGAAGTAAATGTTAGCTCTTTCACGAGCCTCGATTCAGTATACAAAAAAAAGAAAAAAACTAGAATCCGGGCACTCGGTAGAGCGCATACCTTCGCCGCAGCTACTGTTCTGTACTTGGCATGGGAGTGTATGCGATGTGAAACTTTATGTGAAATGCGATCGATTTTTAAAAATCAGAATTTGAGCAAATCTGTTTCATTCGTCTGTTAATATGCCTCCCCGATTGACAAATCTGCAATTTGAATTTCATTTGAGGTTGAAATGATTGCGGGAGATCGCGTTATAGTGATGACGTCTTGGATGGACATCCTCTTCTTCAGTCGCTCATAACTTTGAGTGAAATACGATCGAGTTAAAAATAGTCAGAATTTGAGCAAATCTGTTTCATTCGTTTGTTAATATGCCTCATCTCTTGACAAATCTGCAATTATAATTTTTTTTGAGGTTGAAATGATCGCGGGAGATTGCGTTATAGTGATGACGTCCTGGATGGACATCTTCTTCTTCAGTCGCGCATAACTTTGAGTGAAATACGATCGAGTTAAAAATAGTCAGAATTTGAGCAAATCTGTTTCATTCGTTTGTTAATATGCCTCATCTATTGTCAAATCTGCAATTATAATTTTTTTTGAGGTTGAAATGATCGCGGGAGATCGCGTTATAGTGATGACGTCCTGGATGGACATCTTCTTCTTCAGTCGCTCATAACTTTGAGTGAAATACGATCGAGTTAAAAATAGTCAGAATTTGAGCAAATCTGTTTCCCAAAATCTAATCAAATGTGTCCCGTATAATAACCAATCATCCCACCAAATTTCATGCAATTCGGTTGAATACTTTTTGAGTTATGCGATTAACATACACACACACAGACATACAAATAAATACACAGCGATCAAAACATAACCTTCCGCTTTTGCGAAGGTAAAAAAGGGAGAGATCATTTGTTTCAAGGGAGAGAATCATTGAAACTATTCAAGGGAGAGAGTCGCATGGAAGTGAAGATTTTTAGAAATGTGAATTTTTTTTTAATTATAAGAATTGTGAAAAACTAGAGAGAATTGTGACTCGCAAAGGCTACACGGGGTGGAGGAGGGGGCGGTGGGGGTGGGGGCGGGATACCCGACGCTGCCCGGTTGGGTGAACTTTTCGCGACGGTTTGGGGACATGTTGGTCATTGAAAAGTCATGGAGTTATTGGCCTCATGGTGGTTACCTTTTTCCAGCATACCGGCTGCAGCACTGCCGACCCCACATCTCAATATACACTTTAACGCAGCCTTTGGTGGCCTCAAAATAGACCTCAGGGCCAGCGTGTCGTAGCTTAAAACCTTTCGCAGATTCTGAAGTACCTACACACAATATATGGGGCCTCCATATGCTACGGTTCAACCGTTAAAGAATAACGCACAAACACACGAACAAACACATAAAAGCAAAAACAAACTGGATGCTATTCATATAATACTTCGCCCGCACAGTCAACTTGGTGCGAGCCAACTCTTCCGTTTTTTAAGGGTATTTTCTTTGATATAATATAGCTGCCAGACCACGTGACCGATGACATCATACATTTACATTCTCTAATATAATTGTTACTTGGATCACGCTCAAGAAATTTCACTAACTGATCGGACTGAGCGTTGTACTTGTCGAATTATGACGTCATAATTAAGGCACCAATGACGTCATCGTTAACAGCACTTATTTCCCATGGGCAGTTCTTTACCATGAGCCATGTTTCAATTTTTCCCATGCAGCGGTTTCAGAGATATAGAGGTGTAACGTTTTTCGGTTTTTTCCAAGATGGCGCCTGTACCACGTCCACCAGACCAACAGTTGCAGAGAAATTTTGTTTTATATTGATTGAATCAAGCGTTGTACTTATCGAATTATGTCGTCAGTGAAGACCCCAATGACATCATCGTTAACATTATTCCCCATGGGGAGTACTTGACAATGATCCATGTTTCAATTTTTTCCATTGAGTGGTTTCGTAAGTAAAGACGTGCAAATTTTTCCAAGATGGCATACGTACCACATGACCTGTGACGTCATAATTATCACTAAAATTTCTACAGGAGGGGGGCTCCTAGGGTGCAAAATTTCATGTCAATCAGACCAACGCTTGCTGAGAAAATATATTTTTAAAATGCAGACACGTATGTATGCTATACGTACGCCACACGCACACAACAAATCACTTAACCCCACTTTTCGCTTCACAAACACAGGGTAACTAACAACCAAACACACAAACAAACACACACTCCCAAACAAACACCCAAACAAACACACAAACAAACATACACCCAAACAAACACACAAACACATCCAAACAAACACACAAACACACACCCAAACAAACACACAAACACACTCAAAGAAACACAAAAGCACACAAACACACACTGAAACACACACTGCAACACACAAACACACACCCAAACAAACACACAAAGAAACACACAAACATACACCCAAACAAACACACAAACACACCCAAACAAAGAGACACACAAACAAACACACAAACATACACCCAAATACACTCAAACAAACACACAAGCACACACAGAAACACACATCCAAAGAAACACACAAATATACACCCAAACAAACACACAAGCACACAAACACACACTGAAACACAGAAACACACACCCAAACAAACACAGAAACACACAGACAAACGAACAAACACACAAACACACACCCAAACAAACACACACCCAAACAAACACACAAGCACACAAACACACAGTGAAACACACAAACACCCACCCAAAAACACACAAACGAACAAACATATAAACACACAATCACACACCCAAACAAATACACACACACACACACACACACAAATAAACACACAGACACACAAATACATACCCAAACAAATACACAAACACACACACACAAACACACACCCAAACAAACACACAAATACACCCAAACAAACACACAAGCACACACAGAAACACACAAACACACATCCAAAGAAACACACAAACACACACCCAAACAAACACACAAACATACACACAAACAAACACACAAGCACACAAACACACACTGAAACACAGAAACACACACCCAAACAAACACATAAACACACAGACAAACGAACAAACACACAAACACACACCCAAACAAACACACACCCAAACAAACACACAAGCACACAAACACACAGTGAAACACACACCCAAAAAACACACAAACGAACAAACATATAAACACACAATCACGCACCCAAACAAATACACACACACACACACACACACACAAAAATAAACACACATACACACAAATACATACCCAAACAAATACACAAACACACACACACAAACACACACCCAAACAAATACACAAACACACACAAAAACACACCCAAACAAACACACAAATACACAAACACACACACGCAAACACACACCCAAACAAATACACAAACACACACAAAAACAAACACCCAAACAAACACACAAATACATACCCATACAAATACGCAAACACACACACACAAACACACACCCAAACTAGAGGTTCCAGGGAACCTGAACTCAACTGGTCTATATCAATATGGTTAGAATATGCAGAATAGAACCACAAACTATATAGTTTATATGTGCTAAAAATATATGACAAAAATTGATTTTTCAATATGGCCGCCATGCCATGCCCACGCCCAAATGCAATCCCAAACTAGTGTATGTCTTAAAGATGCTGCATAACAAGTTTCATCAAATTTCATCAATATTTGTGACTTT
Organism: Myxine glutinosa; assembly: GCF_964187855.1. NCBI lineage: Eukaryota > Metazoa > Chordata > Myxini > Myxiniformes > Myxinidae > Myxine > Myxine glutinosa. Next base: position 48,282,305 of record NC_136267.1, read on the forward strand.
TAGAGCGTAGACGTCGAATTGTTTACAGACGACAGACAGACAGACAGACAGACAGACAGACGACAGACACTGGGTGTCGACAAAAACTCAGCTGGACATAGTCCAGTTGAGTTAACAAATACACACACCCAAACAAACACAAAAACACACACCCAAACAAATATACACACACAAACACACACACACACACACACACACACACACACACACACAAACACACACACACACACAAACAAACACACAAACACACACACACACAAACAAACACACAAACACACACACAATCATACACCCAAACAACTACACAAACATACACCCAAACAAACACACAAGCACAAACACACACTGAAATACATAAACACAACCCCAAAAAACACACAAACGAACAAACACACCCAAACAAACATACAAACACACAAACACACACACAAACACACACACAAACACACAGCCAAACAAACACACAACCACACACTCAAACAAACACACAAACACACACCCAAACAAACACACAAACACACACCCAAACAAACACACAAACACACACCCAAACAAATACACATACACAAACAAGCACACAAACAAGCACACAAACACACACAAACAAGCACACAAACACACACAAACACACACACACACACACACACACACACACACACAAAACAAACAAACATAGAAACACTTGAAAATATTTATAAGATTTCGACAAACATTGGGAGGAAAGGTTTTGTACTCCATAACCGTCACACATGCTGACCATCACAAAGACCATCACAAAGTACATGCTGACCATCACATGACCATCACAAAGGTCACTACACAGGAAGTGACCGGAAACCACAGGATTTTGTATGTGTGTGTATGACCTTTTAATTTTATCCCTATTAGTGTATAACGATGGTGATGATGATCATCATGAATAATTACTCCATAGCTACATTGAATTCTCTTTATCTATAGCTTTATATTTCAAATATATACTCGCAGTATTTCTTAAATCATGGGGCATTGTTTTAAAATTAGTTTGTAAAAATCTGACCCGTTCACTTGGTTACAGAACACTATAACAGGGACGTCTGGACATTTTCTACATTCATTGTGAAGTTTTTCCAACGTAACTGAATCCATTGTTCATTTTCGAAAAAATCTCCAACGGTCGCGCGGTTTGAAAAACCCGCCGAACAGTGAGATCGGGGGTGAGAATTGGGGGGAGAGGGGAGTGCGGAGCGGGTGGGGGGGAGGCAGGGGGGGGGTTGTGATGTTGTGGATTTGCAGGAGCGGGGGGGGATCATTTGCGAGGAGAGTGCAGGCGCGGATTAGCCCATAGTTACGCCTGTTAACAGGCAGGCGTGGAATCCTTCACGCTTGTTAACAGATTGCCCAACGGTAACTGCAACGCCTTTTTGTCGCTTTTTACGAAATGTGAAACCGTCTCAGATACGAGAATAATCTGTCCGGGGTCTGGAACCGTTTGTTGTGGATTTGTTTCTTCTGATTGCATTAGAAATTGTTTTCACCCCACACGCAAAACGGGATAAAGCAATTGGTTCATATTTCTTCCGAAAGAATTCCCACCCGTTCACTTTTTTCACATTTTGTTGTGTTACAACGTGAATTTAAAATGGATTAAACAGAGATTTTTTGTCACTCATCTACACATAATACCTCATAATGTGAAAGAGGAATTTTTTATTTAGAAATTTTCTCAAAGTGATTAAAAATTAAATACAGAAATATCTAATTTACATAAGTATTCAACCCCCTGAGTCAATACTTCGCAGCAGCAGCTTTGGCAGCGATTACAGCTTTGAGACTTCTTGGGCATGTCTGTATCAGCTTTGCACATCTGGATTTGGGTAGTTTCTCCCATCATTGCACATTTGCTCAAGCTCTGTCAAGTTGGATAGGGAGCGTCAGTGAAGAGCAATCTCCAAGTCTTTCCACAGATTCTCAATGGGATTCAAGTCTGAGCTTTAGCTGGGCCACTCAAGGACTTTCACGTTCTTATTCTAAAGCCATTCCGGTGTTGCTTTGGCTGGATGTATGCTTGGGGTCATTGTCCTGTTGGAACATGAATCTGCGCTGCATTTGTTTTATGGGATATTGCCCGCCACAAAGCCAGAAGGCCACTCGAGGTGGGGGCTACCCAAATAAAACAAAAGCAAACAATCAGCCCCTTGGATTGAAACAAGACAAATGTAAAAAGTTCACAGAACCTCTCTTCACAGAACAAAAAGGGCTGGGAGGGGTTAACTAGTCTGCATCGAGACAACAGCGTCTTTACCCCCATTTTTGGTAGACTGCCGACCAAGGCGAACGAGCTCAACCCACCCGGCCTTGAAATCAGAGTTGTCCTTCTCCTAGGCAGACTGCCGGCCAAGGCTAACGAGTACCACTCACCCAGGTTTGAAATCAGAGTTGTCCTTCTCCTAGGCAGACTGCTGGCCAAGGCTAACGAGTTCCACCTACCCAGAGAGCAAGCCTGGTTTTAAGGTGCCAAACACCCGCCTTTCATACCTCCGCATTTAGTTAAAAACAGGGGTCGGCACGAGAAGCCATTTGGTAGGAGTTTGATTAGGAGAGGCTATCTGAGGCGCAGGACATATGGGATATTTTATGGATGAGGAAGTTGCTCAGTTCTCCACCACCATCCCAGTCATTCCTAACCCTTTGACCCCGTCTAAGGTCTTTTGCACTCTGAAGTAGGTTTTCTTCAAGAATTTACCTGTATTTTGCTCCATTCATTGTTTCCTCTATCCTTACAAGTCTCCCAGTCCCTGCCGCTGAAAAGCATCCCCATAGCATTACAGCTTCCCAGTAGGAATGGTGTTAGATGGGTGATGAGCTGTGCTCGGTTTCCACCAGACGTTGCGCTTTGCATTCAGGCCAAATAGTTAAATTTTTGCTCTCATCAGACCACATAATATTTTGCCTCATGCTCTCAGTCTTTCACACGCCTTTTGCAAACTCCAAATGTGCTCTCATGTGCCTTTTTCTCAGGTGTGGCTTCCGTCTGGCCACTCTCCCATAAAGCTTATATTTGTGAAGTGCTCCAGAGACTGTTGTCCTTCCGGCAGGTTCTGCCATCTCAGCCAAGGAACTCTGTAGTTCTGTCATAGTGGTAATTGGGTTCTTGGTCACCTCCCCGATCAAAGTCCTTCTTGCTCGGTTGCTCAGTTTGGTCAGACGGCCAGCCATAGGAAGAGTCTGGATAGTTCCATATTATTGCCATTTCCTGATGATGGAGCTCATTGTGCTCTTGGGAACTTTCAACACTCCAGAAATTGTTTTATACCTTTCCCCGGATCTATGCCTCTTCACAATTCTCTCTTGGAGTTCTATGGACAGTTTATTGGACTTAATAGTTTCTGCTCTAACATGTACTGTTAAATGCGGGACCTTGTATAGAAGGTGTGTTTTTTTTCCTAAATAATGTCCAATCAATTGAATTGGCCACAGGTGGACTCCAACTAAGTTGTAGAGACATTTCAAGGATGATCAAAGGAAACTAGATGCACCTGAGCTCAATTTGGAGTGTCATAGGGGTCGAATACTTATTGACTCGAGACTGCAGCTTTTCATTTTTAATTATTTTGTAAAAATTCCACAAAATGTGAAAAAAAGTCAAGGGGTGTGTAATACTTTATGAAGGCACTATATGTCTGTCTGTGAGTCAATGATCGAGGTACTACTCAATTTCAACTCAGTTTTACATTTTGAATACTGTAGAACACGAATCGAATCATGGATTGGACCATGAACCTGCAGTTGAGCAGTACTGAATTCGTCCCGATTGCGCATGCACAGAAAAAAGTAAGGTACAATGATTGCTTTCGTCTGTTTACCTGCCTGGCAGTCAAACAAAATTGAAAATCATTCCAAACAGGAAACCTAATATTTTACTGTGTTGCTTTGCCGTGTTAAAGCACAAATAACTAATTTAGTGTGTTAAATAAGCAGGTGTAAAAGACATTGTATCAGCGGCGGTAAACTTCTGATTCAATGTTTTGTTTTGGTTTATTTTTTTAAGCCCTATTTTTTTTTAGTAAAGACGGCGGTAAACTTTTGTTTTTCTTCTACAGTTTTAAAAATATTTATTACTCCCGCCAGGGAGTAATGCATTCGATCGTGTCCGTCCGTATGTGTGTTCGTGCATTCGTGTGTTTGTGAACAAGATATCTGGAAAAGTTCTGAACGGATTTGGATGAAAGTTGGTGGGATGATTGCCCTTGGGATAAGGAAGAATTAATTCGTTTTTGGTGAAGCTCAGGATATTATTCCGGATCCAGGAATTTTTTGAAGGATTTTTTACCATTGGAAGATAGGGCTCAGCAGCGGCCACCCACGGCGGGAGTATGCGCTCTACTGAGTGGCGTTCTAGTTTAATTTAAATTTAATTACATACTAGAAACTGTACAACACAAATCGCCTCTTTGCACTTTCAAAAACCTCTAATTTACCAGTACTTGGGCAAAATTGTACACCGTCTCAACCAATCAAGTCTGCCGCTCTCTGTGCACGGGTAACTTCGAGATTTTTCTTTTTATTCTTTTTCTTCCAAGAAATTGTTTCCAATAAAGTCCCATGTCCAAGTTGCAATAAATTCCCATGTCCTTTTTCTCAAGACCGCAACAAGGTAAGGTGTTCTATGAACTCTCTAGTTCTTCATATCCTTCTGCGGCAGTAATTGCACATCATAACCATTTTTCCAAGCAGATATATTTGCTGGGGACCTTTGATTCAAAGCGCCTGTTTCGTGAAGCTAATAATCGCTGTAAGAGTGTTGAGGATGCCATGCAGTAATATGCAGACTCTGTTGCTGGTTCTATTACAGCTCAGCAGCTTAGCTCTCGAGACTTTTGGCGGATTGTCAACAGTGTTCTTAACCGCAATAAGTCCTCTCTCTGTACCTCCTCTTTCAGGGTCCTGAAGTTCTTACCTCCCCCTTTGGATACCGTCCTGTTTTCCCATCTCACATAGATAAGGTTATTTCTGTCCCCCTTGTTACTCCTAAGAATGTTGCCAGAATAATTCATTTTTTGGATGCCTTCAAAGCTACTGGTCCTGATTCATGTAGTTGGATTGCAAAGGTGTTGCCCTGAACTTGCACCAATTCTTGCCAAGTTATATATGTGCTTGGCCGATTCAGGGTTTCCCTCATCAGGGAAAGTGGCTTCCATTGTCGCTGCTTCTAAGGGAGTCGGTGAACGCTCTCTGGCTACTAATTACTGTCCTGTTGGTCTTCTTCCTGTGATTTGTAAGATCTTTGAATGCTTTACCAAGAATAAGCTTCTTCGTCATCTTTAGGACAATGGACCTCTTACTGACTGCCAGTATGGCTTTCGCCATTCCAGGTCGAATGCAGACTTACTCTCCCTAATTACTGATCATTTCAACAGGGCCTTCGATTTTAAGGGTGAGACTTGTTTATTAGCTTTGGATATTTCAAAGGCCTTTGATAAGGCGTGGTTTTGAAGCTTTTTCTACTTTTTTTGGCTTTTGAAGCCAAATAATTTCTGCTTTTCTTTTTAACAAGAAGTTGAAGGTGGTCCTTGATGGTCAATCATCCCCTATTTGCTCTGTAAATTCTGTTGATCCTCAGGGTTCTGTTATTGGTCCTACTCTTTTTCTGGTATATATCAATGACTTGTCTGATAACGTTTCATCCGAGCTCACCATGTATGCCAATGATTCCACAGTCTACTGTGTATCCCCTAGTTCAAGTAACACTTCGCATTGTGAGGTTTGTGCCTCACTAAACAATGATTTGGAGAACGTGTTGAAGTGAGGTCACGATTGGTTGGTAACTTTTAATGCCAAGAACACTAAATTTCTGTCCCTGTCTCATTCTAGAAACAAGTCTTTTCCTGCTGTGCACAAGGGTCCTTTGATCTTGCCAAAAGCATCAGTTATGTGCCTACTTGGTCCTGATATCTCCTCTAATCTCAGTTGGGAGAAGTATATATCAGGTACAGTATTGCAAAGAGTGCTTCCATGTGAGTTGGTTGTCTCTATCGAGGCCAGAGATATCTACCCTCAGATGCCATCCTCCATTTGTATAAGAAAACTATATGCCCCCTTATGGAGTACTGTTGCCACATTTATGTTGGAGCACCAGCCGTCCAGCCTGTCATCTATCCTTATTAAACATGCTCCAGGTCCGTGTAGTCAATTTGATTGGGGTAGAGATCGGATCATCTCTACAAGCACTTTCACATCATAGGTCTGTGGCTACTCCAAGTTGTTTTACAGATATTTTCATGATATTTGCTCTACTGCTCTTTCCAACCTGGTACCTTGTTTTAGGGTCTTTCGTCGGGAGATTCGTTTTACCAACACTTAACACCGATACACTCCAGCCATACCTAGGTGTAGAACGAAGAGCTATGTAAGTAGCTTTTTTCCACGTGCTGCATCAATTTGGAATTCTTTGCCAGGCACTTGCTTCCCCACATCTTATGATCCATTTTCTTTCAAGAATAATATAAATTTCTACCTCCTTTATCATTGATATTTTCTTCTTTCTACTTTTCTTGTGTAGCCCTACATGTTTAGTGGCTTTCAGCCTTGTTTAGGGTGAATTTCAATAATAAAAAAAACATTGGAAGCTTGTGAAGGGAAAAGAAGATAGCAAGAAGTTCAAATGGAAGTTTGTAAAATTTGCAGGGAGCTGAAAATTTGCAACACCAAATCATTACTCAACACTAATCCATCCACTATCATAGACAACATGTGGCTCTCAACAGAATGCTTTCATCTCTTCTCCCTGTTAAGACTGGAGTGCCCCAAGTCTGTTCTGTGCCCAGCCCTAATCCTAATATTCATCAACGATCTCTCTGACTCTCTGGAATATCCTCGTCATCTCCTTGCTGATGACTCCACCCACTGCCGTGTCATCCCTCATCCTTCAGACAGACAGGCTGCAGTCTCATCCCTCTCTTCAAAACTTGTAAAAAAAATCACAAGCTGGTCAAACACTTGGAATATGTCTTTCAATCCTGACAAATTTCCCACTCTCAACATCTCTCTCCAAAAAGATCGTATGGCAACCCACCAACCCCTCCCCCCATCTACTCTCTTAACAATCCTCTTGAGGAGGTTAAGTCACTCAAAATCTTGGGTCTCACTATCAGCCATGATTTTTCTTGGGCAAACCACATTTCAAAGTTGGCCTCCAAAGCCAGTCGCCGACTGGGAATCTTCCATCATATAAAGTTCTTCCATGTCACACCTGAACTCCTTTCCACCCATTCGGCTTTTATTTGCAGCTCGATGGAGTACTGTTCTCCGCTCTGGGCTGGCTCCCCTGCTCACACCTTGCACAGCTTGACACCATGGAAACCAAGGCCTTCAAGATCATTGGAATCTCCCATGGTGATTTCCCATCACAGACAGGTCAGTTGTCTCTCTGTGTTCTACCGCCACCTTTCTGGTTGGTCTTGCACAATCTGCTCTTTCCGTGCTTTGTTCCCCCCAGGCTTCTGCAGGGGACACTCGGTCTAACATCAACCCCTTTCCTGTGAAACTCTCACAATCCAAAATCAATGCTCACCTCACTCATTTGTTCCTCTTTTTCCTGCCTGTGGAACCAACTTCCACATCCTCTTCCACATCTCACCTCCAGGTCTTAAAGACAGCTGTTCACCACCATCTCAGATCATCCCCCATCCAAAATCATTATCTTTTCTACTCCTGTAGGAACTCCAGAAACCTGGGGATTGGGGATCACAACTCACAAAGCCCAGAAAGAGCAGAGGGTGCAAGACCTTAAAGGAGGTGGTAGAAGACACACCTGTCTGCGATGTTGAAGTGATATCCCATATAGTGCACAGGCCAGACATGGAAAAGCCTTCTAGAAAAAATGTTTATGGAACCTTTTGTTAAAAGCAGGCATCCATGCTAGATCAATCATTCATAGGATTACCAACAAACTGTGGGTGGATGCCATCGTCAATTTTGGATTTCAAGGTCATTTTGAAGGTCACAACTCACAAAGATCAAAATGAGATTTTGCATTAACTTAGACCACATTTGATAGATCATTCCATTAAAGCAATTTTTATTATCATGTCGATGTACCCAGCCTATGTAATTAACAGGTAAGCTTTTATCTTACACAGAAATGTATGGCATAATGAAATGCAAAAGTGTGATTTTCTTGAAATGTGTGTTATCGTACATATCAAAGTTGTTTGCACACCCAATCCGAGTGGATAAACAGAACCTGCAAGATGCAGAATAGCATAATCGGCATTACAAGGAACTAGTGATATACCTGTGCTACGCACGGTTGGGAGGCCAGAAACAAACAGGCAATGCAGATACGGCGAATGCTAAAGCATGAAACCAATAAATTCCACATTCCTGTAGCACCTTCAGTCGCACGTCAGACATGGACAGCAAGTTCGTGAAGGACTTCCATGAAAAACGTTCCCGTTCGCAAACAAACGGGTAGGTTCACGAATAGAAACATCAATCGTGGGTCCGTGGCGAATCTGCACATGGCGATCCGCGAAGTTCACGTTTGAAAAGTAGAAACCATCCCGGCATGTCATCATTCACTTGAACTCGATATCTCTTTTTTTCAATCCAAACAATATAACCCCAATCACAAATGAATCACAAAATAAACTTTTAACAACATTGTTAACGTTTCCTTCATTGTAAAAACTATCAAGTCAACAGTTAAAAGGATTTTGAGCCGATAGGTGTTATGGCCTTGTCAAGATCGATGGTGACAGCGATCTGTTAGCGTATATGAATGAATGAATGATCGTTTTAAGGCCATTTTCCCCGCTATAGCGAGGGTTAGCCTTGCGGGCCCCATGACAATCATGGTTCCCTGTTTGAGGCAATGTTTTTATGGCCGGATGCTCTTCCTGACGCCAACCCTTAGTCGCCTCTTACGATGTGCAGGGATACGGTGTACCTATTCTAAACTGGGGTACACACCGGGATCATTCATCCCAGCAAGCTGGTACGATCTGTTAGCGTATACACCGCCCAAATAGTTATGTGGAATTCTCTCATGTAGAGATTAAACCCATGTCGTTTGAACTTTGGCCGAGGTCATTATTTACTTTTAATGATGTTTATATACGAATCAAAAAGAAGATAATTGGTTTTGGGTCGTTCTTTCCGCATATCTCGTGGGATTGTGAGTTGGAGAGATGACCATGATGGCGGGGAGGGGGTTGGCATTCTCTCAAGCAGGGATTCAACCCATGTCTTTATAAAAGGTCTTTGTCTGAGGTCACCGAGTCTGATCAGTGCAGCTGTGCAGTGATCGGTGCAGCCGTTTGTGCGGTACCCGGGAAAATAACGTTATGCGGGAGTCCAAACCTGAAAATGCTGGAGGCCAAAGCTGAAATTGGAAAAACAATATACCCAATTTTACTCCAGGAGATCCCAGGATTACCCATCCAAAATATCGTTGCGATCGGTTCAGCCTTTTTTTTCTTCTTTTTTTTTGTACTAGGGCGTGCCCGTACTATATATATATCTAAAATTATATCCCCCCCCCTCTATTTACATGAAATGGTTTGGTCCATTCGCAAAGCCAAAGCGAACGGCTTGCGAGTACGGTGACAACCCCCCCCCCCTCCCCCTCTATTTACATGAAATGGTTTGGTCCAAAGCGAACGGCTTGCGAGTACGGTGACAATCCCCCCCCTCTATTTACATGAAATGGTTTGGTCCAAAGCGAACGGCTTGCGAGTACGGTGACAATCCCCCCCTCTATTTACATGAAATGGTTTGGTCCAAAGCGAACGGCTTGCGGAGTTTGGTAAAGAAATCGCCATAGCGTGCACAAACGCGCAGGAAAGCGAAAGAATCGCAAATTAGTTTTAATTAGTTTTAAAACATAGTTTAACGCCAACATAGCGGCAACATAGTTTGCCAACGTGAAATAAATGAATACGCTCTCAAATGTGCCGTCCGAGGCAGAGTCTGTTCGCCACGTTCGGCACACGTGATAACTCGCTGCTCTCTGATTGGTTGAATCGTTTTTTGGACATAGCTCGGTAACTACTTGTCCGATTAATATGAAACCTTGAAAAGGCACATCCTCGGGTCCCCAGCAATATACCTGGCAAGTTTCAAGTATATCGGACCCGTGGTTGTCGAGAAACAGCGGTCACAGACATACAGACATACAGAGATTACTGGAATTATAGATAGATACTGAATCGAGGCTCGTGAAAGAGCTAACATTTATTTCACAAACAAATCAACCAGACAAACAAAATATACAAAAAGAGGGAGCGGAAGACAAGATGGGGAGAGAAGGGGAAGCACACAACCACAACATTTGAGAGCAGGGAGAAGTGTGGGAGGGAGAGGGCTTGGGGGGAGGAGGCGTGGGAAGGGGGGGGGGCGGAGGGGAGAGGTATAAAACACAAGGGGACCGAAATGAGCGGGGGTAGAAAAGTTTTTGCGGTACCTTCGAACGGACAGAGAGACAGACAGACGGACGGACATTTGGTGAATTATAGTAAGATGATCAAGCCAGAGCCAAGTTTTGCATCACATGGTCAGAACGATCAGGCATCACTCTTCAACCTGGAAGACAACGAGGAAGAGACCACTTTCACTCACTCTGATAGTCTTCCGTCGTGGATGAAGTGTGATGTTGATGACGTGAAGACACTTGGCGCACAGCTAACAAGATTTGATGTACTCTGAGTACACAACAAGATTTCATGTACTCTTGAGTACACAATAAGATTTCATTAAGATACTACACACTACCTTGGCTGAAGTAGAAGATGGAGACACTGACTAGAATAGTAAAGACACTGGCATCATTGGCAACCAGAGACACTGCCCAATGTGATGTGGTAAGCGATCTTCTAAGAGTTGAAGATCGTGGAAAGTAGCACGTCGTCACCAATGTGAAGCAACATCTGATCGAGGAAACTGTAGGGTTTCATGATGCACTGAGGAAGCATCACTCAAAACCCTTCACTGATCTCTACAAAGCACGCAAACATTTCTACCAAACATAATGTAGAGAAAACGATCAAAGCTGACAGAAATGTATGCAGCAATTGCTCAATGTTGCAGGTCGACCATTGGAAATTATAAATATCCTCAAGCATGAACTGTCTCTGATCCCACTGTCTCTGGCCAAGGCTGGAGGTGAGATGAACTCGACACCAAAGGCAGAGCTGATCAGCATCTTGATGGCAGGACTTCGCACACCCCAAGAGGTTTCAGATGCTCACATGAAGACGTGTCCTGCTGATATATGGTCATACACACATCATGCCCTTGGAAAGCCTCATGGGTGTCAGACCTTTGGTGATTACACTGCTGTGTTCATACAAATGGTGACACGTCATTTTGGAGAGCATACAACAGGAGTCGATGTGGTATTTGATAGCTACATTGGGGTGGGCTCGATCAACGCAGTGATGCGGTCAAAGTGTGTGGGCAAGAAGCCAATTTGCAAGCTTATTGATGGACCCCATGTCCCACTCTCACAAGTTTGGAGCCAATTAATTACTTTGGATGAGAACAAGGCTGATCTTGCCAAGTTTGTGTCAGACGCCATCATGAAGAAGGGTAAAGGTCTACCAGAACAATAAGAGATGGCAACAGGAGGCTGATTCTCTGATGCTACAGATGCAGGGTCAACCAGGAGATGACATTAAGCTTCGAGGAACCATGAAGAGACTGACACCAGGCTGATTCTCCATTCATGTGAGGCAGTCAATGAAGGATACCAAAGTCTGCTGGTCATCCGCAGAGACACACATATGTCATGCTGCTTCTGGTGCATTTCATATCGACAAAAGCAGCTGAACTGTGGATGATCGCTGGACCAGAAAATAAGCAGAAATGTTACCTATTCAGTTCTCTCCGGACCGAAATGGATGCCGTTAAGAGGCAAGGAGAAACACTGACTACATGAACGCCGCCATTGCCCAAACTGTTTTTTTCACGCATGCGCACACAGAGTATCGCAATCGCAATGTTTACCCAATACATGCAGTGTCTGAGAGACTTATGCAGCCTATGAGGGATAACCTGCCCAGCCTCCAAGCACATACAGGTTTAGTAAGGGAAACATATGAAAATCTGTTAACTAAATTGTTACCAAAAAATGTCTTCACCAATATGTTTGTAAAGGTGTGTAATAACATGTGTTAAAATGTTGAAGGTCAACTCCCGTGGGAAACCCAGAAAAAAAGCTGTTGAATTCGGGTACCGAAAAATTATTTTCGAGAATTTTTTTTTTTTAATCGGTCCTTAAGTAATTTATGAGGGGTCAAATAAGGGTTTTTCATGATTCTGAGTTGATTGTTAACATTTATATTTCACCACAGACACTCCTTTGTGGAAAAATAATTTCTAAATATATCTCATTTTCTACTTTGCAGGACATGGAGTCTAGCAATATGGATGAAGACGTTACTCCACCTGTGCTCAATTGCTTCATCTGTGCACGCTCGGATACACCAGCTGAAAGGCTCATACAGGCAACTCCAAAGGGATACTCAACTTTATTGAAACAAGCAGAAACTGTCGAAAATGTTACTGTTGTGGAACGTATGAAGGAGGCTCAAAAGGAAGGAAAACTGAGGTACCACCAGAAGTGTAAAAAATGATCTGTACAACAACTTTGTTGCAACCACCAATAAGTCAGCTCAAGCATCAAAGGCAGAGAAAGAGTCATCAAAGTTGAAGAGAAGACGCACTACTTGTGAGTTCAGTTCATCAACTGGCTGCAGTTCTAGAAGATCACAGTCAGTTGACCTCCTGTATAAGGATGTATGCATTCTTTGCAACCAACCAGCCCAGCTCTACAAAAATAATCCAGCACAAGCTAGAAAGAAATACAGAGTGCCAGATAATTTGACTGCAGATACACTGAAGGCAAGCTTGCTGAAGACAGCACGGAGTCGCGGGGATGACTGGGGCACTGAAGTCACTGGACGCCTGGAAGGGATCAACGACTTGGTAGCAGAAGAAACACTGTACCATTTGCGATGCAAACTTATGTTTGCGAGAGGTGACAGTTTGTCCGAGACTGATGAGGAAGGAAAAAGGAAGAGAGGACAGAGGAGTATTGATGAGGAGCGAGAGGCAGTTTTTATTGAATTCTGCGAATGGTTAGACTCAGAATTAGAGCATGGGGTAATGAACATGGACCAAGTCCATGAAAAGCTGCAGGAGTTTGATCAGTCACCAGAGAAGAGCCTTTCTTATTCAAAGCATTGGCTAAAGATAAAACTTCTAGAGAAATACGAAGACACCTTGTATTTCACGACACAGGAAAGAAGGGCAGATGTACTCTGTCTCAAAGATGGCACCGACAATATTCTGCGAGAGCATCATGCTAATCTTGACCATGGAGATGAGAAGACTCAGATCATAAAGACGGCACTCAAGTTCATATCTAATGATATTGCCTTGATTGATTTAGGTCCAAAGTCATACCCCACCACACACAGTATGACTGACATCGATAGTCAGCTGACACTTGTTCCTGCAAGCCTTCAGATGTTCTTGAGACCGATTGTCAAGACAGACGAAAGAGTTGCCGTTTGGGGGCAGAATTTTATTAAGGCCTGTCGACCTCGGTCTGGAGTATTGCCACACCAAATGGGGCTTGCCATACAAGTTGATCATAGATTTGGGTCAAAATGGATGCTCAACAAGTTCCACCGGCTGGGATACACTGAGTCTTACACGGAGACACAAAACTACAAATACTGCTTCCTTAATAGTAGGAGTGGAGATGATGTTCCAGATACTTCTGGCACTCTTGACACCATTGTGGAGGAAACCGATGAACAGATCAATGATGAGGTTGCGGTTGATGCTGCGCTTGAGGATCAAGCAGTGATGACAGCCAAAGTGCCAGCCAGTGAAAGTGAATTGTCAAGTAATGATCAGGTGGTCTTTATGGAGGTTGGGGAAACAAACAATGCAGTCACTCAGTTTGTTGGAGACAATATAGATTTAAACATTGTCTCTATTCACGGAAACACTCCCTTTCACTCAATGGGTTGGATCGAAGTCACCTCTCCGGCACCACCCTTGCCAGATCCACAGACAACAGCAGCTTTCCCCCGGGTGAAGTTGAAGGCACTCGACAAAGCTAAGATCCTGAGAGGAACTGAAGTAAAGATTATTCCATTTACGAACAGGAAACAGATAGGAACGAACGCGATCATGTTTCTCCCCCTCGCTGAGCTTTCCTCCTCCCTGGCTCATGATCAGCCACTCCTCACTCCAGGTGACACACTCTGGGCAGCGGGGTGGGTGATCAAAGCCAACGATCCTGAGTTCCCACACTCCAACTGGAATGGCTGGATGAAGAGAATCCATGCTAATGATGCAAAGCAGAGCACACAGATCGAGTTCCTCCCAGTTATTGAAGGAGACCCTAATGACCTCAACACCATCTTCACCACTCTGAAAGAGTGCATACGGCGCGCTGGGGTCGCTATAGTGACCTTTGATCTTCCGATTTGGCTGAAGGCTGTGAATATAATAAAGCAGGCAAATCTACCCGTCATTCCAAGGTTGGGTGGTTTTCACCTGCTGAAGTCTTATCTTGGATCAATGGGTAACATCATGGAAGATTCGGGACTACTAGATGTGATCCAGTTGATCTATCCTGGAAGTACGACTGGATCCTTCTACAGAGCATGTCTCTGAACCCCAGTGACTATGGATGGACAATAGGTGTGCATGGGTATGAGCCAGTTCCAACACTGGACCCCACGGCTCCTGAGGAGCTATTGCAGTTCACGAGCTGTAATTGTCATGGAGATTGCAGCAACCGGCGATGCAGCTGCAAGAAGAATGGGGTCACGTGCATCTCGGCCTGTGGAGTCTGTAATGGCATTACATGCAGAAACTGCAGTCATGATGTTGTTGAGTCTGAAGAAGACATAGACAATGACTGTTGAAACTTCTGACATTGTGAATGAGAAATAACTCTTGAGTATTATATATGTATGTGAAATAAAAGCTACTTTGTGTGTAAATGTAAAAGTGAAAATATAAATGTTAACAATCAACTCAGAATCATGAAAAACCCTTATTTGACCCCTCATAAGTTACTTAAGGGCCGATTTTTTAAAAAAACTTCTCGAAAATAATTTTTCGGTACCCGAATTCAACAGCTTTTTTTCTGGGTTTCCCACGGGAGTTGAACTTCAACATTTTAACACATGTTATTACACACCTTCACAAACATATTGGTGAAGAAATTTTTTGGTAACAATTTAGTTAACAGATTTGTGAAATATCTCATAAAATGCCCTTACTAGTTGTGATATAACCTCCTCCCTTATGGGCATGGGAAGAAATAGTGCTGGAAACCTTCAAGAACCAACCACTCATTGTCAATGTAAATCGTCGTAATGGAGAAACCCATTGAATAGTTTGTGTGTCGCCTGTATGGCACACCTGAGCAACCAACCGTCAACCATGCCAGGCTCCAACTCTATGATAAGGCCAATAAGGGTCTGGAGACGTTACCACCAACAAGAGATGCGCTGGAACTTCACACTGCATGTGCCAACTACCAGGCAAATATCTAGTTGCAGGCAGCGCAGGAACACATCGATATCTGACCTCCTATTGACACCTCGGCTTGGAAGAAGGAGTCAGGTTGCCTGAAATCTGTCTGGTCAAGGCTACCCCCAATCCCAGATGCCTGTCTGGAGCTTGTTACCTGTGGATGTAAATCAAAGTGCAAGACAGCCTGATGCGCTTGCTTCACAAATAACCTTAGGTGCACTTTAACCTGTGGATGTGATGCGATCAACTGCTGCAACCTAGCTGGCCAATAGTCACATGCAGATACAGATATAGATGTAGACATGTAGGGCACTTCATTTCCCATGACCGAGTTACTTTATATTTAACCTGAGTTACTTTATTTTCTCCTTCTTTTATTGTCACCCAGTTGGGTAGACACAGACACATCACATGTTTGCACACTTATAGTGTGCACCAAAGGTGGATCAAAAGGTGGATGGAGGTTATGTTTTCACCCCTGTCTGTCCGTTTGTTTGTCACTGGCCTACAGATCACAATTCTAAACCGATCGTCATGAAACTTCACCAAGTTGTAGAGGTCGTCACAAGTGATAAGCCTATTGATTTTGAGGTCAAAGGTCAAAGTCATCTGGAGGTCAAATTTCTAAAATCGCCATTTTAAATCCGATTGACTTGAAAATTGAACAGCATTTGTATATCGAGGCATTACATTGGAAAACCAACTATTTTTGAGGTCAAACGTCAACTCAAGGTCAAACTTCCAAAACCATCAATTTTCATCTGAAAAATCATCAATTTCCATCCGATTGACTTGAGAATTTAACAGCATTTGTATAGTGCCTCACTGAATTTGGAAACCAACTACATTTTAGGTCAAAAGGTCAAAGGTCAACTCTAGGCTAAACTTCTAAAATCATAAATTTTCCTCTAAAAATAGTCACTTTTCATTCTATTGACCCAAGCTTTGATCAAGATCGTCAATTTCGATCTTGATGAAATGGACAATTTGCTGGATCAACTGCAACCTTTTTTCGGGGGAGGGTGCTGGATTTTACAAGTATCGTGGTCTGCATGACGCCTTCTTGTTACTTGCCGGAAAAAATTCCGGCAAGTATGTTGGTTGGTTGGTTTGTCTGTCTGTCTGTTTGTCTGTTTGTCTGTTTGTGCGCAGTACTACGTCTACATCGTTGCACATAGATTTGCCATACTTTACCCACATATTTGTCTTGCCCTGGAATAGACTGTGCCCAATTTTTAACTCTCTAGGCCCAAGGTCAATCTCAAGGTCACCCAAAACGTGAAATCAGGGGGGTCGAGTTTTCATCTATCTTCTATACAGTATATATAAAAGAAAGTTTTTGTTTGTTTGTTTGTCTGCACGCGCTAATCTCCTGAACGGTGAAAGATAGGAGGAAACCTCTGAAACAAAAAATGTCGGGACGGGCCCCGGGAAGGTTATAGGCTAGGTGGCGAGGCCGGTCGAGGCCGCTTCGGCTGGGCTGGGCCCATTTCGCAATTAAAAGCTGAGCTGAATTATCGTAGTCAATCTTCTTCGGCCACGAGTAAAAGCTGAATTATAGTATTAAATTCATTCAAAAAGAACCCGGGCAACGCCGGGTGCTTTCGGCTAGTTTAAAATATATTTCAAACCACTATAACTCTAAAAGTACAAGAGATATGCATACACTTACTGTTACTGACATCGAGGAAATCACATACGCATTTCATTTGGCACATGACCTTTAACCTTGTGTGACCTTGAAAAGTCAAACTCAAGGTCAAAAATCGTTTTTTTTACTAATAACTCTGTCAAACATTATCCGATTCCCTTCTAACCAACACCGCTGAAAGAAAAAGTACACTCCGGCAAGTCCTCGGTCTCTGACCGATTTCTATTTTGTTTGTTTGTTTGTTTGTGAACAAAATATCTCAAAAAGTTGTGGACGGATTCGGATTCGGTGAAGATCTGAAAATGGATTCGGATATCAGAATTATTTAAAAATTTAAGTGATTCTTCACCATTGAGTGATATGGCCAACCAGGCGGAGGTATTATGATCTATACTGAGTGCCGTTCTAGTTGCATCCTGCGACATCGGAGTAATGGCCAAAGTGTTAAGCATCATTTTCAATTACATAACGATATGTTTATATGTTTCATTAAAAAAACATACTCTTTTGTTTCATTACGCCATATATTAAGGTGTGATACAAAAAGCATCGGCTCCCACACAGGTGTGGACCATGTGTTAAATAAGCAAACAACATCCCATCCCAGCATGGTTTGGGTAATGTATAAAAATGCTGCACAGGCCTGGCTGCCTATAATTATGGCTGGAATTGCTGCATGAGGAGACCTCAGTGACTTTGAAAGAGGAATAATTGTTGGGGCACGTTTGGCAGGAGCTTCAGTGGCAAATACAGCTCAACTTGCTGATGTTTCATGAGCAACGGTGTCCAAGGTGAGGTTGGCATGGAACTCCGAGGGAAAGACATCAACAGCAAAGAGCAACGATGGGCGGAAGCACACACTCCAGGATCGCGATATCCGTGCATTAATTTGAAGTGCAAGGTAAAGCAGGCAAGGAACTGCACATCAATTGAGTGTAGATTTCAACCTGGGGTGCAAGCAGCCAGTTTCTTTTTTTTTTAAAGGTCCGCCGAGAACTCCACAGAGCAGGATACCACAATCGGGTTGCAGCGCGCAAACCACTCATTACACCTGGCAGTGGTTTGGGTGTAATGCATTTTCCTGGCATGGTTTGGGTCCAGTCATTCCGTTAGAAGGAAAGCTCAAAGCCAATCGCTACTTAATGGTACTGGCTACTGGGTGACCATCTTCACCTCATGATGCAGCATTTCTTTCCTGTCGAGAGGGGTGTTTTCCAGTATGACAATGCCCACATACACAGAGCATGTGTGGTCGCTCAATGGTTTGATGGATAACACTGATGTTATATATATATACAGACTTGGCATTTAATATGGATTTTTTTTTTCTTGACTTGGGTTTCCTTTCTGAACTCAGTATATCAATCTGGTGAGTTTCTTTTACGCTTCGGTGATTTCTTTGTTAAAAGAACCATGTCACTGATTGTCTGTCGCAGCAAGAAGTCAATAACAGGATTATATCACAGGTGGCATGACAAAATGTACGGACAGGTACATTTGACGATTGGCTTCACAATCGGGTATATAAGGGTTGTTGCGTTCTGTATTAGTGGAAAACAACTGCTGCACGTCTACAAAAGTTATTGCCGCTTCCTCTGGAGATGGTCTGTCAACTCGACAATGCTGTTTGTCATGGAGTGGTGGCTTTACGGAATTCCGGCATGAAACAGCGTGCTATTGCTTGGCAGTATGGCATCACTCAAGGTCAGGTGTCAAAGATCCTGAAACGAAATGCTCAGAGGGGTGTCCCTACTCCAATATCGAGGCCAGGACATCCCCGCAGAACCACAAGGAGGGATGATCGCCAGCTGCACCGGTTAGTCCGCAATTGCCGTACCAAGTCAGCTAATCGGCTTTGGGTTGAGTGGCAGCAACTGACAAATGTGCCTGTATCCAGAAGGCTAGTCAACCAACGACTGGTTCAAGCAGGCTATCGTGCCAGGCATCCCTTGAGAAAGCCACGCCTGACAAGACAACACCGCCAGCGCTGATTGCAGTGGGCCAGAGAGCACCGTCAATGGCAGCCAGGACACTGGAATCACGTGATCTTCAGTGACGAGTCTTGATTTCTGGTCTATCGTCAAGATGGCCATGTCCGAGTGTGCAGACAAATGCATGAAGCCTCCAACGAAGATTGTATAGTGCCAAGAGTCCAAGCTGGAGGTGGTGGGGTGACCGTTTGGGCTGCTTTTCATGCAGGGGCAAAACTGACCTGGGTGTTCTGAATGGAAACCTGAACCAGTTCAAGTACAGGGCCGTTCTGGAAGAAACATTGCTTCCATTTGCTCGTGCAGCCTTTCGAGGAAACTTTGTCTTCCAAGATGACAATGCACGGCCTCATCATGCTCGCATGATCCAACACTTTCTTGCTGACCGTGGTGTAGAGCATATGGAGTGGCCTGCCATGTCCCCGGATATGAATCCGATAGAGAACTTGTGGGCAGAATTAACGCATCAAATGGACAACTTGGACCAGCAGTCGACCTCTGTGTGTGAATTGCAGCAGGCTATTGTCACTGCATAGCAAGAGATTCCTGTCCAAACCTTGGCAAATCTCGTGAACAGCATTCCTCAACGTGTACGTGCTCTCCTGAATGCTCGTGGGGGTTGCACGACGTACTGAACTGTAATTTTACTGTCCGTAATCCCAGTCGTAATTTAACTTTTGTTTTTGTTAAAAAACATTTTGGCTAATGTGCAAAATAAAGAGATACTTCTGGAAAACGTACAGAAGTTTAACACAGTACTGTCCATGAATTGAGTTCAATATCAGTTTACATCACTTTCAAGGATCAATTTATTTGCTTCGAAATGTCAAATGTGGTTTTTGTTTCTTTTAAAGGTCACATTAACAAAATCTAGAATAATTTCAACATAATTCCAATGAACTTTTGGTTCTAAATCAACTTGAAAAGTAAGTTGAAAAGTAAGCAGTTTGCAGAAAGTTCACCCCCACAAAAAAAAAATTCCATATTAAATGCCAAGTCTGTATATATATATATATATATATATATATATATATATATATATATATATATATATATATATATATATATATATATATATATACATATATATATACAGTCGTGGCCAAAAATATTGGCACCCTTGAACTTTTTTCAAATAATGCACCATTTCTCCCAGAAAATTGTTGAAAATAAAATATATTTTGGTATCCACATATGTATTTCTTTGTTTTGCAGTGGATCAAAACAAAAACGGTTAAAAAGTTACTAAATCGTAGCTTGTTCAACACAGAATTCCTAAACTGGCCCGGATAATATTATTGGCACCTTTTAGAAGTTGTTATAAATAATTAGATTTCAAGCAGGTGATTCTCCTTTACTTTGGAATTGAACTCACCTGTGGTGAGTTGCAGGTGACTGTAATATAAAAAAATCACTCCTTCAACCAGTTTGAATGGAGAAAAGGAGTCATTCTGCTGTTTTGTGTCACTGTGCATACCGCAATGAGCATGGAGAAAAGAAAGAAAACCAGAGAATTGTCTGAGGAGGTCAGACACAAGATTGTAGCCAAGCATGGACAATCTCAAAGCTACAAGTCTATCTCCAGAGACCTTGATGTTCCTGTGTCCACCGCACGCAATGTTATCAGGAAGTTTAAGGCCCATGGCACTGTAGCCAACCTCCCTAGATGTGGCCGCAAGAGAAAACTTGATCGAAGATTTCAGCGAAGGATTGTTCGAATGGTGGAGAAATCACCTCGATCAACTGCCAAAAAGATTCAAGATGAACTTCAGACACAAGGTACGACAGTTTCAACTCGCACCATCCGTCACCAACTCAATGAAAGGGGGCTTTATGGTAGGAGACCCGGGAGGACCCCACTGCTGAGAGAGAGACATAAGAAAGCCCAACTGGAGTTTGCCAAAACACACCTGAACAAGCCAAAATCCTTCTGTGGACAGATGAGAACAAATTAGAGCTTTTTTGTAAAGCACATCATCTCTGTGTATACAGCACACAAAATGAAGCCTTCAGAGAAAAGAACCACCTTCCCCACAGTCAAACATGGAGGAGGTTCAGTGATATTTTTGGGTTGCTGTGCTGCCTCTGGCACTGGGTGCCTTGAATGTGTGCATGGCATCATGAAATCAGGAGATTACCAAGGCATTTTGGAGCGCAATATTCAACCCAATGTAAGAAAGCAGGGTCTCCGTCGAAGGTCATGGGTCTTGCAGCAGGACAATGACCCCAAACACACTTCAAAAAGTATCCAGGAATGGTTCAAGACAAAACGCTGGACTGTTCTGAAGTGGCCAGCAATGAGTCCAGATCTAAATCCCATTGAACACCTTTGGGGAGATCTAAAAACAGCAGTTGGGAGAAGGGACCCTTCAAATCTGGGAGAACTGGAACAGTTTGCACAAGAAGAGTGGGCCAAACTGCCAGTAGAGAGGTGTAGGAAGCTCATTCATGGCTATAGGAACCGCTTGACTGCAGTTATTTTGTCCAAAGGCCGTGCTACCAAATATTAAGTCTAGGGTGTCAATAATTTTGTTAATGCCATTTTCAATTTTCTGATTTTAAAGTATATATTGAGTACTGATTCAAAAACAAAGGTTCTGTAATATTAACAGTGAAATAAGGAATTGTGGAGACCAAATACTTTTGTCAATTTCAACTTATTTTTAGAGAAAATTGTGAGTTATTTGAAAAAAGTGCAAGGGTGCCAATACTTTTGGCCACGACTGTATATATATATGTCATCACCTTCTCAGGCACCAGATCTGAACCCAATCGAGCTTTCATGGGATATTCTGGAACGACGCCCGAGACAGAGTTTTCTACCTCCATCAAACAGGTGTGTTGATTCACTTTCTCGTGGAAGATTCTGCAATCTCATGCAGAATTCCAGATGCTGGTGGATTAATATGCCACGGCACATACAGGCCGTACTGGCCACACATGGTGACCCAAACGCCATATTAAGTGATTTTACATTGGTGTTTCCATTTTTTTCCCCACTACCTGTACATTGAATGCGGTTCAAATTCATGAAAAATACAAAAATACCCATTTTGACCTTATTTGACCTTGAAAATGCCCTTCAAATTCAAAATTGAGGATGGCATCCATCACCATTTTCTTCCTCGTCCTATAAGCCATTGATCTAGCATGGTTGCCTGCTATTAACAAATAATGCCATCAAAAGTGTAAAATCCCATGCCTGCTGGTCCACCAATAGACTCAGTTTCATCATGGGAGATTCCAATAATCTTGAAGATCTTAGTTTCCACGGCATCAAGCTGAGGAAGATGTGAGGCAGGGGAGTCTCTAGATATCTTAGACCCTTTAGAGCCTAACTACGATTGGAACATACCCTTTAGACCCTTATTATCCTCTAAACCCCTATTAAGCTTATAGACTCCTAACAACTATGGAACCTTTCGACACTTTAAACCTTACACCCTTATACCTCTTACACCCTTTTGACCTTTACTACAAATGGAACATACCCTTTAGAACCCTTAGACCACATAGACCTTTAAGGCCCTTTAAAACCAATTCAAACCCTTAGACCTGTTCAGACCCTTTTTGACCTTTTAAGATCATTTAGACGGCTTTTGACATTTACATCGTTTAGACCCCTTTACACCTTGAACTACTTTTGGAATGTACCCTTTAGACCTTTAAACCACACAGACCTTTAGACCCCTTATGACCTTTTAAATCCCTTACACCTGTGGACCCTTTTGACCTTTAGACTATTTAGAATCTTTAGACTCCATTAGACTGTTTAAGATGCTCTTGACGCTTTTCACACTCTAGACACTTTTTGACCCTTTAGATCCCTTTGACCTGTAGATGTGTAGATTATTTTGACCTTTCTAGTCCATTTAAGACCTTTTAAGGCCTCTTTGACATTTTTAACCTTTACACTGTTTAGGCCCTTACACCCTTCAGACCCTTACAAGATTTAGACCTATTGGGCCCTTTTGACCACTTTAGACCCTTTTACACCCTTTTAGGGTCTGAAAGGATTTAAGGGTCCTTTCACTGGACAAAAACTAATGGAAAGTTTTTCAACAATTCAGGACCTGCTCATCCTCTAAAACTCCTCTCAACTCTCCAATCTCCTTTGAAAGCTCCACAATGACACCATGTGATACAATAAACCTACTAGGTATTACCGTAAGATCAAATTTATCGTGGAATCAATAGATTACGCAAATAGCTAAGTCTGCCTCGAAGAAACTAGGAGTCCTTTTCAGTTTTGTCTAAGATTCTTCTCTCAACAGTTGCTTCAACTATATAAAGGAATGATTAGTCCTTGCATGGAGTACTGCTCTCACATCTGGGGAGGTTCCAGCTCCACACACTTACTGGACATAATTGAATCCAAAGCAATCCGACTCATGAACTCTCCCAATCTGACTCCAAAACTCGACCTGCTTGAATTACGCCACAAAGTTAGCTCTCTTTCTCTTTTCGACAGATATTACGTCAGTTTCTGTTCTCTACCGGTGTTGTGCTTCCCTCTCTCTCCCCATCTTGTCTCCCACTCCCTTTATTATATGTTTTATGTGTCCGTTTATGTTTTTGGTGATTAATGTTACCTCTTACACGGGCCTCGATCTTGTGTACTAAAAAAGAAGAAGAACTTGCTGCTTGTGTACCTCCACCATTAGCGAGACAACGGAATACTCAACAAGCCACAACATCTCATGATTATTGTGTGGCCATTGGCAACTCAAGGGTGGGCCGTTATGATGTTTGTTTCTACCCCTCCATGCCAAACTCTGGAACTCTTTACCTTCTCAAGTCTTTCCAAACACTTACGACCTTCCAAAGCAGATTTTTTTACTTCTTCAAAAACTCTTAGCCTATTCACTCTTTCTTCACTTTTCTATCTCTGCAGTTGTTATATTTAAGTCCTGGCATCGATGAGGACTACAAAGTCTGTGACTGAAGCCTTCGACATAAAAAAAAAATCCTACATTGTTTTTACTGTGTGAATAGAATGGTGTTGTCAGGCCTTTCATCCCCCACGGGCCCCTAAATTTCCATCAAATCAAACTTAAAATTAACTTTATCACCCAATGCAACCAAACTACGACCACCCTCCATCGGGAGATGAGCATCTGTCCCACTTGGGACTATTTTAACCATGAACACACTGCCCTGACGAATCCGGGCAGCACGGAAGAATGGGGAAGATTTGGCCTCCAACTCGCGTTGGGGGGTACAACCACCACGAAGAGGCATCCCCAGTAGTTGGCGATTCAAATGTTTTTAAAGAGGGTGAAGGATGGTTAAGTGGAGCCTGTGTTACATGTCCATGATCAGAATATACATGAAAGGCAAAACATCATGATGAACTGGACTGGAAGTACAGAAGGTGAGAAGGGTTCAGGTTTAATGTCTGACTCAGTACAGAGAGCATTCATGTAACTTGCAGCAGCCCTTTTGACTCTTCACCGATAAAACCAGCCAGCGAACAGCACACCTAACACATCATTCGAACCACATAACACCTTCCCACTCCTACACCTTGCCTGCCAATAAAACGCGTCGAACAGTCTCCGCCCCCCAGCCCCTCCACGAATCACATCCCTTATACTAGCTAACAGCGACACCAAGCGTGCGGATACAACATCACGAAACAAGCCGACACACGTGCTCACCTTTGTCAACCTTCACAAGTTCATAAAAACCGACGCAGACCAAAGCTAACCATAACATTCCTCTTGCATTTGCATTCACACAGCTCGAGAGAAACACCTTTGCAGTGCCCTTTGATTCCCACACACCTGATGCAGTCTTGCGTGATGCTGATCACATATGGTTTTTGATGGTGGCATTTGTACACTTCCCGATCATTTGTATTAACTAGGTTTACTAGGGCATGCCCGTACTATATCTATATCTAAAATTATATCCCCCCCCTCTATTTACATGAAATGGTTTGGTCCAAAGCGAACGGCTTGCGAGTGGTGACAATCCCCCCCCTCTATTTACATGCAATGGTTTGGTCCAAAGCGAACGGCTTCCGGAGTTTGGTAAAGAAATCGCCATCGCGTGCACAAACGCGCAGGAAAGCGAATGAATCGCAAATTCGTTTTTATTAGTTGTAAAACATAGTTTAACGCCAACATAGTTTGCAAACGTGAAATAAATGAATACGCTCTCAAATGTGCCATCCGAGGCAGAGTGTGCCCGCCACGTTCGGCACACGCGATCGTTCGCTGCTCTCTGATTGGTTGAATCGTTTTTTGGACATAGCTCGGTAAGTAATTGTCCGATTAATATGAAACCTTGAAAAGGCACATCCTCGGGTCCCCAGCAATATACCTGGCAAGTTAAAAGTATATCGGACCCGTGGTTGTCGAGAAACAGCGGTCACAGACAAACGTACAAACGTACAGACAGAGATTACTGGAATTATAGATAGATGACCAGTCAACTTGCAGCTTTGCAGGACTTTGCCTTGGGCATAGAACTGGTGGACGCAGCTCCAGAAAAGCAGTGCAGAGTGCACCGCAGGACAAGTTGATAGCTCAGGGTGTGAATCGTCATCGGAATTTGAATCTGAAAATAAAAGAAAACCCCAAAAAGAGGAGTTAAAGAGGAACGAGCCATTTGGCAAATGACAAACAGCAATTAATAGTTTCTATTTGGGAGAATACATAATCACAGGTATTGCAAACAGGTATAAGGCTCCCCCTATCCTAGCATAGCGTTGAGGGAGGCTTATACCTGTTGTGGGGTTTGTTTCTACAATTAGTACCCCAATTCTTTTATGATACCCCAGAGTTTCTTAGACCCATAGGTGAGCGAAACCACCATTAGGTTGGTTTTTGTGTGTGTTTTTACCTCCATCACAAAAGGTGCATGGACGGAGGTTATGTTTTCACTCAATTTTGCCAATGTGAAATCTCAAAGGCCTCTTGGCCCTTCCAAGATGTTCTTGCATCATCATAGTGTACCTGCATTGACGTTGTGCACGTGCTTTCGTGTCCTTGACCTAGTTCTTCAGATTTTGGCCTAATTAACAAAATCACCTTTTTCATCATAACTTAAATACATTTCTTCTGATTTTCATGATATAGAATATAGATTGTAGATGGGGACACAGTTTCTTTTTTTACACTCTATCCCTAAATGTTGGCTGAGAGGATGGCCTAGCTAGAGGTATACACACTCACCTCTTAGTTGTCTCTCCTGGGCTTGAATCCTGACACAGCCCAGTGTTTCGCAGGCAGGGCAATTCATCAATGTGTGTGCCGTCCCTCGGATGGACGTTAAACAGGCTTCCCGTCTGCCAGCATTGGTTGGTGGACGTTAAAGACCCCATAGTGTCCTTCACAAAGAGTAGGCGAACGATTGCCGGCACCCTGAACAAATGTCAAATTCCTGTCCTAACCAGCAGAGGGCATTGCATTAGCAGCACAGCCACGCCCTCAGCCAATGATGCTAACCTGAACCCTTGTGCTACATATGAACGAAGAAGAAGAATCCTTAATTGTTCAAGGTCATGTGGTGGTCAGAAAAAAATATGGCTATCATTGAATTGCAGGCCATGGGTAAGTCGCAGGCGATCGCCGATATCTAATTGTAATTGCTGTTTTCATGCATAGATAGAATGTAGTAAGGTTATTGTGTGGCCCGTGTGTTTCCCGTAATTTAGACTTAGATTTGCAACAGGGGAATGATAGGTTAAGTTGTATGTAATCGTGTACTGAGAGGAGAGGGAGTGAGTGTCGATGTTAGGACAGACAGGGTAAGGTCGTACGTGTGAAACCTCCATGCAAAGAGGGCGGGGGTCAGGTGAGGACTTGTGGCCAGAAAATGGCACAATGGAAGTGCTTTGCACTATAATGGACCGATTATAAACTGTTCGGCCATCATGGGCAAGCCATGTAGCTGAGGTGGGAGTCGGAGCAGGTATGACGAATCTGCAAAGCGCATGAGGCAGATTGTGTGGGCTGCAATAATGTCCTGGATAGGGGGCAGGAAGTCCGCCATTTAAGAGCACCGCCCCCATCCTGATCAGCGACCAATGGGGACCAGCCATAGGTGATCCAGGGATGGTAGATCTGGTGAGTGCATTCTCTCTCTCTCTCTCTCTCTCTCTCTCCCTCTCTCTCTCTCTCTCTCTCTCTCTCTCTCTCTCTCTCTCTCTCTCTCTCTCTCTCTCTCTCTCTCTCTCTCTCTCTCGCGGCCGCACGTGTGTAATCAGAGAACGTTGCTGCGCGGCGTTTCTCGTGGTGCACGCCGTGTGGTAGCGCCGCCTTTCCTCCCTTTCTCCCGCTCTGTTCTTTACTCTTTTATCTATACGTTTCATTTCTTGCGAGTTTGAGAGTGAGAGAGCGCACTCGATCCCGCGTTGCTTGTTTGCTTCACGGTGTCGAGTGTTTCCCCACGCCCGTGGCCATGGCGAACATCGAGGATTTTTCCGGTTTGGAAAAGTTGAGTCGGAAAAATGGTTTGTCGTGTACACCACCTTCCGAGGTGACGGTGGAGCAGATCGTGTTGTGTGTCGGTAAATGTATCGGCACGCACAATGTAATTGCTGCTTCGAGGATGAATCAGCGCGTCGTCATCTTCGTCTCGAAAGAGGAAATGGTGACGCAGCTCGTCGAAAACGGTTTGACTGTCGAGCCGGATATCTTCGTGTTTGTTTCACCGTTGGATGCACCTTCGGTGAAAGTGATTGTGTCTAACATTCCGCCTTTTATCCGACACGAGCAGATTAAGACTGCTTTGGAGCAGTATGGTAACGTTGTGTCGAAAATAACTTTCATTCCTGTCCGGTTTAAGGATCAGCAGATAAGACATGTCCTGTCCTTCAGGCGTCAATTATTTATTATTTTAAAGCCGGGAATTCGCAATTTGGAGGTGATGCTGAAAATTAAACACGACGACTATACATACCGGGTGTTTGCTACGTCACAGACCTTGGTATGTTTTAAATGTGGTCAGCACGGACATGTTAAAAACGAATGTCCCAGTAGCGTGCCCGAACAGCCAAGGGGGGAGTCTGAAAAGGAAAGTGAACCTGTGCCAGGTAACGAGGCTCCCACAGAGCCAGGTGAAGCTGCTGAAAATCAAACCGAGGATACGAGTGGCTTTTGTGTTGTTACACGAGGAAAACGAAGGCACCAAGGTCCAGGCACAGTCGAGCCTGTTTCATATGCTGAAGCAGTCGCTGTGAAGAGGGTCTCACTCAATAGGAATGAGGGTAGTCCGAACCTCCTCGGTGCTGAGTCCTGTCCTCCTCCTCCTGGTGAGGAGGAGGCTATGGAGCAGCAACACGTCTTGTCAGGTGATGCTCCAAGTGGAGGTAAACCTGCTGCGGACTGTACATCAGTAAAAGATGAGCTTAGGCATGGCAGTCAAACAATAGGTGTACCTGGTACTCCAGAAACCTCTGAAGAGGTAACTAAGGTTGCGGAGAATGATCCGTTACCTGACGAATTGATTTTCGTTAAGCCAATGCCAGTGTCCGAGGCACCTGTACAGGTAAAGGACCGCGTTATCGAGCAGGAGTCGTGCGATTCGGACGACACGTGTTCGAGTTTGGATCCTAATGAGATAGGGGGTGCAGCTGGGGATTCACAGGACTGCGAGGACTTAGATGCCCCCTCTCCTACCGAAGTAATTAAATTCCTCCATAATACTTTTCGGAAAAAGGTAAAACTTGTTGAATTTTTCCCACAATTGGACAAGTTCCAAGTCACTGCATCTCGCATCATAAGCGATCCGACAGCCTATGGTGCTAACGAGTCTCAGGTGTACAGACTGAAAAAATTTGTTTCCCTAGCAAGGAAAGAACTTCGATGATCTGCCACTTGATAAAGTCTTAAAACTCGTTATGGTTTTATCTATTGCGAGTATAAACATAAACGGGGGCCGTGCCCCTATACGGAAGACACATTTACGGGTATTATTGGAGCAAAGGCATGTAGACATCGCCTTTCTGCAAGATGTACGTTGTGGGGATACCTGTTCAGCCGAATGGCAGAATACAATAAGAGGTTCTTGGTTTTTCAGTTCATTTGATTGTCCTAGAGCTGGAGTCGCTTTCTGGTTTCGACCAGGAATCTCATCCAGCCAAATAGCATTTCATGAAGTCAGGCGAGGTCATTTGGCCTTTGTTGTTTTTTCTTATGGAGGCCATAAGATCACATTGTTGAATGCCTATGTCCCAAGTGACCCTTCTCAAAGAAAAGAATTTTTTCCCCTTCTTGATAATTGCTTAGCCCAAATTGATTTTGGTGGTCTTGTCTGCCTAGCTGGTGATTTCAATTGTACCTTAGAGCCATCTTTGGACCGTAATGGTATAGAACCTCACCCTGAGAGTGCAAAGCATTTGGCGGCTCTACTAGTAAAATATCACCTGGTTGATGGGTGGAGATTACAGCACCCTGGGGTTAAGCAATTTTCATGGTGCCAAGCCTCTAATAATAGAGTTTCCTTTGCTCGGTTAGATAAATTTTATATCGATAATGGGTTTCGGAATTTGATTTCGTCAACGGCGATTTTTCCCTCTGGTTTTTCGGATCATCATTTGGTTTCTCTAAAATTGATTTTTCCCTCCGCCCCTCGTACGAGTGCCTATTGGGCCCTTAATGTGGAACTGCTTGAAGAACCGCATTTTTGTAATGCATTCAGAGATTTTTGGGAGACTCTCCATGCTAGGAAAAACACTTTCCAGAGCAGGAGGCAATGGTGGGATATTGCAAAAACCCATATCAAAATTTTTTGTAAACAATATAATCTCTATCACTCCAGGGATAATCTTTTTAAGATTTCTAAACTTGAAAAAGAGATTCTAGAACTGCAAGCAAATCCTACCAAGTTGAGTAGCAGCACAAAAGAATACAAAGATTTTGTAAGCAAGAAGGAGCTGCTTCATCGCCTTGTTAAAGAACGGGCGCAAGGGGCTTTAGTTCGGCTAAGAATGAAAAACTTAAAACTTCTTGACTCTCCTTCTAAGTATTTCTTCTCCTTGGAGAATAAGAATAAAGCACAACAGCAAATGCTATCATTGCAATCACCAGATGGTGGGATTGTAAGTCAACCTAAAACTATTAGAAGGTTAGTAAGTGATTATTTTTCCTCTCTTTTGTGTGCTAAAGAAGTTGATTTAGATGTCGCACATACCTTTGTTGAACCATTGCCCAAGTTGTGTGAATCGCAGCGAGTCTCGCTGGAGAGCACTATTACCCTGGGGGAATTGAGGTGCGCGCTTTTCGGTGTACCAACTGGTAAATCTCCTGGACTGGATGGCATTCCTCGTGAATTCTATGAAGCTTTTTGGGACATTATTGGAACTGAGCTTTTGGAAGTGCTCCAAGAAAGTTTACAAGTTGGGGAGCTCCCCCTAAGTTGCAGACGAGCAGTTGTGTCCTTGCTACCAAAGAAAGGGGACACTCAGCTACTTCGGAATTGGCGTCCAGTCTCCCTACTGTGCACCGACTACAAAATATTCTCCAAAGTCCTTGCCTCACGCTTAAAATCCGTCGTCCACTCGCTTGTCCACCCCGATCAAACTTGTTGCGTGCCTGGACGATCAATATATGACAATCTTGGTGCTGTTCGTGACATTTCTGACGTGTGTGACTGCCTACGCAAGAGCACAGGCCTCGTCTTTATAGACCAAGAACATGCTTTTGATAGTGTAGATCACAAATATTTATTTGGGTTTGGTCCCACCTTTATATCATGTATCCAGTTATTATATCATAATATTTATAGTTTGGTGAAAGTCAATAATGAACTGATTTCTCCCTTTTCTGTTACAAGGGGTATAAGGCAGGGATGTCCCTTGTCTGGCCTCCTATATATTCTTGCCATTGAGCCTCTTTTAGTTCGGTTTCGCGAGAAACTTTTGGGTTTCTCCGTTTCCCCTAATGCCCCCCCTATAAAAGTTGTAGCATATGCAGACGACATCTGCACTGCAATACAGTCTCAAGATGATGTATCCGAGTTAATCAGAGCTCTCAATAATTATAGTCTTGCTTGTTCGGCCAAGGTGAACTGGTCAAAGAGTTGTGCCACCTTCTTTGGACTACCTTCAGGTTTTGCTTTCCCGCCACTGCCAGGAAATTTGTCCTGGAAGAATGATGGCGTTTACCATTTGGGCGTGCACCTCGGTGATTCCCGACGCATTCAAAAAAACTGGGACGGATTAATTGAGAAAGTGCATTCCAAGCTACAAAAATGGAAAGGGCTTCTTTGCAATCTATCCTACCATGGAAGAGCATTGGTGATTAATAACTTGGTCACTTCTACCCTGTGGCACAGGTTTATGGTCTTACAGCCACCAAAATGGCTCATCAAAACCATCCAGAAACATTTAATTGATTTTTTCTGGGGTGGTAAACACTGGCTCCGACCAGGCGTGCTCAGCCTTCCACGTAATGAGGGGGGTCAAGGGCTCGTTGATGTCAACAGCAGGCTCATGACTTTCCGCCTCCTTTTTGTGAAGAAGTTTCTTTACAGCCCCATGCATTGGGAGAGTTTAACCTTGTGTTTGCTAAAGCAAGCAGGTCGGCTGGGATATGGTCGCGAACTGTTTTTGCTTGATCTCCCAAAGATCGATGTCTCATCACTTCCGCTGTACATGCAGAGTGTGATCAAGGCCTGGCAGGCCTTGTCGTTGCGTCATGAGGCCGGTTCCATTACCACCTCGACATTCCTCAACGAGCCAATCTTCTACAACCACCTTTTCTCAGCCATTCCTTCTTCCAGGACCTTTGTCCAGTACTTTGTGGGGTCAGATCTTCTCTCTGTCCATAACTTGTTGGACTTTCAAAGAGAAAGATGGAAGTCTGCTCACGAAATTTCTGCCAGCTCTGGTTTCAGGTCCATTAGGATTATTGGCCAGATTTTTTTTGCTATCTCAAGAGCAGCAAATAATCTTGGAGTAGAGTTCAGGAGCCTGTTTGAGCCTGTGGGTTTGCTTGACCAATACGCTTTCCCTGTTTTGCTTTTGAATTTTAATGGAAAATTTGTACCCCTTAGCTCCATTGAGAAAGGGGCGTTGCATGAATGTTGTGTGCGCTTTATTTTTGCCGGTTTTGTAAAAGGCCCTTTTGGAGTTCAGTGGAGAGAGCACCTGTCAGCTCCTTCACCTATTACTCCTGTGTGGCGCAGTCTATATGCACCCCCAATCTCCAAGCGTACGGGCGACCTGCAATGGAGACTTGCGCATTGGATTCTTCCTCATAACATTTTGTTGCACAAATTTTCAAATGACATTTCTGAAGTGTGCCCCTTTTGTGAAAGTCGCGAAACGATTTATCATGCATATGTTGGGTGCAGAAGACTTGTTCCTTTGTTTAAGTTCTTGCATGCCAATATTTTGAAAATGGGGCTTCCTTTTTCTTTTGTTGAATTTATTTGTGGTTATCCTATTTCTGCTGTGCATAAGTCTGAAACTGCTTTAGCGAACTTTTTGGTTGCTGAAGGCAAAATGGCAATGTACAAAACAAGGAAAAAGAAGGTGGAAGGTGGTGAATTTTCTTTTTGTAATATTTTGTTGACCTTGAAAGTCCTGATTAGTTCTCGGATACAGCTTGAGTACCTGTATTGTAGCAAGTACGGAAAAGAACAAGAATTTTCTGAGAGATGGTGTGTTAAAAATGTTATTTGTTCTGTGAGGAACGAAATGCTTAATTTTGCTTTTTGATGTATTCATAGCTCTTGCGTGAGCATGTCCTTAAAATTGTTTGTGTTTTTTTCGCAATTGTTTGTAAAATATTTTTGTACTTGCTGGTTTCGTTTAAATATCCTTTGCTCCTTTTTGTGTAGTAATGATCCTTATGCAAATGTTTCTTTAAACTGGTTGCTCTGTTTACAACTACTATGTGAAAGGTTTTTTTATACTTTTATAATAAAAGAACACAAAAGTCTCTCTCTCTCTCTCTCTCTCTCTCTGTCTCTCTCTGTCTCTCTCTGTCTCTCTCTGTCTCTCTCTGTGTCTCTCTCTCTCTCTCTCTCTCTCTCTCTCTCTCTCTCTCTCTCTCTCTCTCTCTCTCTCTCTCTCTCTCTCGCGCGCCCCCTGCTGGTCGTTGGTGAGTCGTGCGTGGGTGTGGCAATCATGGCTGCTGTGTGTGAGGAGCTGTGAGTACTGTGTTGTGTTGTTGCCTTTCCCATCCCCCTTTTCACTCCCTCTGTGTCTTTGTACGTGTTTGTGAAGTTTTCCCCGTGTTTTCCTTCTTCGTTGAGACAAGAGAGAGAAAGAGAGCGCGCACGGTGAGTTTGGTGCGAGTCCTAAAGAACCTTGTGTTCTTCGGGCCTGTGCTCTGCTTGTCGTGTTTTCATTATCGTCGTTTATCGGCTCCCTTATTCTATTTCTTTTCATTTTACCTTCGCCTGCAGGCTTTGCTTGCGATAGGTTCTATTTTGTTTTGCTTTTTCAAATCTTTTCTTAGTTTTGGTTCATTTATCGCTATGGCAAACAGTCGTTTGCAGAAAAGCATTTACGAGTCACTTACTCGTAAAAATGGGGTAATAGTTAGTCCACCCGACGGGGTTCGGGTCGATGACGTCGTGATGGGCTTGGGTGAACTCGTTGGTTTTGAAAATGTGTTAGCAGCTTCAAAGATGAACCAACGAGTTGTTGTTTTTCTTTCCGAGGAGCGCTATGTCGCTCAGGCGGTTGAAACTGGTTTGTCCTTACCGCCAGATATTTTTGTTAACGTTAGTATGTTGGACTCACCCGCGGTGAAAATCACTTTATCTAATTTACCGCCTTTTGTTAAAAACGAACAGATTTTGTCCGTTTTAACACAGTTTGGCACCGTGGTGTCAAAAATCTCCATGATTCCCTTCCGTTTGCGTTCGGATTCTACAGTCCGCCATATCATGTCCTTTCGGCGGCACTGTTACATGGTGTTAAAAAACAATGCTCAATCGCTCAATGCCTCAGCTACGTTGGTCGTTGAAAATCGAAATTATCGAATGTACATCGCAACAGAGACAATGACGTGTTTCACGTGTGGTGCCTTCGGACATTTAAAAGGTGCTTGTCCGAAGTGTGTATCCGGCGGCACATCTAGACAGTCAGGAACAAATGCCGATCCTAGTGGCACATCTAGACGGACAGAACCAAATGTCGATCTTCGCAATGATAATGGCGCGTCTGGGACGGCAGATCAGCCTTCACATTCGAGCGCGGAAATCGATAATTCACCGGCTGATGACGCGGGTTTTACTACCGTGTCCTCCAGGAGGAGTTATAAAAGAGGAAGCGGTAATGAGGACATACAGGCGAGCGTTTCGAAAAAGATAGCGCCGTCGAATGAACGTAATGTTTCTTTTTTAGAAACAGAAGCTCCCGCAGCTGGTCTTCTGCTGCAGAATAGGTTCAGTGTGTTTGCTGAAATGGAAGAAGACGTTTCTGTTCATTCCTCTCATGAACAAGGACCAAGCGCAATGCCCCAAGATGTTGTGGTAACCACCCCGGTTACTGAAACTAAAGTCAAGAACCACAAACCTGCTCTCGTCCCGCGCCCTGCTGACGATGAAGTGTCTGAGGTAATGGAGGAAGAAGAAGCAGCAGCTCCAGAAGGAGAGTGCAAAGCCTCTGATATAAAAGCGTTAATCCCTGTTACGGTTTTTAAAACTCCCGCTGTGGAAACAGCTGCACCTTTAGTAGAAGACGATTTTCCCGTTATGAGAGCATCGGTTTCGGTGTGTGGGGGAAAAAATGAAGACTTTCCAGATTACGACTCAGATGGGGCCTCGTCGCTTGCCTCTAGTGCTAGTAGCGAGGTCTGGAATGACCCAGCAATAGCCAAGGAACTGGAGGGTGATGATGATTTATCACCCACGGAAATTCTAAAGTTTCTTCAGGACACCTTTCGAAAGAAAAAGGTTAAAATTGTAACCTTCTTCCCGAACCTGTCTGGCTTTATAAACTCCTCAAGACGTCTCCTCCTTAAGGCTGAACAACTTGGTGTGACTGAGTCGCAAGTTTTTCGCCTTAGAAAGTGTGTATTGAAAGCTCGGAAAGAGCTACAAGCACACCCTAACTTCCCTTTACATGATAAACCTTCCCTGCCTACACCATGACCTTCTCTGTTGTAACTTTAAATATAAATGGGGGACGTTCACCCCTGCGTAAAGCTCAGGTAAAGTTGCTTGTCGAGCAAAAACATTTCGATGTTGTTCTTTTGCAAGAAACAAGATGTAGCTCTTCGTGCATGAGCGAATGGACTCGCATCATGAAAGGACAGTGGTTCTTTAGTAGCTTGACCTGTCCTAGTGCTGGAGTGGCTATTTATTTAAATCCTTCTTTCTGTCCTGAAAATGTCACTTTTAAGGAGATTACTAAAGGGCATTTAGTTTCAGTTAATTTCTTTTATAATGGTTATAAACACACTTTCATAAATGTATATTCACCCAGTACGAGCACAGAAAGATTAGCTTTTTTCACACAGTTAGAAATGTCCCTCACACACCTTGATTTTGATGGCCTTGTTTGTCTGTGTGGGGACTTTAATTGCACACTGTATCCCACCCTTGATCGTAATGGAGAAGAGCCCCACCCATCAAGTACAACACCCTTAAAGAGAGCATTGTCCAAATTCTCCCTTATGGATGTATGGAGACTCCAGAACCCATCTGCACGGCAATACACGTGGTGCCGATGTGCAAATGGCCGGCTATCTCTTGCAAGGCTAGACAGATTTTACATCAATAATGACTCTTTAAACGTCATAGACCATGTCGACGCCACCCCAAGTGGTTTTTCGGACCATCACATGGTTGTTCTTCATATACTCTCCCCGGCTCGAAATCGTGGCACTGCCCATTGGACCTTCAATGTGAGTCTTCTGCAAGATGACGCTTTTCCGGTCGCCTTCCGAGCCTTTTGGGAAGCTTTACTACTACGGAAGCCTTCCTACTCCTGCCTCATACAATGGTGGGACAATGCGAAAACCCATATTAGGACCTTTTGCCAGCAATATAGCTCCTTTTGTACAAAGAATGAATCTGCGCTGCAATCTCTAATTGCCAAAGAAATATTGTCTCTCCAGTCAAGCCTTCCAGCTCCCAGTGCCGAAAGGACTAGTTCTCTAATAGCAACGAAGAAAGCACTCCTTGCTCAACTCTGTGCAAAACAAGCCAGAGGGGCTCTAATAAGGCTACGAATGGAGAACTACAGCTCTATTGATACTCCTTCCAAGTTTTTCTTTGCTTTGGAAGCACGAAAAAAGAGAAACCAGCAAATAACTTCGCTGCAGGCACCAGGAGGCCGAACAACGCACGATCCAAAAGACATTAGAAGCTTGACAAAACAATACTTCTCTGACTTGTATTGCGCCAGAAACACTAAAGAAGACATGATTCGTTCCTTAACCACTTCTTTGCCCACCTTGTCCGAACCTGCATGTCAACAACTTGACAAGGAAGTGACTCTTGACGAACTCTTTACTGCGTTGCAAACTTTGCCCACAGGTAAAGCTTCTGGACTTGATGGAATCCCTGCAGAGTTCTACAAAACCTTCTGGGATTTGTTGGGACCTGAGTTGCTTGACCTCTTAGTTGATAGCCTACGAACAGGCTTGTTACCAATCAGCTGTCGCAGGGCTATACTTGCTCTCATACCTAAGAAAGGAGACCTCCAGCAGCTTAAAAATTGGCGTCCCATTTCGCTCCTCTGCACGGACTACAAGATTTTTTCAAAAGTTCTTGCCAACCGCCTCAAACCTCTGATTGGGGAGATTGTACACCCCGATCAATCCTATTGCATCCCTAAAAGGACAATACACGATAGCATTTTTATTGTACGTGACATGATTGACATTTGTATTGCTGAACATAGAAATGTTGGTCTGGTGTTTTTAGACCAAGAAAAAGCTTTCGACACGATTGATCACTCTTATCTCTTTGCAGTTTTACGGGGGTTTGGTTTTAAGGAAAATTTTATTTGTTATATCAAAATATTGTATAATAATATTTTTAGCTTGCTCAAAGTTAATAACATCTTAAGTCAGCCTTTCCCTGTTACCAGGGGTATTCGTCAAGGGTGCCCCCTGTCTGGCCTTCTATACTCCCTATCAATTGAACCTTTACTACATCGTTTACGCACACGGCTACAAGGGTTTTATCCTCTGCCGTTAGAAAATCCCGTAAAGACCATTGCTTATGCGGATGACCTCTGTGCAATTGTGTACTCCGATGACGATGTTTGCGCTCTGGTTGAGTCTGTCGAGGAATTTAGCCTGGCAAGCTCGACTAAAGTTAATTGGGAAAAGAGCAAAGCTTTTTACTTAGGTCCACGGAATGAAACTCCCCCTCCAACCCTACCAGGGCACCTTGTATGGACCAATGAAGGAATACACTACCTCGGTGTCTTTCTTGGAACTCAAGATTTTATTTCAAAAAACTGGGAGTCGCTGATTACCAAAACCGAGCAGCGGTTGATAAAATGGAGGGGACTATTGAGGCAGCTTTCCTTCCGGGGTCGTACTCTGGTCATTAATAATCTCGCGGCATCAATGCTCTGGCATGTTTTTAAAGCACTGCAGGCCCCAGGTTTTATCCTTAAAAAACTTCAAAGCTCTTTTGTAGATTTTTTCTGGGGGGGAAAGCACTGGCTCCGGCCAGGAATACTAAGCCTGCCGACTGCAGAAGGTGGACAGGGGCTAATAGATGTGACGAGCAAAGTGATGGCTTTTCGCCTCCTTTCAGTACGAAGGCTTCTATACTCCGACGTCCCATGGAAAGCCTTTGCCCATTGTTTGCTTAGGCAAGCTGGGAAACTTGGCTATGGTGACGAGCTTTTTCTTCTCGACGCGAAGCGCGTGGATATGACATCGGTCCCGTTGTTCTACCGAAGCATGCTGGAAGCGTGGCAGGCTGTTTCTTTTCGCCGCGACACCAGTGCTTACTCCCTTCAGATGTTTTTAAATGAACCAATATTTTTAAATTCTTTTTTTGATGGGGTCTGTAGTGACAGATCTTTCATGCAAAAGTTTATTGATGTCGGCGTTACCAGAGTAAAACACCTCAGGAACCCCCTTGTACATAGATGGAAGCCAGCTGCTGACATTGCCGTGGCCACCAGTGTGAGGTCCATCAGAGTCATTGGCAGAATTTTCTCTGTGATTTTACGGACCTTTAAGCAAACCGGGTTAAAATGGGACCCAGACATAGAAGATGCCCTCCATCGATCCCAATGTCCTTTCCCAAATCTTTTAATTTTATTTCAAAGTTTTAGGCTCTTTAACCAGATGGAGAAATCCTCAGTGTACAATCTATGTGTTCTCACTCTTTTTCCTGGCAAACCTGCAGAGCCACAAGCTCATTGGCGAGCGCTGCTCCAAGCTAACCGTTTCACAACAATAAACTGGCAGGTGATGTACAAAGAACCTACTGTCAAGCGCTCGGGTGATCTACAATGGCGGTTAGCCCACCATATCCTGCCTTGCAACATCCTGTCCCACCGTATATGTCCTGAAAACTCGGAATTGTGCCCCTTTTGCGACACCCCAGAGACCATTTTTCACATTTTCATTGAATGTTCAAGGTTGGCCTCGTTTTTTAAAATCCTGTCACGTGTGATCCGGGGGCTCGGTTTGACTTTTACACATTGTGTTTTCATATTTGGTTTTAATGTTTTGTATCAATGTAAAAATGAATGTCTTTTAGCAAACTTTCTGTGTTCTGAGGCAAAACTTGCCATTTATTTATCGAGGAAACGAAAACTGCAGAACACTGACGTTTTAGCTGATGACGTTTTAACTGTTTTTAAAGCATTGGTTACATCGCGTGTTCTTTTTGAGTTTGAAACTCAAGATCCTGCTTTATTTAAAAATCGGTGGTGTGTGAAACAATCCTTATGTGGTATGGTTGGTGGTGTTTTAACAATCAATTTATAAATCTAAAGTATTGCTTCTCTGTTACCCCTTTCCTTCCTGGTTATTTCTTTTTGATGCCTGTACAAACATCTTTCACCATGTAAAACTTGTTTTCCTTGTAATAAAGGGGAAGAAAAGTCAAAAGTCTCTCTCTCTCTCTCTCTCTCTCTCTCTCTCTCTCTCTCTCTCTCTCTCTCTCTCTCTCTCTCTCTCCTCTCTCCTCTCTCCTCTCTCCTCTCTCCTCTCTCCTCTCTCCTCTCTCCTCTCTCCTCTCTCCTCTCTCCTCTCTCCTCTCTCCTCTCTCCTCTCTCCTCCCACTTTGCACAGCTGCCGCTCGCTTAGCACGCACGTGCGATTGCCAGGTCTGTTGCTCAGTCACTGGCGGTACGTGCTGTGTCTCGTGTTGCTTTTTCCTTTCTTCCTACCTTTTGGCCCTTTCTGCTGTCCGAGTGTCGGTGTCCCTTTCTATCGTCTTGTCTACTGAGCGAGAGAGGGAGAGACAGCGCGGTTAGAGTTATCCACTTTAGGTGGTTAACGGGATTTATTTATTTATTTCCCAGTTATTGTTGTTGTTGTTTATTTTCATTTATTTCGGCTTTATAAACCTTTGTACCATTTATTGGTTACTTTTTTTCGTTTAGTTACTTCAAATGGCTAGCAAGAATAGTCGAAGTAATGCCGGTCGTGACGCCGATGAGGGGTTAACAGATGAACACGGCATGTGTTTTGTCCCACCGGAAGATGTCTCGCTGGAGGAGACGCTCCTCGCAATCGGAGGATTGATCGGTTGTGAGAACATACGGGCAGCGTCCCGAATGCACCACAAGGTGGTTGTTTTCGTTTCACGTGGCCGGTTCGCACGCATCGTCGTGCAGAACGGACTCACCTTGGGCAATGACCAGTTTGTTCCGGTTTCGCCATGGAACACTCCGGCCTCGAAGGTAATACTATCAAACGTTCTACCGACGCTGTCTAATGAGGAAATTCTTCAGAAGCTCGGTCAGTACGGTACTGTGGTGTCGAGAATTATCCAAGCCTCCATTCGCACCACAGACGGGAAGCTTAAGCATATCGAAACGTTTAGACGGTTTTGTTATGTTGTTTTGAAGGATGGTTTGACGCAATTGAATGTCTCTCTCGTTTTTAAGTCGTCAAAACGTGAGCACAGGATTTTTGCGGCAACGGAGAGGTTGATCTGTTACGGGTGTGGTGTACATGGACACACTCGGCAGTATTGTCCTGATGGGGAGAAAACGTATGCCACAGCAGCCGGACCACCTCCCCCCGTGACCACTACGGATGATTCTATAGATGTTTCGCCTTCAGTGCGGGAATCTACATCGGACCATCAAGGTACGGCTAAGAGTGGTGCTGATGAGACCCATACGGATGTGCTTCGTGTAAGCGATGAGTCATCCAGTACAGCTGGCCATCGTGCAAACGATGAGTCAGCAAATGTAAGGGAGAAGCCTCTACCTGTAGAGGGAATGTTTTGTGAGGAGCAGCAGATTGTAGATGCGGCGTCTCGGAAAAATTTGAAACGGTCACTTGTAAGTGCGAGGAATGAGGACAAAGGTGTTAAAGTGTTGGTGGTGCAGACAGGAAGCAGTTTAAACGATTCAGACAGTCCTCCACATGAAGATCAGCAAGGTAGTGAGACTATGGCTGACATGATACCACCTGCTCAGGATGAAGGGGAACTTTTTCCTGAAGGTTGTAAATCAACCTGCGAAACCGAACAGCCTACTGATGACCATATCAATTCTAATGGGGAATGCAAAATACCCATTACTACTAATAACGACTCCTCCCCCCCCATTGCAATGATGCATGAGGATGAAGAGGATGAAGAACCTAAGGTAGATGGGGATGGAACAGGTGTTTCTGTACAGGTTCAGGAGGAACTCGTTACTAGCGTCACGGAGGGAATTCTAACTACAGAGACACTGATCGGCCATGAGGAACCAGTGGCAATGGTTGACATGGCTCCCCCCCCTCAGGAGGAAGAGCAGCCTTTGGAGATCTCAAAAGAAAATATTGTCAGATTTTTGAAGGAAACTTTCAGACAAAGGCATGTACGAATTAAGGATCATTTTCCTAATATCCAGGCCTTCCTTGCAGCCGCAAAACCTTTGCTGCAAAGGAGTGAGCATGTGGAAATCTCCGAACCTGAATTTCAGCGGCTGAGGAAATCCATCACGAAGGCAAACAAGGAATTAATTGAGGAAGAGGACTTCACCCCCTAGAAGAATCAACCATGGAACTAAATGTTGTATCCTTAAATATAAATGGGGGTCGTGCCCCCTTACGGAGGGTGCAAACCATTCAAGCGGTTGTAAAAGAAAAGGCTGACATTATTCTCTTACAAGAGACCCACGCTACTAGTGCTCAAGTAGCCGATTGGGGGAAACTTTTTAAAGGGCAATGGTGGCTAAGTGGGTTCCCTACACCTCGGGCCGGTGTTGCCATTTGCCTAAGTCACAAGATTTGTGCTCAACAGGTTTCATTTAAAGAAATCTATAAAGGGCATTTGATCTCCATAGATTTTCTTTATAATACCCAAAAGATTATCGTAGTGAATGTTTATGCACCGTGTGACCCAATGGAGAGGAAAATTTTCTTTTCCACTCTGCGGGATTTTGTAAAAACTCTGGACCCAACAGCCTTTATCTGTATCGCGGGAGATTTTAATTGCACAATTTGTCCGTCAATTGATAGGAATGGTCATGAGCCTCATGTTGCCTCTACGAAAGCTCTCGAGGACACCATCAACATCTTTCGGTTTAAGGATGTGTGGAGATCACAACACCCACTCTCACGCTGTTATACATGGTGTAGATGCAATGATGGTATTATGTCAATGGCAAGGCTGGACAGATTCTATGTGAACAAGCCAATGTTGAATGTGGTGTCTGTCTCCAAAATTTTACCAACTGGATTCACAGACCACAGTTTAATCTCAATGTCCTTTAAGTTACCCTTTCCACCCGGTGGTAGTGCTTACTGGTCTTTGAATACTCGTCTCTTACATGACAAGGAATTTAATGAGGCCTTTCACGTCGTGTGGGAGAAAATTCGCTCCTCCAGACCTGAGTATGATAGTCTCCGGCTGTGGTGGGACATTGCAAAATCCCAAATTAAGAATTTCTGTCAACAATATAGTGCATACACCACCAAAATCCAATCAATATCAATAGATCAGTTAAAATCTGAAATTATATCGTTAGAACAGAATGTTGACGAGGTTGGGAGAGGTGCACGTGACCAACTAATATGGGCAAAGAAAGCAGTGCTGGAGGAAGCGGTACGGCAACGGGCGATGGGTGCCTTGGTCCGAATGCGAATGAGCTATTTAACTTTGGACATGCCAAACAAAGAGTTCTTTAAGTTAGAGTCTTCCCTCAAAAGGTCACAACAAATTCATACTTTACTCACTCCCAATGGGTCGCTGGTGACCTCTCAGCAGGCGATCAGGT
This sequence comes from Myxine glutinosa, assembly GCF_964187855.1. NCBI lineage: Eukaryota > Metazoa > Chordata > Myxini > Myxiniformes > Myxinidae > Myxine > Myxine glutinosa. Next base: position 48,324,816 of record NC_136267.1, read on the forward strand.
GTACTCTGAAAGGGTTCTATTCTAACTTGTATTCTCCTCAGAACGTGGACAATGAGGTGATACGAGAGTTAACTGCTGGGCTTCCGAGTGTCGAGGAGGATGAGCGATGCATGCTCGATTCCCCAATCTCGGCTGATGAACTTGAAGCAGCTGTGCGGAGCCTGAAAGATGGGAAAGCTTCTGGAATAGATGGCCTGCCCACAGAATTCTACAAGACCTTCTGGGCCCTTGTGGGACCTGACTTACTCGATGTACTCGATGAAAGCATACGTGTCGGAGAACTTCCAATGTCTTGTAGACGAGCAGTCGTTTGTTTGCTACCAAAAGCTGGGAATCTTCAACTGGTTGATAACTGGCGACCTGTCTCCTTATTGTGTGTTGATTACAAGATTTTCTCTAAAGTACTTGCTAATCGTATGAAGACTGTGATCAGTTCAGTTATACACCCGGACCAGACCTACTGTGTGCCTGGAAAATCTATTTATGATAATATTTTTTTGGTAAGAGATATTATTTCATGCAATAAGTTCCTGCGTGACGACTTTGGGTTGCTGTTTCTTGATCAAACTAAGGCCTTCGATCGTGTTGACCACAAGTACCTTTTTTCTGTCCTGAAAGGAATGGGGTTTGGGGAAACGTTCACCTCTTATGTGAAACTCCTGTATACTAATACTCAATGTATGATGAAGATCAACAATAGGTTATGCTCTCCCTTTCCTTTCCAACGGGGTATTCGCCAAGGTTGCCCCCTCTCTGGGCTTCTATATATAGTCGCCCTTGAACCACTCCTTCGGTCTATTAGACAGCAAATACCTCAGGGAATGAGAAGTATAGAAGGAGCAGAATTTGTGCAGACGGCTTATGCTGATGATGTCTGTGTTTTGATTAGAAGCTCCAATGATGTCTCTGCTTTACAACGTTGTATGCGAGATTTCTCTGCAGCCTCTTCCGGTGGGATCAATTGGCATAAAAGTACAGCATTATGGTGTGGCAAAGGCAATCTCTCTTGTGTATCACCACCCTCACTCCCACACAACCTGGTCTGGAGAACGGACGGGGTTAAATATCTTGGAGTGCATATCGGTAATCGTGAAACAGAAATGAAAAATTGGGAAGGAGTGTTGGAGCAAATTACGCACAGATTGAAAGCATGGGAAGGACTGCTGAGGTCCATCTCCTATCGAGGCCGTACCCTTGTCATAAACAATCTGGTTGCAACAAAATTATGGCACAGAATTATTGCTTTACAGCCATCAAACCAACTAATTATGGCTACTCAGCGAATGCTAGTAAACTTCTTTTGGAGTGGCTACCATTGGCTGAGGCCTGAGATATTGTACTACCCCCGGAAGGAAGGTGGCCAGGGCATTGTTGATATCTCTGGTCGGGTTGTGGCCTTTCGGCTGCAGTCTCTGCAGAGACTACTGTTCGCTGAACAGCTGCCCTGGCGGCCCTTTGCATTTTTTCTGTTACAACAGGCTGGTAGACTGAGATATGATCGGCAGCTTCTTTTGATAGACCTCGAGCATATAAATTTTGCCTCTCTTCCGAGATTCTATCAGAGTTTATTGGACACTTGGAAAAGGTTTGACGTCCACCGCTTCCTTGAGGGCTATAATTGTCGAATGTTCCTTCAAGAACCCCTTTCTTCAATAACTTTTTTCCTGGTATCCCTCATAGCCATGCCCTGAGTAAAAAATTTATCCAAGGAGGGATTAACAAAGTATGTGATCTGAGAGATTCATCTGGAGTTAAGTGGAAACCTGCTGGTTTGGTGGCAACCTCAGTTGGATCTCGGTCTGTCCGACTTGTAGACCAAGTTGTACGTATAGTCATAAGAAAATTTAGACAGCTAAACATCGGCTGGGAAGGTGTTGGTAACATTGAGGACTTTCGGTTAGGTTTCCCTGAAATCAAAGTGCTCCTTTCGTCTTCTCTTCAGCCGGAGATTGAACATACCCCCCCTTTTCATCTTGTAACTAAGATTGGAATCCGTGATCTCTCTCGACAAAATAAGAATGTACCCCTCTCTGGGAGAACACGAGTAGCTTTGTGGTCAGAGCGGTTAGGGTTGGGGTCTCCCTCTACCCCCCTTTGGCCTCACATGTACACCTTACCAATACATGGTGTGTTAGCGGACATACAATGGAGGTTAGCACACTGGGCGCTTCCCTCCAATATTTTTGTCCACCGTATTAACAGCTCACTGCCGGAAACTTGTCCTTTCTGTGACCAGAAGGAGGATTTGTTTCATGCTTATGTACAGTGTCGTAGACTGACATCGCTTTTCTTGTTCCTTGAATATCTTTTTCACCAATTGTCCTTCCCTTTCAATATGCATATGTTTATATTTGGTGTGTCTTTCAGGCCCACATGTAGGGATGTGGGTGTTCTTCTCAATTTTTTGGTTGCTGTTGCAAAATATGCGATATATAAATCTCGGAAAATTAAAATAGATAACGGCTATGGCTCTGAGGCTATTTCTATTTTTAAAGGGTTTGTCTCAACACGACTCAAGCTAGAATTTGATTTCTTTGTCAGTAATGGAAACGTCCAACTTTTTGAGAGAAAGTGGTGTATTGGCAATGTTCTGTGCTCAGTCGATGATTCAAAAGTGGTAATTACTTTATAATTCCTGATTGATTTGACTTTTTTCTTTAGAACTGATTGCTTGCATATATGTTTCTTCCTGTGTCCTTGAATACATTTCTCTCTCTCTCTCTTCGTTTTTCGCTTAATTTGCTCAATATATATTTTTTTGTATATTTGCTGGTTTCTTTTAAATACCCTTTGCTCTTTTTGGTGGTGCCTTCATGATCCTTATGCAATTTCTTTAAACTAGTTGCTGTGTTTTTTTTTTTGTTTTTTTTTTTTTGTTTTTTTTTACAACTGCTTTGTGAAATGTGTTTTTTTTACAACTGCTTGTGAACTGGCTTTACATTGTTTATAATAAAAGTCAAAGTCTCTCTCTCTCTCTCTCTCTCTCTCTCTCTCTCTCTCTCTCTCTCTCTCTCTCTCTCTCTCTCTCTCTCTCTCTCTCTCTCCCCCCTCCCACTTTGCACAGCTGCCGCTCGCTTAGCACGCACGTGCGATTGCCAGGTCTGTTGCTCAGTCACTGGCGGTACGTGCTGTGTCTCGTGTTGCTTTTTTCCTTTCTTCCTACCTTTTGGTCCTTTCTGCTGTCCGAGTGTCAGTGTCCCTTTCTATCGTCTTGTCGACTGAGCGAGAGAGGGAGAGACAGCGCGGTTAAAGTTATCCGCTTTAGGTGGTTAACGGGATTTATTTATTTATTTCCCAGTTATTGTTGTTGTTGTTTTTTTTTTGTATTTATTTAGGCTTTATAAACCTTTGTACCATTTATTGGTTATTTTTTTTCGTTTAGTTACTTCAAATGGCTAGCAAGAATAGTCGAAGTAATGCCGGTCGTGACGCCGATGAGGGGTTAACAGATGAACACGGCATGTGTTTTGTCCCACCGGAAGATGTCTCGCTGGAGGAGACGCTCCTCGCAATCGGAGGATTGATCGGTTGTGAGAACATACGGGCAGCGTCCCGAATGCACCACAAGGTGGTTGTTTTCGTTTCACGTGTCCATTTCGCACGCATCGTCGTGCAGAACGGACTCACCTTGGGCAATGACCAGTTTGTTCCGGTTTCGCCATGGAACACTCCGGCCTCGAAGGTAATACTATCAAACGTTCTACCGACGCTGTCTAATGAGGAAATTCTTCAGAAGCTCGGTCAGTACGGTACTGTGGTGTCGAGAATTATCCAAGCCTCCATTCGCACCACAGACGGGAAGCTTAAGCATATCGAAACGTTTAGACGGTTTTGTTATGTTGTTTTGAAGGATGGTTTGACGCAGTTGAATGTCTCTCTCGTTTTAAAGTCGTCAAAACGTGAGCACAGGATTTTTGCGGCAACGGAGAGGTTGATTTGTTACGGGTGTGGTGTACATGGACACACTCGGCAGTATTGTCCTGATGGGGAGAAAACGTATGCCACAGCAGCCGGACCACCTCCCCCCGTGACCACTACGGATGATTCTATAGATGTTTCACCTTCAGTGCGGGAATCTACATCGGACCATCAAGGTACGGCTAAGAGTGGTGCTGATGAGACCCATACGGATGTGCTTCGTGTAAGCGATGAGTCATCCAGTACAGCTGGCCATCGTGCAACCGATGAGTCAGCAAATGTAAGGGAGAAGCCTCTACCTGTAGAGGGAATGTTTTGTGAGGAGCAGAAGATTGTAGATGCGGCGTCTCGGAAAAATTTGAAACGGTCACTTGTAAGTGCGAGGAATGAGGACAAAGGTGTTAAAGTGTTGGTGGTGCAGACAGGAAGCAGTTTAAACGATTCAGACAGTCCTTCACATGAAGATCAGCAAGGTGGTGAAACTATGGCTGACATGATACCACCTGCTCAGGATGAAGGGGAACTTTTTCCTGAAGGTTGTAAATCAACCTGCGAAACCGAACAGCCTACTGATGACCATATCAATTCTAATGGGGAATGCAAAATACCCATTACTACTAATAACGACTCCTCCCCCCCCCCCCATTGCAATGATGCATGAGGATGAAGAGGATGAAGAACCTAAGGTAGATGGGGATGGAACAGGTGTTTCTGTACAGGTTCAGGAGGAACTCGTTACTAGCGTCACGGAGGGAATTCTAACTACAGAGACACTGATCGGCCATGAGGAACCAGTGGCAATGGTTGACAGGGCTCCCCCCCCCCCCCCCCCCTCAGGAGGAAGAGCAGCCTTTGGAGATCTCAAAAGAAAATATTGTCAGATTTTTGAAGGAAACTTTCAGACAAAGGCATGTACGAATTAAGGATCATTTTCCTAATATCCAGGCCTTCCTTGCAGCCGCAAAACCTTTGCTGCAAAGGAGTGAGCATGTGGAAATCTCCGAACCTGAATTTCAGCGGCTGAGGAAATCCATCACGAAGGCAAACAAGGAATTAATTGAGGAAGAGGACTTCACCCCCTAGAAGAATCAACCATGGAACTAAATGTTGTATCCTTAAATATAAATGGGGGTCGTGCCCCCTTACGGAGGGTGCAAACCATTCAAGCGGTTGGAAAAGAAAAGGCTGACATTATTCTCTTACAAGAGACCCACGCTACTAGTGCTCAAGTAGCCGATTGGGGGAAACTTTTTAAAGGGCAATGGTGGCTAAGTGGGTTCCCTACACCTCGGGCCGGTGTTGCCATTTGCCTAAGTCACAAGATTTGTGCTCAACAGGTTTCATTTAAAGAAATCTATAAAGGGCATTTGATCTCCGTAGATTTTCTTTATAATACCCAAAAGATTATCGTAGTGAATGTTTATGCACCGTGTGACCCAATGGAGAGGAAAATTTTCTTTTCCACTCTGCGGGATTTTGTAAAAACTCTGGACCCAACAGCCTTTATCTGTATCGTGGGAGATTTTAATTGCACAATTTGTCCGTCGATTGATAGGAATGGTCATGAGCCTCATGTTGCCTCTACGAAAGCTCTAGAGGACACCATCAACATCTTTCGGTTTAAGGATGTGTGGAGATCACAACACCCACTCTCACGCTGTTATACATGGTGTAGATGCAATGATGGTATTATGTCAATGGCAAGGCTGGACAGATTCTATGTGAACAAGCCAATGTTGAATGTGGTGTCTGTCTCCAAAATTTTACCAACTGGATTCACAGACCACAGTTTAATCTCAATGTCCTTTAAGTTACCCTTTCCACCCGGTGGTAGTGCTTACTGGTCTTTGAATACTCGTCTCTTACATGACAAGGAATTTAATGAGGCCTTTCACGTCGTGTGGGAGAAAATTCGCTCCTCCAGACCTGAGTATGATAGTCTCCGGCTGTGGTGGGACATTGCAAAATCCCAAATTAAGAATTTCTGTCAACAATATAGTGCATACACCACCAAAATCCAATCAATATCAATCAATCAGTTAAAATCTGAAATTATATCGTTAGAACAGAATGTTGACGAGGTTGGGAGAGGTGCACGTGACCAACTAATATGGGCAAAGAAAGCAGTGCTGGAGGAAGCGGTACGGCAACAGGCGATGGGTGCCTTGGTCCGCATGCGAATGAGCTATTTAACTCTGGACATGCCAAACAAAGAGTTCTTTAAGTTAGAGTCTTCCCTCAAAAGGTCACAACAAATTCATACTTTACTCACTCCCAATGGGTCGCTGGTGACCTCTCAGCAGGCGATCAGGTGTACTCTGAAAGGGTTCTATTCTAACTTGTATTCTCCTCAGAACGTGGACAATGAGGTGATACGAGAGTTAACTGCTGGGCTTCCGAGTGTCGAGGAGGATGAGCGATGCATGCTCGATTCCCCAATTTCGGCTGATGAACTTGAAGCAGCTGTGCGGAGCCTGAAAGATGGGAAAGCTTCTGGAATAGATGGCCTGCCCACAGAATTCTACAAGACCTTCTGGGCCCTTGTGGGACCTGACTTACTCGATGTACTCGATGAAAGCATACGTGTCGGAGAACTTCCAATGTCTTGTAGACGAGCAGTCGTTTGTTTGCTACCAAAAGCTGGGAATCTTCAACTGGTTGATAACTGGCGACCTGTCTCCTTATTGTGTGTTGATTACAAGATTTTCTCTAAAGTACTTGCTAATCGTATGAAGACGGTGATCAGTTCAGTTATACACCCGGACCAGACCTACTGTGTGCCTGGAAAATCTATTTATGATAATATTTTTTTGGTAAGAGATATTATTTCATGCAATAAGTTCCTGCGTGACGATTTTGGGTTGCTATTTCTTGATCAAACTAAGGCCTTCGATCGTGTTGACCACAAGTACCTTTTTTCTGTCCTGAAAGGAATGGGGTTTGGTGAAACTTTCACCTCTTATGTGAAACTCCTGTATACTAATACTCAATGTATGATGAAGATCAACAATAGGTTATGCTCTCCCTTTCCTTTCCAACGGGGTATTCGCCAAGGTTGCCCCCTCTCTGGGCTTTTATATATAGTCGCCCTTGAACCACTCCTTCGGTCTATTAGACAGCAAATACCTCAGGGAATGAGAAGTATAGAAGGAGCAGAATTTGTGCAGACGGCTTATGCTGATGATGTCTGTGTTTTGTTTAGAAGCTCCAATGATGTCTCTGCTTTACAACGTTGTATGCGAGATTTCTCTGCAGCCTCTTCCGGTGGGATCAATTGGAATAAAAGTACAGCATTATGGTGTGGCAAAGGCAATCTCTCTTGTGTATCACCACCCTCACTCCCACACAACCTGGTCTGGAGAACGGACGGGGTTAAATATCTTGGAGTGCATATCGGTAATCGTGAAACAGAAATGAAAAATTGGGAAGGAGTGTTGGAGCAAATTATGCACAGATTGAAAGCATGGGAAGGACTGCTGAGGTCCATCTCCTATCGAGGCCGTACCCTTGTCATAAACAATCTGGTTGCAACAAAATTATGGCACAGAATTATTGCTTTACAGCCATCAAACCAACTAATTATGGCTACTCAGCGAATGCTAGTAAACTTCTTTTGGAGTGGCTACCATTGGCTGAGGCCTGAGATATTGTACTACCCCTGGAAGGAAGGTGGCCAGGGCATTGTTGATATCTCTGGTCGGGTTGTGGCCTTTTGGCTGCAGTCTCTGCAGAGACTACTGTTCGCTGAACAGCTGCCCTGGCGGCCCTTTGCATTTTTTCTGTTACAACAGGCTGGTAGACTGAGATATGATCGGCAGCTTCTTTTGATAGACCTCGAGCATATAAATTTTGCCTCTCTTCCGAGATTCTATCAGAGTTTATTGGACACTTGGAAAAGGTTTGACGTCCACCGCTTCCTTGAGGGCTATAATTGTCGAATGTTCCTTCAAGAACCCCTTTTCTTCAATAACTTTTTTCCTGGTATCCCTCATAGCCATGCCCTGATTAAAAAATTTATCCAAGGAGGGATTAACAAAGTATGTGATCTGAGAGATTCATCTGGAGTTAAGTGGAAACCTGCTGGTTTGGTGGCAACCTCAGTTGGATCTCGGTCTGTCCGACTTGTAGACCAAGTTGTACGTATAGTCATTAGAAAATTTAGACAGCTAAACATCGGCTGGGAAGGTGTTGGTAACATTGAGGACTTTCGGTTAGGTTTCCCTGAAATCAAAGTGCTCCTTTCGTCTTCTCTTCAGCCGGAGATTGAACATACCCCCCCTTTTCATCTTGTAACTAAGATTGGAATCCGTGATCTCTCTCGACAAAATAAGAATGTACCCCTCTCTGGGAGAACACGAGTAGCTTTGTGGTCAGAGCGGTTAGGGTTGGGGTCTCCCTCTACCCCCCTTTGGCCTCACATGTACACCTTACCAATACATGGTGTGTTAGCGGACATACAATGGAGGTTAGCACACTGGGCGCTTCCCTCCAATATTTTTGTCCACCGTATTAACAGCTCACTGCCGGAAACTTGTCCTTTCTGTGACCAGAAGGAGGATTTGTTTCATGCTTATGTACAGTGTCGCAGATTGACATCGCTTTTCTTGTTCCTTGAATATCTTTTTCACCAATTGTCCTTCCCTTTCAATATGCATATGTTTATATTTGGTGTGTCTTTCAGGCCCACATGTAGAGATGTGGGTGTTCTTCTCAATTTTTTGGTTGCTGTTGCAAAATATGCGATATATAAATCTCGGAAAATTAAAATAGATAACGGCTATGGCTCTGATGCTATTTCTATTTTTAAAGGGTTTGTCTCAACACGACTCAAGCTAGAATTTGATTTCTTTGTCAGTAATGGAAACGTCCAACTTTTTGAGAGAAAGTGGTGTATTGGCAATGTTCTGTGCTCAGTCGATGATTCAAAAGTGGTAATTACTTTATAATTCCTGATTGATTTGACTTTTTTTCTTTGGAACTGATTGCTTGCATATATGTTTCTTCCTGTGTCCTTGAATACATTTCTCTCTCTCTCTCTTAGTTTTTCGCTTAATTTGCTCTTGATGTATTTATAGCTCTTGCATGAGCATTTCCTTTAAAATTGGTTGTGGTTTTGTTTGTGTCTTCCCCTTTGGTTTGTAAAATATATATATTTTGTATATTTGCTGGTTTCTTTTAAATACCCTTTGCTCTTTTTGTGGTGTCTTCATGATGCTTATGCAATTTCTTTAAACTGGTTGCTGTGTTTTTTTTTACAACTGCTTTGTGAAATGTGTTTTTTTTACAACTGCTTGTGAAATGGCTTTACATTGTTTATAATAAAAGGACACAAAAGTCAAAGTCTCTCTCTCTCTCTCTCTCTCTCTCTCTCTCTCTCTCTCGCTCTCTCTTCATCTCTGCCGTACACCAAGGAGAATCGGGAGGAGAGCGTCTCTCTTCGTGCTGTGTACCCCAATCCAGGACGCAACTTGCGCAACAATGACTTTGCCCCGCTGATGGTGCTCCTGTCTCACCGACCACTGATGGTGCTCCTGTCTCACCGACCACTGATGGTGCTCCTGTCTCACCGACCACTGATGGTGCTCCTGTCTCACCGACCACTGATGGTGCTTCTGTCCCACCGACCGCTGATTGTACTCCTGTCTCACCGACCACTGATGGTGCTTCTGTCTCACCGACCACTGATGGTGCTCCTGTCTCACCGACCACTGATGGTGCTTCTGTCCCACCGACTGCTGATTGTACTCCTGTCTCACCGACCACTGATGGTGCTCCTGTCTCAACGACCACTGATGGTGCTCCTGTCTCAACGACCACTGATGGTGCTTCTGTCCCACCGACCGCTGATTGTACTCGTGTCTCACCGACCACTGATGGTGCTTCTGTCTCACCGACCACTGATGGTGCTCCTGTCTCACCGACCACTGATGGTGCTTCTGTCCCACCGACCGCTGATTGTACTCCTGTCTCACCGACCACTGATGGTGCTCCTGTCTCACCGACCACTGATGGTGCTCCTGTCTCACCGACCACTGATGGTGCTCCTGTCTCACCGACCACTGATGGTGCTTCTGTCCCACCGACCGCTGATTGTACTCCTGTCTCACCGACCACTGATAGTGCTTCTGTCCCACCAACCGCTGATTGTACTCCAGTTCCACCAACCACTGATTGTACTCCAGTTCCACCAATTGCCAATCATGCTCCAGTTCCACCAATTGCCAATCATGCTCCTGTTCCACCGACAGCCATCACGCAAGTGGAAAGTCCTCGCCTGCTTCCATTTGTTAGTGTAAAGAGTATGGTGTGTGGCGCCATGGATTAGGATTGTTTCTTTCTTTTCACTGTACATAAACTGCGTCTTCTCTTCTCCCTGTTTGCGTTTCTTGACACACTTGATTTGCCTGTTCCCCACGTCTTGTTCACCTTTCTCTCTGTACTCTTTATTAAGAAACCATTTTAATTGTAAGAACCGCTTTCCTGCTTTTCGCCTCCTGCGAACAGCCCAAAATTTGTTTCATTGCGAAAACATTGGGGAACGGCAAGTTGAGATAAGAATTAGTAATTTAATGCAGTTTAACGTTACACCTTTTGGCTGAATATATTACTATTATTATTACCTCCGCCACCAAAGGTGGATGGAGGTTATGTTTTCACCCCTGCCTGTCTGTCTGTTTGTTTGTGAACAAGATATCTCAAAAAGTTATGGACAGATTCGGACGAAATTTGGCACAGATGTAGTGTATGTGACAAGGATGAAATGTTTAGATTTTGGTGAAGATCCGGATTCGGATCCGCCTACTATAATTTTAAGTGATTCTTCACCATTGGGAGATCGGACCAAAAACGATACATAGCAGGATATCTCACAAAGTTGTGGACGGATTCGGACGAAATTTGGCACAGATGTAGTGTATGTGACAAGGATGAAATGTTTAGATTTTGGTGAAGATCCGGATTCGGATCCGCCTACTATAATTTTTAAAGTGATTCTTCACCATTGAGTGATAGGGCTAAAACCGATACATAGCAGGATATCTCAAAAAGTTGTGGAGGGATTTGGACGAAACTTGGTGAACTGGTTGGGTGTGTGACAAGGACGAATCAATTAGATTTTGGTAAAGATCTGAATATGTATTCGCATTCGAGAATTGTTTAATTTTTAAGTGATTCTTCACCATTGAGAGATCAAGCGAAAAGCGGTTATTTAACATGATATTTCAAAAAGTTAAGGACGAGTTATGACTAAACTAGGTGGACGAGTTGGTTCGGTGACAAGAACAAGCTGATTAGATTTTGGTTCAGGTCCGAATCCAGATCCGGCCTATCATTGGGATACAAAATGTAAATTGTTCAGCCTGGCGGAGGTATGCGCTCTACCGACTGCCGTTCTAGTATTATATTTTGTATTTTAACGAAATACTTATTTTCATATGTTTATGTTTTGTTTGTATGTTTGTACGTTATTTTTTTCACGGTCGAAGCGTAGCATCTATGGTGGCCCCAACTTTTGGGTGTATGGTACTTCCGAATCTGGACAAGGTTTTAAACTATCACACGTTGACCCTGACGTCCGTGTTGAGGCCACCAAAGGCCGCTATAAAGTGTATATTGGGATTTGGGATGAGGCAGTGCTGCAGCTGGACTGCAGGTAAAAGGTAACCACCATGAGGTCAATAACTTCATAGCTTTGCATTGTCCAAAATGTGCCAAAACCACTGCCGGGAAAAGCGCACCCAACTGGGTAGCACAGCTATCCACCCCCTTTCCCTGGGCATTGCAAAGCCCTGAGTAGCCCCTGCTCGTGTTAAATAATATATTATTTAATATTATGTATTTGCTTTATTTTCGCAGAATTTTTTTCTGTCTCTGCCTCAAAACTATATGGTATTCATAGAATACTTACCCCGTGCAGTCAACTTGGTGCGAGCCAACAACTCTTGTTTTAAGGGTTTATTTTTCTTTGATCCAATATGGCTGCCAAACCACGTGACCGATTACATAATAAGTTTACATTCTTCAATATAATTGTTGTGTAGATCACACTCAATAAATTTAAAACTGATTGGACTAAGCATTGTACTTGGCGAATTGTGACGTCATAATTAAGGCACCAATGACGTCATTGTTAACACATATTCCCCATGCAGAATTCTTTACAATGAGCTATATTTCAATTTTTTCCCATGGAGCAGTTTCGAACATTATAAAGATGTAACCTTTTTTGTTTTTTCCAAATGGCGCCTGTACCACGTCACCTATGACGTCATAATGATCATTAACAACTTTTACAGGAGGAGGAGCTCCTATGGTGAAAATTCCGTGTCCGTCGGACCAACAGTTGAGGAGAATAAAAAAAGTCATACTGATCGGATGAAGCGTTGTACTTGTCGAATTATGATGTCATAATGAAGGCACCTATGACATCATCATTAACGTATCATATTCCTCATGGGGAGTACTTGACAATGAGGCATGCTTCAATTTTTTCCATGGAGCGGTTTCGGAGATATAGAGGTGCAATTTTTTTTCAAAAATGGCACTCGCTCAACGTGACCTATGACGTCATAATTATCACTAAAATTCTACAGGAGGCGCTCCTATGGTGAAAATTTCGTGTCCATCAGACCAACAGTTGCAGAAGACCAGATGTACAAAGTATCCAGATGACCAGATTACAGTTGGATTCGATTCAATGTGGATTCCAAAACAAGACAACTCATGCCTTGATCATTTGACCTATGTAGCTTACGGTACCGTTTGCCAATCGGTACAGTAAGCGTATACTGGCTCCAGGCTGTGATGGAGTTACAGACTCCTCAGGAAATCACAATAGGAAAACTCTGCTCAGGTATGTGTGAACGACAGGCCTGTTAGTCGACAAGCAGGACAGGAGATACGTACTTGGCATTTTCTCTATGAACCAAAATTGGGCCTTTACTGTGGCAGATAGTCAGCACACAATGTATACACATATTGATAGTGAGCCGATGGACCAGGAACTGTGTGAAGTCAAACTTCCGCTCTGTGCCTTCAGCAATAAAACAGCTTCATGCCAAATATCAAACAAAGCAAACCAGGTAAAGCTACAGTTTAGAGAGCAGCCCATAAGGCATTGTGTAAATAAAGTTTACATGAGTACAGCCAATCCATTTTCAAATATGATGCGCATGAGATGAATTACATAGGATGAAAGGTGGGGAACAGACATAAACATGTACAGCATATGAACAAGGAACAGGTAAGTATGTATATTCAGGAATGGATGAGCATTTAAAGAAATGGAGAAAGTATGAAGGAAATAGAGAAAACATAAAGGAAATTAAGGGTTTCAAACATTTGAGGGATAGGTAAACCATACAGGTATGAAAATGTTTGGTAGATTGCTCACTTGGATTTTGTCTGCTTGTGAGATCCGTGCAGCCAAATTTACCTGCTTTCTGCAGGTGGCCACCAGGAGGCGCTGTGGCATAGATCAAGCTTCATTGAGAGGATAATCGGCTGCTCAGTACGTCAATTGAAATAAAATAATGATTTTTAAATTCGTTTAAAAGTCCGCAAGTTTAGCCCTATTTAAGCAGACTTATACACCACCTTTATAAACGACCTCATTTAACATGGTTAAGAACTGCAAAATTGGAGGTAAGTACTGCAAAAATCAATTTGTGTTCTAGTGTCATTACATACTTGAATTACATACAAACAAGTATGTAATTCAAGTATGTAATTCAATTGAAATAAAATAAAGATTGTAAAAGTCGTATAAGTGAATTAATTCCGGAATTTACCGCCATTGATTGATGCAGTGTCTATTACACCGCCCTATCTAACATGTTGCGATGTTATTAGTGGATGTTGTTTGTGTCTTTTATGACGTCCTTAAAAACAATAACTTTTCTGTTTGGAATGATTTTCAATCTTGTTTAACTGTCAGACAGAGTGAAACAATTATCTCACTCCTCTCTGTGCATGTGCGATCGGGACAAATTCAGAGACAAAGTACTGTTAAACGGCAGATTTGTTTTCCGATTAGTGTTCAAAGTATAACATTCAATTGAAATAGGTTGTTCCTTCATCATAAACAGACGTTTGTGGACAGACGGACGGAGAGACGGACAGATATGAACCAATTGCTTAACTCCGAAACTAACTGGTTTCGCGTGCGCGGGGTAAACATGCTTCTGAAGCGCGGTGCTACGCGCGCGACTTGCGACCAAGGAGGAAGTGGACAACGCGGTGAAACAAAAGTGTCTTTATTGACAAGAGGTCACTGTAGCACTGGCGCGCTCCGGGCTGCGCGCCCAGTGTATATCCTGAGGCCACGCCTACCCCTCGGGCGTGGCCGCCGCCCACTTGGTGCGCGGAATGATGTCACCACGCCAGTGGGCTTTCGTGTCCGCCACACGCGCCCCCCCAGAATTCCCGCGCACCTGGAGGGCCAGTTTGCGGGGCAAACGGATGACCCGGCCGAAGCGCCCTCTGGCGACCGGCGGTGTCCGGGGTGCAGGGATGCCAGCTGGGATTCCCCCGGCTGTACCCGGGATGGGTGCCGGACCGGGGGGCGGCGTGCCGGCGGTGCTGGGCGGTGCCGGGGGTCCGCCCGCCGGGGGGCGGCCCCGACGCGGGGGCCGAGCCACCGGCGGTGGGTGGTCCACGTCGAGGTGGGCCGGCTTGAGTCGATCCACCGAGACGCGGTCGGGAGTACCGCCGATGTCCAAGGTGAAGAATTTCACCCCAGTCTCCAGCACACGGAAAGGCCCGTCGTACGGGGGCCGCAGTGGTGTCCGGTGGGCGTCGTGCCGGACGAAGACATACTCCGCGGTGCGAAGCTCCGGGGCGACGTGCGTGGGTGGGTGCCCGTGGTGCGCCGTCGGCACCGGGGCGAACCTCCGGGCGGTCTCCTGCAGCGCGGAGAGCTCCTGCGCCGCGGACCAATGTGCCGTGGGGTCGGGGAGGAACTCGCCCGGTACCCGCAGCGGTTGTCCAAAGACCAACTCCGCCGCGGATGCACGCAGGTCCTCCTTGGGCGCCGTCCGGAGGCCCAGCAGGACCCAGGGGAGCCTGTCGACCCAGCCGCCGTCGCGGAGGGTGGCCCGGAGCGCGGCCTTCAACGAGCGGTGGAACTGCTCGCACAGGCCGTTAGCCTGGGGGTGGTAGGCCGTGGTGCGGTGCAGCTGGACCCCGAGCCCCCGAGCGACCGCCCCCCAGAGCTCCGAGGTGAACTGGGGGCCGTGGTCGGACAAGATGTCCGAGGGGGTGCCGAACCGGGCTACCCAGGTGGCGATGAACGCCTGCGCGACGTCCGCCGCCGTCGTTGACGCCAAAGGCACGGCCTCCGGCCACCGGGTGGTGCGGTCCATCATGGTCAGGATGTGGGTGAAACCCCGCGAGGGGGGCAGAGGTCCCACCAGGTCCATGTGAACGTGGTCAAACCGACGTTCCGGCACCGCATACGGGCCAATGGGGCCTGGGTGTGTCGGTGCACCTTCGCGCGCTGGCACGCGAGGCACATCCTGGCCCAGCCGCGGACGGCCTTCCGGAGGCCATGCCAGACAAACTTGTCGGCGATCAACCTCTGGGAGGCCCTCGTGCCCGGGTGCGACAGGCCGTTGATGGAGTCGAAAATCCGGCGCTGCCAGCCCGCGGGCACGATGGGGCGAGGCCGCCCGAGGGAGAAGTCGCACCAGAGGGCCGTGCCCGTGCCATTGAACGGCACCTCGGTGACGCAAAGGCCCATAACGGCGGTCCGCAAGGCCTGGACATCGGGGTCGGCGGCCTGGTCCGCCGCCATCCGGGCATCGTCGATGCCGAGGTGGACCGCATGGGCAACGGACCGGGAAAGGCAATCCGCCACCGCGTTATCCTTCCCCGCGACGTGCCGGATGTCTGTCATGTATTCGGACACGGCCAAGAGGTGACGCTGCTGCCGGGCCGACCACGGCTCGGCGACCTTGCCCATCGTGAACACCAGTGGCTTGTGGTCGACGAAGGCCGTGAACGCACGGCCCTCGAGCAGATGGCGGAAGTGCCTGACCGCCAGGGTGGAGCCCGAGCAACTCACGGTCGAAGGTACTGTACCGGCGTTCGGGCGGGCGAAGCTGCCGGCTGAAGAACGCCAGCGGTTGCCAAGCCCCACGCACCCATTACTCGTGCACCGCGCCCACCGCGTAGTCCGAGGCGTCGGTGGTGAGGGCGATCGGTGCATCGGGCGCCGGGTGCGCGAGCATGGTGGCGTTAGCCAAGGCGAGCTTGGCGCCCACGAACGCCGCGTCCATCTGCTCGGTCCAGGTGACGTCACCTTTGCCCGGCTTCTCCCGGAGGGCCTCGTGCAAGGGGCGCAGGAGCTGGGCGATGCGGGGCAGGAAACGGTGGTAAAGGTTTACCATGCCCAGAAACTCCTGGAGCCCCCTGATCGTGCGGGGGTGCGGAAACCCTTTCACCGCCTCCACCTTGGCCTGGGTGACTCCACCTTTCGGGTGACACCGTCACAATTTCGGTCTTCGAGGCCGGCCGATAGGCACAGTGTGACCGGAAGGGACGAGGTTCTCCTGACCACGTGGCCCTTGACTTGGTTTGTCCGCACAATGTGGGCGCTTTCAGGATGAACTTTAGCCGGGGAGCGTTTGGGCGCCCCGGTCTGATACTGCCGCCCACGCGCAGAACAACTTGTGAGTGCACGTGGGTCCCGGCGGTCCCACTGGCCTAGCGCTACCATGTTTAGACAGCGACCTCCGTCCCCGGGCACCACGTCTGACTCTCTTATTCAGGGAGCATGGCGACGTGGGCACGGTAGGACACCCGCGGAGCCCCGGCGGACCGGGGACGCGCGAGCCTACGCGTTAGCGTGCTACGGCGGAATCAACGGCTTCGGCCACGGCCGAGCCGATACTCGGCCCGGTCGCCCGGAAATGAACTGGTTCGACGCCCGCGCTAGAGAGGTCGCGGGCGACTGAGATGTATTAACAAATTAGTTAATTAATTTGAGACGTCCGATTTCTAGTGTTTGGAAATTTGGAAGAGCTTGACCCTAGCCTTTCCCTTGCGAGGGCAAGGAGGAACTTAACACTTGAAACTTAAGCTTAGTTTGAAGTACACCCTGCCAGCGCTCCCGTTGGGACGGCAGGGCAACCAGAAGGGACGAGGTTCTCCTGACCACGTGGCCCTCGATCTGGGAAGCGAGAGGCGTTCCATTAGTGGACGCGCCCCTCACGCCCGACTTTTGGGCGGCCCCGGCAGGCCGTTTGTTTTGACGTTCCGTGACAGGCCCCGCACCCCCACCTCCGGGCCGACCGGAATGAATCCCGGTGTCCTGATCCGAACCTTCAGAGCGGGCCGGCTGGGGAGTGCCAAGCACCCCGTACCTGCACTTTCCGTCCCTACGGTCCCAAATACCGGAACCACCCGCATACCACTTTATTCGACAAAATGAGGTGCGGCCTACAGCCTTAGAAAACCAACCCTATATAAGTCAATACCTCCAACGACACAGGCGCACATTCGTGCCGCGTGACGTGGTGACGTCATCGCGCTTTCACCTTAAAAGATTTATTTGATATAAATTGATATTTTGATATAAGCCTTAGAAAACCAACCCTATAGAAGTCAAATGGTCCAATAAAGGGTGATGGGAGGGTGATGGCAGGGTGATGGGAGGGTGATGGCAGGGTGATGGGGGAGGGTGATGGGGGAGGGTGATGGGGCCTCCCTATAGAAGTCAGTACCTCCAACGACACAGGCGCACATTCGTGCCGCGTGACGTGGTGACGTCATCACACTTTCACCTCAAAAGACCCATTTGATATGAGTTAATATTCTGATATAAGCCTTAGAAAACCTACCCTATATAAGTCAAATGGTCCAATAAAGGGTGATGGGAGGGTGATGGCAGGGTGATGGGAGGGTGATGGCAGGGTGATGGGAGGGTGATGGCAGGGTAATGGGGGAGGGTGATGGGGGAGGGTGATGGGGCCTCCCTATAGAAGTCAGTACCTCCAACGACACAGGCGCACATTCGTGCCGCGTGACGTGGTGACGTCATTGCGCTTTCACCTCAAAAGATTTATTTGATATAAGTTAATATTTTGAATAACTCGTTCAATATCAGTCCGAATTTCGCCAAATAAAGGTTCCCGTTATCCACAGATACCCGTGTATCCTCCTAGAGGCGAAGTCAGGATGAATTTCGCAAAAAATAAAGTCCTTCGGCAACGAAAATTTAACATGGGGCTTTCCTATGTAACTTTACCCCGAGGTAATTCCACCAAAAATCCCCGAAATTTCGCGGGTCCCATTCTATTGAGTGTTAAGCTAATCTAGCGACTGCAAAATCTGAAAACAGAATTAAGATCCGAGTCCCCGTTCACTCTCGAGGGCCTCCAAGAGCAAATCGCATATATTCCTAATGAAAAAACCCCGGAGTTCCTAAATCCCAAATCCCATGCCATCCGATGTCGATCCATATATCTATACCTCACTACGAACGTTATGCATCTAATGATAAGCATTAAAACCATCAAAAAATATTTTGTGACCACTTTATTTAACAAAATGAGGTGCGGCCTAGCATCTAGTCGAGACCAAGTCACCCAGGCCAACCACCCATTCCGACCCCAAATTCCTCATCGACGATAACTAAACAATATATTATATGAATCGCACCGTACATACCTCCTTCTAGATCTTGTTCTTGTCTTGATATACTCACTCAGGCTCACCCTATCACGACTGAGTCCTCTCAGCTCTTCCAAATGGCGCCCGCTCCGCCTCGTGTCCAGTCCAACTCCGAGCTCTTCTTCTTCGAAAGACCTTCGACACTCATGGCGGGGGCGTGATGACGTCACTGCGCTTCAGTTTTAGAAAACTAAGGGCTTGATGACGTCACTGCGCTTCAGTCTTAGAAAACCAATTTTTATATAAGTTAATATTTTCAATAACTCCTCGAGGCGAAGTCTTAGAGAATTTCGCAATAAGAAATAGAGTCCTTCGGCGACGGAAATTTAACACGGTGTTTTCCTATGTAACTTTAACCTGAGGTAATTTTACCAAAAATCCACGAAATTTCACGGGTCCAGCCCTATTGAGTGCCTGCGGCCTCTCAAGTCCCTTCACAGAGTCGGGCTAGAGTCAAGCTCCAAAGGGTTTTCTTTCCCCACTGATTCCACCAAGCCCGTTCCCTTGGCTGTGGGTTCGCTGGATAGTAGATAGGGACAGTGGGAATCTCGCTCATCCTGTTCATGCGCGTCACTTGTTAGATGACGAAATGAATGAGTTCATTCATTTTCGCTGCATGATTTTTAGGGTGACATAGTCACTTTTTCGGTCTTTGAGGCCGACCGATAGGCACAGTGTGACCAGAAGGGACGAGGTTCAACTGACCGCGTGGCCCTCGACTCGGTGGGGTTTGTCCGCACAACGTGGGCGCATCAGGATGAACTTTAGCCGGGGAGCGTTTGGGCGCGTGGCGCCTTTGGGCGCCCCGGTCTGATACTGCCGCCCACGCGCATATCAACGTGTGAGTGCACGTGGGTCCCGGTGGTCCCACTGGCCTAGCGCTACCATGTTTAGACAGCGAGGTCCGTCCCCGGGCACCGGCACCTACTCCCGGAAGTCGAGAGAATAGCGGCGCCAGGCACGGTAGGACACCCGCGGAGCCCCGGCGGACCAGGGGCGCGCGAGCCTACGTGTTAGCGTGCTACGGCGGAATCAACAGCTTCGGCCACGGCCAGGTCGATACTCGGCCCGGTCGCACCGGAAATGAACTGGTTCGACACCCGCGCTAGAGAGGTCGCGGGCGACTGAGATGTTTTAACAAATTAGTTAATTAATTTGAGACGTCCGATTTCTAGTGTTTGGAAATTTGGAAGAGCTTGACCCTAGCCTTTCCCTTGCGAGGGCAAGGAGGAACTTAACACTTGACACTTAAGCTTAGTTTGAAGTACACCCTGCCAGCGCTCCTGGTGGGACGGCAGGGCAACCAGAAGGGACGAGGTTCTCCTGACCACGTGGCCCTCGATCTGGGAAGCGAGAGGCGTTCCATTAGTGGACGCGCCCCTCACGCCCGACTTTTGGGCGGCCCCGGCAGGCCGTTTGTTTTGACGTTCCGTGACAGGCCCCGCACCCCCACCTCCGGGCCGACCGGGCGACCGGAATGAATCCCGGTGTCCCGATCCGAACCTTCAGAGCGGGCCGGCTGGGGAGTGCCAAGCACCCGGTACCTGCACTTTCCGTCCCTGTGGTCCCAAATACCGGAACCACCCGAATACCACTTTATTCGACAAAATGAGGTGCGGCCTATAGCCTTATAAAACCAGCCCTATATAAGTCAATACCTCGGACACAGGCGCGCATTCGTGCCGCGTGACGTGGTGACGTCATCGCGCTTTCACCTTAAAAGACTTATTTGATATTAGTTAATATCTTGATATAAGCCTTAGAAAACCAACCCTATAGAAGTCAAATGGTCCAATAAAGGGTGATGGGAGGGTGATGGGAAGGTGATGGCAGGGTGATGGCAGGGTGATGGGATGGGAGGGAGGAGTTTGTTTTGACGTTCCGTGACAGGCCCCGCACCCCCACCTCCGGGCCGACCGGGCGACCGGAATGAATCCCGGTGTCCCGATCCGAACCTTCAGAGCGGGCCGGCTGGGGAGTGCCAAGCACCCCGTACCTGCACTTTCCGTCCCTGCGGTCCCAAATACCGGAACCACCCGAATACCATTTTATTCGACAAAATGAGGTGCGGCCTATAGCCTTAGAAAACCAGCCATATCTATCTATAATTCCAGTAATCTCTGTCTGTACGTCTGTACGTCTGTACGTTTGTTTGTCTGTGACCGCTGTTTCTCGACAACCACGGGTCCGATATACTTTTAACTTGCCAGGTATATTGCTGGGGACCCGAGGATGTGCCTTTTCAAGGTTTCATATTAATCGGACAATTACTTACCGAGCTATGTCCAAAAAACGATTCAACCAATCAGAGAGCAGCGAACGATCGCGTGTGCCGAACGTGGAGGACACACTCTGCCTCGGATGGCACATTTGACAGCGTATTCATTTATTTCACGTTTGCAAACTATGTTGGCGTTAAACTATGTTTTAAAACTAATAAAACCGAATTTGCGATTCATTCGCTTTCCTGCGCGTTTGTGCACGCGATGGCGATTTCTTTACCAAACTCCGGAAGCCGTTCGCTTTGGACCAAACCATTGCATGTAAATAGAGGGGGGGGATTGTCACCGTACTCGCAAGCCGTTCGCTTTGGACCAAACCATTTCATGTAAATAGAGGGGGGGGGATATAATTTTTGATATAGATATAGTACGGGCAATGCCCTAGTATAAGTCAATACCTCCAACGACACAGGCGCGCATTCGTGCCGCGTGACGTGGTGACGTCATCGCGCTTTCACCTTAAAAGACTTATTTGACATTAGTTAATATCTTGATATAAGCCTTAGAAAACCAACCCTATAGAAGTCAAATGGTCCAATAAAGGGTGATGGGAGGGTGATGGGAGGGTGATGGCAGGGTGATGGGAGGGTGATGGGAGGGTGATGGCAGGGTGATGGCAGGGTCATGGCAGGGTGATGGCAGGGTGATGGCAGGGTGATGGGAGGGTGATGGGAGGGTGATGGCAGGGTGATGGGGGAGGGTGATGGGGCCTCCCTATAGAAGTCAGTACCTCCAACGACACAGGCGCGCATTCGTGCCACGTGACGTGGTGACGTCATCGCGCTTTCACCTTAAAAGACTTATTACCTTCGCAAAAGCGGAAGGTTATGTTTTGATCGCTGTGTATTTATTTGTATGTCTGTGTGTGTGTGTGTATGTTATTCGCATAACTCAAAAAGTATTCAAACGAATTGCATGAAATTTGGTGGGATGATTGGTTATTATACGGGACACATTTGATTAGATTTTGGGAGCAATCGGGTCAAAGGTCAAGGTCAAGGTCACGAAAAGGTCAAAATCGTATTTTTGTTGTTCTGTTCCCTACACTCCCATGCCAAGTACAGAACAGTAGCTGCGGCGAAGGTATGCGCTCTACCGAGTGCCCGTTCTAGTTTGATATAAGTTAATTTTTTTTTTTATAACATAAATTATAATATAAATTATATAAATTATAACATTTATATATAATATAAATTATAACAAATATAAATTATATATATAATTATATATAAATTAATTATATAA
Source organism: Myxine glutinosa (assembly GCF_964187855.1). Classification (NCBI taxonomy): domain Eukaryota; kingdom Metazoa; phylum Chordata; class Myxini; order Myxiniformes; family Myxinidae; genus Myxine; species Myxine glutinosa. Next base: position 48,346,931 of record NC_136267.1, read on the forward strand.
ATTATAAATTATATAAATTATATAAATTATAACAAATATAAATTACAACATTTTTCGGGTGACACCGTCACAATTTCGGTCTTCGAGGCCGGCCGATAGGCACAGTGTGACCGGAAGGGACGAGGTTCTCCTGACCACGTGGCCCTTGACTTGGTTTGTCCGCACAATGTGGGCGCTTTCAGGATGAACTTTAGCCGGGGAGCGTTTGGGCGCCCCGGTCTGATACTGCCGCCCACGCGCAGAACAACTTGTGAGTGCACGTGGGTCCCGGCGGTCCCACTGGCCTAGCGCTACAATGTTTAGACAGCGACCTCCGTCCCCGGGCACCACGTCTGACTCTCTTATTCAGGGAGCATGGCGACGTGGGCACGGTAGGACACCCGCGGAGCCCCGGCGGACCGGGGACGCGCGAGCCTACGCGTTAGCGTGCTACGGCGGAATCAACGGCTTCGGCCACGGCCGAGCCGATACTCGGCCCGGTCGCCCGGAAATGAACTGGTTCGACGCCCGCGCTAGAGAGGTCGCGGGCGACTGAGATGTATTAACAAATTAGTTAATTAATTTGAGACGTCCGATTTCTAGTGTTTGGAAATTTGGAAGAGCTTGACCCTAGCCTTTCCCTTGCGAGGGCAAGGAGGAACTTAACACTTGACACTTAAGCTTAGTTTGAAGTACACCCTGCCAGCGCCCACGGCGGGACGGCAGGGCAACCAGAAGGGACGAGGTTCTCCTGACCACGTGGCTCTCGATCTGGGAAGCGAGAGGCGTTCCATTAGTGGACGCGCCTCTCACGCCCGACTTTTGGGCGGCCCCGGCAGGCCGTTTGTTTTGACGTTCCGTGACAGGCCCTGCACCCCCACCTCCGGGCCGACCGGGCGACCGGAATGAATCCCGGTGTCCCGATCCGAACCTTCAGAGCGGGCCGGCTGGGGAGTGCCAAGCACCCCGTACCTGCACTTTCCGTCCCTGCGGTCCCAAATACCGGAACCACCCGAATACCACTTTATTCGACAAAATGAGGTGCGGCCTACAGCCTTAGAAAACTAACCCTATATAAGTCAATACCTCCAACGACACAGGCGCGCATTCGTGCCGCGTGACGTGGTGACGTCATCGCGCTTTCACCTTAAAAGATTTATTTGATATAAATTGATATTTTGATATAAGCCTTAGAAAACCAACCCTATAGAAGTCAAATGGTCCAATAAAGGGTGATGGGAGGGTGAAGGGAGGGTGATGGGAGGGTGATGGGAGGGTGATGGCAGGGTGATGGGAGGGTGATGGCAGGGTGATGGGAGGGTGATGGCAGGGTGATGGGAGGGTGATGGCAGGGTGATGGGGGAGGGTGATGGGGCCTCCCTATAGAAGTCAGTACCTCCAACGACACAGGCGCGCATTCGTGCCACGTGACGTGGTGACGTCATCACACTTTCACCTCAAAAGACCCATTTGATATCTATATTATAATAGCCGTAGATGATTCTGTCTGTCTGTCTGTCTATCTGTTGGGTGTCTGTCCGGGGTGTGGCTTACTCGGTTTGCAGAGTAGCTCCACCCATAGCTCCACCCATTCTGGGAGTGGCTTCATATAATTATAAACAAATATCCACCATTTTATTAACTCGCATAGCTTTGAGTCCTGTTTTGTAGGCCCGTGGTGTCTTGCTCTCCCCCAGTTTTATTTCAAATCAAATTCGATAAATCATTTCATTTTTCACAGTCGCTAACATAGTTTTAGACTCGGTTGAAAAAAAACGGGAAGAAAATCCGATGAAAGTTGCCGTTTATAGAACGAAATGAATTCTCAAAGGCCTGTAACTTCAAGGCCATTGAGTCTCTCTCACGCCTTTATCTCCAATCTAACTCACCATATGATTTCATTTTTATCGATGGTTTTACTTTTAGACTCGGTGTCAGCAATAATTGAGAACAATCCACACACGCGGGAAAATGCAGAGATATATTTTTTAAAATCGCGTCATGGTGTATCATACACCGCCCAACATGACACCGACGGCAACGTGTCGATATATCTATCTATAATTCCAGTAATCTCTGTCTGTACGTTTGTACGTTTGTACGTTTGTCTGTTTGTCTGTTTGTCTGTGACCGCTGTTTCTCGACAACTACCGGTCCGATATACTTGAAACTTGCCAGGTATATTGCTGGGGACCCGAGGATGTGCCTTTTCAAGGTTTGAAATTAATCGGACAAGTACTTACCGAGCTATGGCGATTTAGCCGTTCGCCGTTCGCTTTGCCGTTGCGAATGGACCAAACCATTCATGTAAATAGAGGGGGGGGGGGGGTTCTGTGGTCGTTCGCTTTGGCTTTGCGAATGGACCAAACCATTCATGTAAATAGAGGGGGGGGTTCTATGGTCGTTCGCTTTGGCTTTGCGAATGGACCAAACCATTCATGTAAATAGAGGGGGGGGGGTTCTGTGGTCGTTGCGAATGGACCAAACCATTCACATCGAATCATCGAATCACATCGAATGGACCAAACCGTTCGCTTTGGACCAAACCATTGCATGTAAATAGAGGGGGGGGTTCTGTGGTCGTTGCGAATGGACCAAACCATTCATGTTTTTTTTTTTGTTTTTTTTGGCAAGGAACGGGCACCCACGTACGGGCACGTCCTAGCTTATATATAGTACGGGCATGCCCTAGTATTAAAAATTCGCTTTTGCTTTTCCGTTAAGATATATTACTTTTTCGTTTGATGACAGTCGTCACAAAAACGTCAACAATGATGCCGACATATATTTCTTCGTTTTTATTTAATTCAACATTATTAGCCGGAAGTAAAATATGTTTCAGGAAATTACCGAGAGATATTTCTTCGTTTTTTAAAATTAGTTATGTGCGAATACACTTTAAATAGGTTTATTTGAAATCTTTAATTTTTCACAATATAATTTACTTGCCATTTATCATTTGATGATTACGAGACAAATTCCTCTTGAGGATCGTGACAATTCATGCGCTGCGTGGAAACTTCTATTTCCAAAATGAATGAGACGATCGATGAAGAACGCAGACTTGAACAGGATGCAGCAAGAAAACGAATGAGACGGGCGAACGAGTCCATCGACGAACGTCAATGCAAACTTGCGGGGTCACCCGTGGGAATCCCACGGGCATGGATGTGTGTGACATTTCGACATATTGAGTTAGATGCTGCACATTCATTTTTACAAAATGGTTACTGGCAAGTCATCAGATCCAGAAATGGTGTAAAAACCACCGTTTAGAGGCCATTTTTCCCCGCAAAGCGGGGGTTGGCCTTTTCGGGGACCGTGGTAGTTGTTGTTTTTTTGTCCCCTTTTTGAAGCAATGTTTTACGGCCGGATGCCCTTCCTGACGCCAACCCTTTTTGCCGCCTTCAACGACAAACAGGGAATTACCAGTGAACTGGTACTCAATTAGCCGACCTCGGAAGGATGACAGGCTGAGTCAACCCCCCTGGCATTAATTCGGCGATCGACCGAGATTCGAACCCAGGATCCTAAGCCGGCACCCTAGCCGCTAGCCCAACACCAGAAATGGTGTCATGAACACAATTTATTTACGCACAAGCACAAAAGCAAGACGGGCCGATTTCCGATTCCGACGGGCCGATTTCCGATTCCGACGGGCCGACGGGCGAGACGGGCCGATTTCCGATTCCGACGGGCCGACGGGCGAGACGGGCCGATTTCCGATTCCGACGGGCCGATTTGGAGCAAGAAAAAGAACGAGACGGGAGAAAAAGGAGAGAAACGAGACGGGGAAAGCCGATTGGAGAGGCGAGTGAGGCGCGATTGGAGAGGAGTGTGAGGCGCGATTGGAGAGGAGTGTGAGGCACGATTGGAGAGGAGTGTGAGGCGCGATTGGAGAGGAGTGTGAGGCACGATTGGAGAGGAGTGATTGGAGGGGAGTGTGAGGCACGATTGGAGAGGAGTGTGAGGCACGATTGGAGAGGAGTGTGAGGCGCGATTGGAGAGGAGTGTGAGGCGCGATTGGAGAGGAGTGTGAGGCGCGATTGGAGAGGCGTGTGAAGGATTGGAGAGGAGAGGAGTGTGAGGGATTGGAGAGGTGAGGGATTGGAAAGGTGAGGGTTTGGAGAGGAGAGGAGTGCTAGGTGGAGAGAGGAGAGTGTCAGGTGGAGACAGGAGAGTGTCAGGTGGAGACAGGAGAGTGTCAGGTGGAGAGGTGTGAGGGGTCACATATAATGTGAAATAAATAAATTGTGTTCATCACACCATTTCTGGATCTGATGACTTGCCAGTAACCATTTTGTAAAAATGAATGTGCAGCATATAACTCAATATGTCGAAATGTCACACACATCCATGCCCGTGGGATTCCCACGGGTGACCCCGCTAGTAAGTTAATATTCTGATATAAGCCTTAGAAAACCAACCCTATATAAGTCAATACCTCCAACGAGAGGGTGGTGGGAGGGTGATGGCAGGGTGGTGGGAGGGTGATGGCAGGGTGATGGCAGGGTGATGGGAGGGTGATGGCAGGGTGATGGGAGGGTGATGGCAGGGTGATGGCAGGGTGATGGGGGAGGGTGATGGGGCAGGGTGATGGGAGGGTGATGGGAGGGTGATGGGAGGGTGCAATAATCCGGTGCAATAATCGAAAACCGATTCAAAATGGCCCCTCGCTACGATTTTCCACGATCACATTTTATTTTCACCACTTCAAATCGACCGAATTTCACCAAATAAGATACCACACTCGCTGCACTGATGTCATTTTTACGGCAAAAGTGAAAACAGATTTTAATTTGGAAATAAAACGAAAGCGTGCACAATGGAATCATTCGTGCCGCGTGATGCGGTGACGTCATCGCGTTTCCACCTTAAAAGACTTATGTTGATATAAGCCTTAGAAAACCAACCCTATAGAAGTCAGTACCTCCAACGACACAGGCGCGCATTCGTGCCGCGTGACGTGTTGACGTCATCACACTTTCACCTCAAAAGACCCATTTGATATCAGTTAATATTCTGATATAAGCCTTAGAAAACCAACCCTATATAAGTCAATACCTCCAACGATACAGGTGCGCATTCGTGCCGCGTGACGTGGTGACGTCATCGCGCTTTCACCTCAAAAGATTTATTTGATTTTTTTTTTTTTTTGTATACAAGATCGAGGCTCGTGAAAGAGCGAACATTAATCACACAGAAAGACAAACCGACACATAAAACATATAACATAGGGAGCGGTAGACAAAATGGGGAGAGAGGGGGAAGGACACAAACACAACATTTGAGAGCAGGGACCGAGAGACATGGAGACATCGAGAGATCTGAGAGAGGGCGAGGGCTTTGGGGGGGGGGGGGGTGGGAAGGGGGCGGTGGGAGAGGTATAAAACATATGGACACTGCCAGGACTTCCAGGAAAGAAGTTGGAATTTCAAACAAGGTGGATCTGGGGTGAATTAGCGGGGGTAGAAAAGATCAAGGTTTTGGATGGGGGAAGATAAGAGATGGTGGTGAACAGCTGTTTTAAAGACCTGGAGGGAGGAGTGGGATTGAAGGGAGTGAGGGAGTTTGTTCCAGAGGCGGGAGAAAAGAGGCATGAAAGAGTGAAGGTGAGCAGAGAGCCGAGATTTCGGCAGTTTAACCATCAGAGGGTTGCTGGCAGATCTTGTGCGACCTGTAGGAATATTTGGGGGACAGAGCACAGAGAGAGCTGGGGGTGCAAGGCCGGAGAGGAGTCGGTAGAAGACAGAAAGACCACCTACCTGCCTGCGGTGAGTGAGTGAAAGGCCCTCAGAGATAGCTTCATCGCGGGAGATTCCAATAATTCTGAAAGCTTTGGTTTCAACAGCGTGAAGCCGAGCTAGGTGTGAGGCAGGAGCACCGGCCCATAGGGGAGAACAGTATTCCATTGAGCTGCGGATGAAAGCCTTGTATGTGGTGAGGAGCTCAGGTGTGCCGAGGAAGGACTTCGCACGACGGAGGATGCCCAGTCGGCGACTGGCTTTGGAGGCCAGCTTGGAAATGTGGTTTTCCCAAGAAAGATCATGGCAGATAGTGAGACCCAAAATCTTGAGCGACAGAACTTCTTGGAGAGGATTGTTGAGAAAGTAACTGGGAGGGTTGTCCAGTCGATCTTTTCGGAGAGACATAGTAAGAGTGTGAGATTTGTCAGGATTGAAAGACATGTTCCACTTGTTTGACCAGTCTGTGATTTTGTCCAGGTCTTCAGAGAGTGAGGAGGCAGCAGACTGCCGATCTGAGGGAAGAGGAATGGAGCGGCAGAGAGTGGAGTCATCAGCAAAGAGATAGAGAGGATTTTCGAGAGAGTCAGAGAGATCATTGATGAAGACCAGAAAAAGCACGGGGCCCAGAACACTGCCTTGGGGAACTCCAGCCTGAACAGGAAGAGGAGATGAGAGAAACCCATTCAGGGCCACACGTTGACGACGACTAGAGAGGAAGTCCGCCAGCCATGCATGGAGATTTCCATGGATACCAAAGGAGGAGAGTTTGGTGAGCAGAGCGGGGTGCCAGACCGTGTCAAAGGCACGTGATATGTCGAGGGAGACAGCTCTAATTTCCTGTTTGGCATTGAGGACCTCCATCCATTGTCAAGACAGCAGAAGCAGCATGTCCAGAGTAGAGTGACCTGGTCTGAAACCAAATTGATGATCAGAGATCAAGCCATTGGAGAAGAGGAAAGATTTCATATCCGAAGCAATGATGGATTCCATGACTTTGCTGATAATTGGGAGAAGGCTGATTGGTCTGTAGTTGCTAGGATCTGTTTTTGCACCTTTTTTGTGCAAAGCAGTGATGTTGGCTGATTTCCAAGCAGATGGCAGTTGACCTTGAGCAAAAGAGAGGGTGAAGAGAACAGAGAGAGGGTGAGATAGAACAGCAGAGCAGGATTTTAGGACCCGTGGGCTGATGCCGTCGGGTCCAGTTGCAGAATCAGAGTCGAGGGTTGACAGAAACTTTTCCACCTTGTCAGGAGGAAAGGACACGGAGTCCAGGAGCAGCAGGGTACGACTGGGTATGGTGGGTACAGAGAGGGATGGGTTTGGGACACAAGATTTAGAGGCAAACACAGAGTTGAGGCATTCAGCTTTTTCACGTGCGGAGTCAGCTGTGTAGCCGTTTGAGGTAAGGGAGGGGATGGAGGGGGAACAAACACCAGAAACGGATTTGACCAGACGCCACCAGGATTTGGAAGAGGGAGACAGATAAGAGAGTTCGGTCTTGAGAACGGAGAGATATTGTTTCCTGGCTCTCCTGAGGGTGGACACACACTTGTTTCGGGCTTTGTGAAAGGAAATGAGATTTCCTTCCGTTGGATTTGCTTTCCAGGAGACGAAGGCAAGTTGTTTCTGGGCAACAGCCTCACCACAAGATTCCGTGTACCATGGACGGGAGGAAGGGTATGACAACTGAAGACGAGATGGGATAAATCTGTGCATGAGAGAGAGCAATTTACTTTGGAAGAATTCCCAGGATGAGTTGATGTCAGAGGTGGTAGAGATGGGAGACCAGTCCAGATGATTGATGGCTGCTTGAAGACCGTGCCAGTTGGCCTGAGTGAAATGCCAGACTCGTCGACGCTGAGCAGGCTCCCTGAGGATGGTCAGAGAGATGTCCACTTTAACAAGGACATGATCAGATGATCCGATCGGAGCAGAAGAAGAGCAGCAGACATTTTCAGGGAAGTTAGTCATAACCAAGTCCAGAAGAGAAGATGTTCCGTTGACTGAGATCCGGGTCGGGAAATTGACAGATTGTGTCAGTCCCAGTGAGTCGCAGAAGTCCTTTGCTGAGGAGCCATGGCTGGTGAGAGAGGTACCCACACCCAGCCAACTGGCATGATGACAGTTGAAATCACCACATATGAGGAAGAGAGAGTTGGGATGAGTAGATAGAAGTTGGTCCATATCATCAGACAGCGAGATGTAGATGGAGTCATCACTGTTTGGTGGACGGTACAACACACATATGAACAAGAGGTGGGAGCGAAGGGGAAGCCGTAGCCAGAGGTATTCCTGGGGGTGAGGTGGAGAGAGTGCAGTGCAGGGCGAGTGAGGAAGAGAGTTTTTGATAAAGATAGCAACCCCGCCTCCAGGACGAGGCTCAGGTCTATCATACCGGAAGAGGGAGTAGCCCGGGAGAGATACTATGGAATCAGAGACATCATAAAGGAGGAAAGTTTCTGTTAAGCAGATCACGTCTGGTTTGACAGAAGCAACCTGTATGGAGAGATCAGTTAAGTTTGAACGAAGGCCCCGGATGTTTGAGGTCCATACCGTTAATGAAGAGGAAGGGGGAGCATCAGATACAGAACAGGGGGGAGGAGGGGTAGGGTAAGATGTGGAAGAGGTGGAAGAGGTAGGGAGAGCTGTTGAAGGTGTGTCAGAGATTTCAGAATAGCTCGGAGAAAGGGAAGGATGGGGCGGACAAAAGGTTTGATGGTGATTGGGTGAGCCACAATGAGGTGTTATTTGAGGAGGGGGAAGAGCGAGGCAGAAGGTTGGGGGAGATGGAGGTGAGAGTTTGAAGGGGGAAGAAGCGGGGAGGACGCTTTGAGGAGGGGGAGTGAGAGGGGGGAAATTGAGAAGCAATGAGGGTGGGGAGATTTGAAGGGGAGGGGTGAGGGGGGAGTTTGGGAGGGAAGGGACAAGGGGAGGGATTTGAAAGTGATGGGATATGGGGGAGATTTGGAGGGGAGGGGTGAGGCAGGAGTCTAGGAGGGGAGGGGCGAGGGGGCGTCTTGGCGGGGAGGGGTGAGGGGGTAGTTTAGGAGGGAGGGGGCAAGGGGGGAGATTTGAAAGTGATGGGTGATGGGGAAGATTTGGAGGGGAGGGGTGATGGGGAAGATTTGGAGGGGAGGGGTTATGGGGAAGATTTGGAGGGGAGGGGTGAGATTGGATTTTTGAAAGTGTACGATTTATGGGAAACGAACATTTATTGCAAAATGAGTTTCTTGTGACCTTCGAGTTAAAAATACGTTTAAGGACGCTGGATGGAGGATGGAGTGCAGGAGAGTTTAGGGAATGTAGAAAAAAGGCACTATAGGAGATGGATATTTTTTTTGGGATGAATTGATTTGGTGAGCAAGTCGAAAGCAGCCTTTTAAAGAAGAAGAAGAAAAAGGTGTTATAAAATATGACGGAATACATAACTTGAGGGGAAAGTGTAAACATTGAAGGTTAATGAGTGAAAACTATCTGGGGAAATGGGGGAGAAACACGTGGTCGAAGAACGAACGAACGAATAAGAATGAATAAACGAATGAGAACAGAGAAGGAAATGTTTTTGTTTTTTTTTGTTTGTTTTTTTTTGAGTTGAGATTTACACAAGGAAGTAGGCTATGGGTGAAAAGACTGGGAATACAGAGAACGAAAGTTATTGGATCACAAACGACGGACCACTGAGAGAAAAACAAAGCCTCAAGGTTGTACAGTGTACACTGTACAAGGCCTCAAGACACGACACGAATTAACACGATTTTCAATACAGGTATGAAAGATTTGCACCGAAAAATCTTCGTCGGGACACAATATACGTACAACACCATAAATAAATACAGTTTTAACGAAAATACAAATGGGAACAATCACTTAACTTCGATTTCAAATCGTTCGCGACGCGGCAAAGGCCTTGCTCGCGACACGGCAAACAGACGATCAATTTATGAAAGATAAACACCGAGAAACAACCAAAGTTGCACACAATAACTTCACACACCGAAAGATAAATACAGTTTCGACAAAATACAATTGTGAACAGACTTAACTTCGAAAAACGTGGAGACCGTGTGGAGCTTCGAAAATCCCTGCCGCCGTCTCCAAGATCTCGCGAGAAAAAAATTATAAGTTAATATTTTGAATAACTCGGTCAATATCAGTCCGAATTTCGCCAAATAAAGGTTCCCGTTATCCACAGATACCCCTGTATCCTCCTAGAGGCGAAGTCAGGATGAATTTCGCAAAAATTAAAGTCCTTCTGCAACGAAAATTTAACACGGTGTTTTCCTATGTAACTTTAACCTGAGGTAATTTTACCAAAAATCCCCGAAATTTCACGGGTCCAGCCCTATTGAGTGCCTGCGGCCTCTCAAGTCCCTTCACAGAGTCGGGCTAGAGTCAAGCTCAAAAGGGTTTTCTTTCCCCACTGATTCCACCAAGCCCGTTCCCTTGGCTGTGGGTTCGCTGGATAGTAGATAGGGACAGTGGGAATCTCGCTCATCCTGTTCATGCGCGTCACTTGTTAGATGACGAAATGAATGAGTTCATTCATTTTCGCTGCATGATTTTTAGGGTGACATAGTCACTTTTTCGGTCTTCGAGGCCGACCGATAGGCACAGTGTGACCAGAAGGGACGAGGTTCTCCTGACCGCGTGGCCCTCGACTCGGTGGGGTTTGTCCGCACAACGTGGGCGCATCAGGATGAACTTTAGCCGGGGAGCGTTTGGGCGCATGGCGCCTTTGGGCGCCCCGGTCTGATACTGCCGCCCACGCACATAACAACGTGTGAGTGCACGTGGGTCCCGGCGGTCCCACTGGCCTAGCGCTACCATGTTTAGACAGCGAGGTCCGTCCCCGGGCACCACGTCTGACTCTCTTATTCAGGGAGCATGGCGACGTGGGCACGGTAGGACACCCGCGGAGCCCCGGCGGACCTGGGACGCTCGAGCTTACACGTTAGCGTGCTACGGCGGAATCAACGGCTTCGGCCACGGCCGAGCCGATACTCGGCCCGGTCGCCCGGAAATGAACTGGTTCGACGCCCGCGCTACAGAGGTCGCGGGCGACTGAGATGTATTAACAAATTAGTTAATTAATTTGAGACGTCCGATTTCTAGTGTTTGGAAATTTGGAAGAGCTTGACCCTAGCCTTTCCCTTGCGAGGGCAAGGAGGAACTTAACACTTGACACTTAAGCTTAGTTTGAAGTACACCCTGCCAGCGCCCACGGCGGGACGGCAGGGCAACCAGAAGGGACGAGGTTCTCCTGACCACGTGGCTCTCGATCTGGGAAGCGAGAGGCGTTCCATTAGTGGACGCGCCCCTCACGCCCGACTTTTGGGTGGCCCCGGCAGGCCGTTTGTTTTGACGTTCCGTGACAGGCCCCGCACCCCCACCTCCGGGCCGACCGGGCGACCGGAATGAATCCCGGTGTCCCGATCCGAACCTTCAGAGCGGGCCGGCTGGGGAGTGCCAAGCACCCCGTACCTGCACTTTCCGTCCCTGCGGTCCCAAATACCGGAACCACCCGAATACCACTTTATTCGACAAAATGAGGTGCGGCCTACAGCCTTAGAAAACTAACCCTATATAAGTCAATACCTCCAACGACACAGGCGCGCATTCGTGCCGCGTGACGTGGTGACGTCATCGCGCTTTCACCTTAAAAGATTTATTTGATATAAATTGATATTTTGATATAAGCCTTAGAAAACCAACCCTATAGAAGTCAAATGGTCCAATAAAGGGTGATGGGAGGGTGATGGGAGGGTGATGGCAGGGTGATGGGAGGGTGATGGCAGGGTGATGGGAGGGTGATGGGGGAGGGTGATGGGGCCTCCCTATAGAAGTCAGTACCTCCAACGACACAGGCGCGCATTCGTGCCGCGTGACGTGGTGACGTCATCACACTTTCACCTCAAAAGACCCATTTGATATAAGTTAATATTCTGATATAAGCCTTAGAAAACCAACCCTATATAAGTCAATACCTCCAACGAGAGGGTGGTGGGAGGGTGATGGCAGGGTGGTGGGAGGGTGATGGCAGGGTGATGGGAGGGTGATGGCAGGGTGATGGGAGGGTGATGGCAGGGTGATGGGAGGGTGATGGCAGGGTGATGGGGGAGGGTGATGGGGCAGGGTGATGGGGCAGGGTGATGGGAGGGTGATGGGAGGGTGCAATAATCCGGTGCAATAATCGAAAACCGATTCAAAATGGCCCCTCGCTACGATTTTCCACGATCACATTTTATTTTCACCACTTCAAATCGACCGAATTTCACCAAATAAGATACCACACTCGCTGCACTGATGTCATTTTTACGGCAAAAGTGAAAACAGATTTTAATTTGGAAATAAAACGAAAGCGTGCACAATGGAATCATTCGTGCCGCGTGACGCGGTGACGTCATCGTGTTTCCACCTTAAAAGACTTATTTTGATATAAGCCTTAGAAAACCAACCCTATAGAAGTCAGTACCTCCAACGACACAGGCGCGCATTCGTGCCGCGTGACGTGGTGACGTCATCACACTTTCACCTCAAAAGACCCATTTGATATAAGTTAATATTCTGATATAAGCCTTAGAAAACCAACCCTATATAAGTCAATACCTCCAACGATACAGGTGCGCATTCGTGCCGCGTGACGTGGTGACGTCATCGCGCTTTCACCTCAAAAGATTTATTTGATATAAGTTAATATTTTGAATAACTCGGTCAATATCAGTCCGAATTTCGCCAAATAAAGGTTCCCGTTATCCTAGAGGCGAAGTCAGGATGAATTTCGCAAAAATTAAAGTCCTTCGGCAACGAAAATTTAGCATGGGGTTTTCCTATGTAAATTTACCCTGAAGTAATTTTACCGAAAATCCTGGAGATTTCACGGGGCCAGTTTCTGTCGAGTGTTAAGACGTACTAGCGACTGCGAAATCCGGAATCAGAATTAAAATCCGAGCCTCCGTTAGCTCTAAGGGCCCCCCAAAACAAATCGCATATATTCCTAATGAAAAAACTTCGAAGCTCCTAAATCCCGAATCTCAGACCATCCGATGTCAATCCATATATCCACACCTCGCTACGAACGTTATGCATCTAATGATAAGCATGAGAATCATCAAAAAATATTTTAAAACCATTTTATTGGACAAAATGAGGTGCGGCCTAGCATCTAGTCGAGACCAAGTCACCCAGGCCGACCACCTGGTGACGCGGTGCCCCAAAAAGTCGATTTCGGCGACACCGAACAGGCACTTGGCGGGGTTCACGATCAGGCCGTGCTGGCCCAGACGTTCGAAGAGCGTGCGGAGATGGTGTCGGTGCTCTTCGCGGGACGCGCTTGCGACGACGATGTCGTCCAAGTATACGTACACAAAATCCAAGTCGCGCCAGACGCTGTCCATGAGGCGCTGGAACGCCTGAGCCGCATTCTTCAAACAGGAAGGGCATCCGAAGAAATTCGAAAAGACCGAACGGCGTGATGACGGCCGTCTTTGGGATGTCCTCCGGCCTGACGGGTACCTGGTGGTAACCACGTATGAGGTCCACCTTCAAGAAGAAGGACATATTCGCCAAGCGGGCGGAAAAGTCCTGAATATGGGGGACGGGGTAACGGTCGGGGGTGGTGGCGTCGTTGAGACGGCGGTAGTCCCCGCACGGTCACCATTCCCCGCCGGGCTTGGGCACGATGTGGAGCGGCGATGCCCACGTGCTCTCTGAGCGCCGCACGATGCCGAGCCGCTCCAGCGTAGCAAACTCCACTTTAGCTACCGCGAGCTTCGTCGGCTCGAGGCGGCGTGCCCGGACGTAGACCGGTGGCCCGGCGGTGGGGAAGTGATGTTCCACCCCGTGCTTGATGGTCCCCGCCGAGAAGGTGGGCCTCGTGAGGGCCAGGAAACCCGCGAGGAGGCGGGTGAATTCGTTCGCTGCCGGAAGCGTGCAGATGAACCTGGCCGGAACGGAACCGCTCAGCAAGCCGCTCGGCGAGCCGCTCGATGAGCCGCTCAGTGAGCTGCTCAACGAGGCGGGCAGCATGCACGCGAGCGAGCTGAACGTCTCAGCCTGGACAAGCCTTCTGTGCTTGACGTCGACCAACAGGCCATTGGCACAGAGGAAGTCCGCGCCGAGCAGTGCCATAGGCACGTCGGCAGTGACGAACGACCACCGGAAAACCTGCCCCCCGAACCGCAGAGAAAGGCAGCGTTTTCCGTACGTGCGAATGGGCGTACCGTTGGCAGCAAGCAGCACGGGGCCCCGGCCCGTGGACTGCTTGTCGGACGTACCGGCGGGAACGACACTCACCTGCGCTCCCGTGTCGCACAGGTAACGGCGCCCGGATAAGGTGTCCGTTATGTATAGGAGGCTGTTTAATCGGCCGGCGCTCAGTGCCACTACCGAGGGCCGGCCCGGGCGTTTCCCGACCTGCCGAATGAGCACGGCGGGCGACATTGCCGAGCCTCGTGGCCGAACCTAGCGTGGAAATGGCACCAGGTTTGCGGCGAAGCCAGATGTCTATAAAGTATGTACAATTAGAATGTGAGCATGTCTGTAAAGTATGTGCAATCATAATGTGAGCACGTGTATAAATTATGTACAATTAAAATGTGAGCACATCTATAATGTATGTACTGTACAATTAGAATGTGAGCACATCTATAAATTATGTACAATTAGAATGTGAGCACGCCTATAATGTATGTACAATTACAATGTGAGTACATTTATAAAGTATGTACAATTAGAATGTGAGCACGTCTATAAAGTATTTTCCTGTGGATGACTCTATTAAGACATAGCGTCCACGGATGGCTAATCGAACTTACTTCGAGACGTTTCCAATTGATGGCGGATGATACGCGAGCAGGGGAGTGTTTGGGGGAGAATGCCCACTTACCTACATGGCCCCGCACAGTCTTCACCTGCAAATTAATAAATCAAACCAAAAACGGATGTAAAATGTACAAAAATAAATATTTATTAACGGAACCCGAGAACAATGGATGTGACGATAAATAATTAAGACCTAGGTTGGGATTCCACTCACAGACTTCAACAACAGCACAGGGGAAGGAATTAAGCAAATAAATCGTTGTGGGCTGCGGGTGCGTCTTATCTGTCTGGATGTGGTCGTCAGGAATTGTCAGGGATGGTCAGCTCCAATCGCAGTCGTCCGACCACACTCCGGTTGGTGCAAACCCCAGCCTCGCTGCACGGTCTGTCCCACACCACACCACACAGCACAGCACTTGCACGCAGGCACCAGGAGAGGATGAACAACAGGGGAGGATGATCGTCAGCTCTCAATCACCAAAGTCCAAACGGGAACGAGAAGCAAGGACAGAAGGGATGTCCAAGGAGGAAGGAAGCCAAAACGAGAAGGAAAGCCTCAGCAAAGGACTTCTGCGACTCACTGGGACTGACACAATCTGTCAATTTCCCGACCCGGATCTCAGTCAACGGAGCATCTTCTCTTCTAGACTTGGTTATGACTAACTTCCCTGCAAATGTCTGCTGCTCTTCTTCTGCTCCAATTGGCTCATCTGATCATGTGCTTGTTAAAGTGGACATCTCTCTGACCATTCTCAGAGAGCCTCCTCAGCGTTGACGCGTCTGGCATTTCACTCAAGCCAACTGGCATGAAGCCGCCATTAATCATCTGGACTGGTCTCCCATCCCAACCACCTCTGACATCAACTCATCCTGGGAATTCTTCCAAAGTAAATTGCTCTCTCTCATGCATTTATCCCATCTCGTCTTCAGTTATCATACCCTTCCTCCCGTCTATCGTACACGGAATCTTGTGGTGAGGCAGTTGCCCAGAAACAACTTGCCTTCACCTACTGGAAAGCAAATCCTGCAGGAGGAAATCTCATTTCCTTTCACAAAGCCCAAAACAAGTGTGTGTCCACCCTCAGGAAAGCCAGCAAAGAATATCTCTCCACTCTCAAGACCGAACTCTCAAACCGGTCTCCCTCTTCCAAATCCTGGTGGCGTCTGGTCAAATCTGTTTCTTGTGCTTGTTCCCCCTCCATCCCCTCCCTTACCTCAAATGGCTACACAGCTGACTCCGCACGTGAAAAAGCTGAATGCCTCAACTCTGTGTTTGCCTCTAAATCTTGTGTCCCAAACCTATCCCTCTCTGTACCCACCATACACAGTCGTACCCAGCTGCTCCTGGAGTCTGTGTCCATTTCTCCTGCCAAGTTGGAGAAGTTTCTGTCAATCCTCGACTCTGATTCTGCAAATGGACCAGATGGCATCAGCCCACGGGTCCTAAAATCCAGCTCTGCCGCTCCTTCACTCCCTCTCTCTGTTCTCTTCACCCTCTCATTTGCTCAAGGTCATCTGCCCTCAGCTTGGAAATCAGCCAACATCACTGCTTTACACAAAAAATGTGCAAAAACTGATCCTTGCAACTACAGACCAATCAGCCTTCTCCCAATTATCAGCAAAGTCATGGAATCCATCATTGCTTCGGATATGAAATCTTTCCTCTTCTCCAATGGCTAGATCTCTGATCATCAATTTGGTTTCAGACCAGGTCACTCTACTCTGGACATGCTGCTTCTGCTGCCTCAACAATGGATGGAGGTCCTCAATGCCAAACAGGAAATTAGAGCTGTTTCCCTTGACATATCACGTGCCTTCGATACGGTCTGGCACCCCGATCTGCTCACCAAACTCTCCTCCTATGGTATCCATGGAAATCTCCATGCATGGCTTGCAGACTTCCTCTCTAGTCGAAGTCAACGTGTGGCCCTGAATGGGTTTCTCTCATCTCCCCTTCCTGTTCAGGCTGGAGTTCCCCAAGGCAGTGTTCTGGGCGCTGTGCTTTTTCTGGTCTTAATCAATGATCTCTCTGACTCTCTTGAAAATCCTCTCTATCTCTTTGCTGATGACTCCACTCTCTGCCACTCCATTCCTCATCCCTCAGATCGGCAGTCTGCAGCCTCCTCACTCTCTGCAGACCTGGAAAAAATCACAAACTGGTCAAACAAGTGGAACATGTCTTTCAATCCTGACAAATCTCACACTCTAACTATGTCTCTCCAAAAAGACCGACTGGACAACCCTCCCATCCACTTTTTGAACAATCTTCTCCAAGAAGTTCTGTCACTCAAGCTTTTGGGTCTCACTATCTGCCATGATCTTT
This sequence comes from Myxine glutinosa, assembly GCF_964187855.1. Taxonomy (NCBI): domain Eukaryota; kingdom Metazoa; phylum Chordata; class Myxini; order Myxiniformes; family Myxinidae; genus Myxine; species Myxine glutinosa. Next base: position 48,363,800 of record NC_136267.1, read on the forward strand.
CCTGGGAAAACCACATTTCCAATCTGGCCTCCAAAGCCAGTCGCTGACTGGGCATCCTCCGTCGTGCGAAGTCCTTCCTTGGCACACCTGAGCCAACTCCTCACCACATACAAGGCTTTCATCCACAGCTCAATGGAATACTGTTCTCCCCTCTGGGCCGGTGCTCCTGCCTTACACCAAGCTCGGCTTCACGCTGTTGAAACCAAAGCTTTCAGAATCATTGGAATCTCCCGCAATGAAGCTAACTCCGAGGGCCTTTCACTTATTCACCGCAGGCAGGTTGGTGGTCTTTCTGTCCTCTATCGACTCCTCTCCGGCTTTGCTCCCCCAGCTCTCTCTGGGCTCTGTCCCCCAAATATTTCTACAGATCGCACCAGATCTGCCAGCAAAACCTTTTATGGTTAAACTGCCAAAATCAAGACTCTCTGCTCACCTTCACTCCTTCATTCCTCTTTTATCCCGCCTCTGGAACAAACTCCCTCATTCTCTTCAATCCCACTCCTCCCTCCAGGTCTTTAAAACAGCTGTTCACCACCATCTCTTATCTTCCCCAATCCAAAACCTTGATCTTTTCTACCCCCGCTATTTTCACCCCAGACACACTTTGAAATACCAACTTCTATCCTGGAAGCCCTTTCAGTGTCCTTGTGTTTTATACTTCTCCCACCCCCCCCCCCTCCCTTCACCTTCACACGCCTCCACCCCCCAAGCCATCTCCCTCCCACAGACCTCCCGATGTCCCTGCTCCCAAATGTTGTATTTGTGCGCTTCCCCTTCTCTCCCCATCTTGTCTGCTGCTCCCCTTATTATATGTTTTATGTGTCTGCTTGATTTTTTGTGTGATAAATGTTAGCTCTTTCACGAGCCTCGATCCTGTATGCACAAAAAAAAAAAAATGTCGGCTCGCCCGTCGTTTTGTCAATCGCCACTGACGTCAGCTCTCTCTCTCTCTCTCTCTCTCTCTCTCTCTGCCAATCAGTGCATCGCTTGCTCGTAACGTTTCGCGCCTCCTGGCGTTTTTCCCCCAATGAGCGTGTCGCTTGTTGGTGATGTTTTGCGATCTCCACATTGATTGGTTGAGCGTCTCGTGCCTTTTGTGTTACGTCATCGTGTGACACGTCATTGTCGGTGGCCAATCAGTGTGGCACGTCCTTCACCTCCCTTCCTCTCCAATCGGTGCTCGGGTTGTTGCTCGCCCCTCCCCCTGTCAATCACGAGTTCTCCTGGGCATGGCTCTCGGCCTGCCTGTCCGATGTTTGCTGCCCTGCCGGTGTTGTCAGCCCAAGTGCGTGGTCACTTGCTGTTTGTTTGTCCGTACGTCATTGTGGCGGCGGGGGAATTTAATTAATGTGGTGCTCTGTTGGGCCTAACTAATGTATGTGATGTATTGCCATAAGGGACACCGGAATGATCTCACACACGAGGTTTCACACACGCGGGAATTCACATAAACCCTAGAACTACTTGACATGCCCCATTTCTCGTAATGGGGACAAAGATACACCTTAATCCGAACAAACCGCCTCCACAGAACTTATTACAGGTGAGGTTCCCCATCACGACAGTCGAAGCACCTACCTATGCAAATCTGCCTGGATCTATATATGCCCTACCCAACCGACATAACAGTATGTACAATCATAATGTGAGCATGAGTATAAAGTAGGTGCAATTAAAATGTGAGCACATCTATAAAGTATGTACTCTTACAATTATAATGTGAGCACATCTATAAAGTATGTGCAATCATAATGTGAGCACGTGTATAAAGAATGTACAATTAGAATGTGAGCATGTCTATAAAGTATGTACAATTAGAATGTGAGCACGTCTATAAAGTATGTACAATTAGAATGTGAGCACATCTATAAAGTATGTACAATTAGAACATGAGCACGTCTATAAAGTATGTACAATTAGAATGTGAGCACGTCTATAAAATATGTACAATTAGAATGTGAGCACGTCGATAAAATATGTACAATTAGAATGTGAGCACATCTATAAAGTATGTGCAATTAGAATGTGAGCACTGAGCACGTCTATAAAGTATGTACAATTAGAATGTGAGCACATCTATAAAGTATTGTTACGTTTGTAGGGGGTAGGCAATACTTTAGTCCAAGTGGAATTGCATCGGTGGTGTGATCCGACTGCCATGAAGAAGAAGAAACCTTGATGTCTCATAAGTAGGAAATTTGTTTAGACCGGATGTCGTGAAAGTGTATTTTCATCCCCATGAGAGGGGTGGAGTTTGTTAATTAGCTAGGGATTAAGGGTAAATTAATCCCCTGTATGTAATTGCCTCTGTAATCTTTTCCTGTGTTCCTTATGACATCGCACTACGTACTATAGCCAAGCTAAGCAACCGACACCATAATTAAGAATGCTAAAAAAAAACCAACTGGAAACCAGATATCGAACACTACCGCTGATAACATCGACTTGGTGAGCATACAGGCACAAAAGATCCGTGAGGACCCGCCCCGAAGAGCAGTGATTGGTCCGGAATTTGGGTCAAGTAAGGACGGCTAAGATGGGACTCGCTGATAGGGGGGGAGGCGGAGTCGTCATGCGATGACATCAGAGCCTTGACTATAAAGGAACGCTCGGCCGACATTTTCTCCTCTTGGCTTTAACGAAGAACGATCGAGTCCCGACTCCTCTCTTGGCTTTCCCCTCTTCTTGATTGCCGCTATCCTCTTCTTCGTCCTTGTTGAGTCCTGGTTCATAGTGAAAGGAGAACATTTTCCTCTTCTCGTTCTGGATCCCAAAGTGAATGGTCGCTATTGCTCTTGCACAAGGAAGCTTCATCACAAATGGTTGTGTTCCGACATCTTGACAATGATTGTGAGGAGGAGTAACTGCAGACCGAGAACTGCAGTTTCCCAAGCAAGAACGATGAGTGGACGGGCGCTGCCTGCTCGCTGCGCTCTCGACGAAGCCAGGAGTGAGTGGACACGCAGCGAGGCCTAGTTCGCGCCATCAAACACATTTTCCCGCAGAGGGCGCAAAGGGGGTTTTGACAATTCCTGACGAGATTCAAGAGCCGATTTGAGCCAAGTGCCACAACCTACACATTTATTTTTCAGTTATTTTATCCCTTGTCTGTATTCGGGTCTGTGCGGCAGCGATCCAAAGAGGAATTTAGTTCATCTTGCATTTTCTTTGTTACCGGCATTTTGGTGAATAAAGCCGGAATTTTCTTGTACATTTTAATTCTGTGTCGGTTTGAGTTGATTTATTTGCAGGGTCGTGGACGTCGGGTGGAGCCATCCAGGTAAGTTCGTCATCCCCCTTCCCCTCGCGTGTAACGAAGGTCCGCCATTGAATTGAACGTCTCGGAGTGTCAAGCTCGTTTGGTCATCTGTGTAACCCTGTGGTGTTCACCAGAGGGTAGACACAGGACAACTGATGTCAGGAGTGTGGGATTTGGACTCGACAGGCACTCGGTGTTCGGGGGTTGCAAGATCGACACCCGCTGGGTAAAAAAAATAATAATGATAATTGCGCCCAGCATTTGGAATTCAAAAGTTTTAACGATTGTATTTCCCTCGTAGAGGGGAAGGTAATTGTAGTACCATGGTGTCCAAATTTTGTAGTGAATTGGTGTGCGAAGCGCAACATCGCGTTTTCAAAAAAAAAAAAATCTTGTTTGTTTCAGAATCTACAGAATCTTGCTCCTCACAGTCTGAGAGTCCTTTAGGTGCTTTTTTGCAAACTCCAAGCAGGCTTTCATATGTCTTCGACTGAGGAGAGGCTTCCGTCTGGCCACTCTGCCATAAAGTCCAGATCGGTGGAGTGGTGCAGTGATGGTTGTCCTTCTGGAAGTTTCTCCCATCTCCACACAGGATCTCTGGAGCTCAGCCAGAGTGACCATCGGGTTCTTGGTCACCTCTCTTACCAAGACCCTTCTCCGCCGATTGTTCAGTTTGGCGGGGCGGCCAGCTCTAGGAAGAGTCCTGGTTGTTCAAAACTTCTTCCATTTAAGAATTATGGAGGCCACTGTGCTCTTGGGAACCTTCAATGCAGCAGAGTTTTTTTTTTCTAGGCTTCCCCAAATCTGTGCCTCGACACAATCCTGTCTCTGAGCTCTGCAGGCAGTTCCTTCGACCTCATGGCTTGGTTTTTGCTCTGATATGCATTGTCAGCTGTGAGACCTTATATAGACACGTGTGTGCCTTTCCAAATCAGATCCTATCAATTGAATTTGCCACAGGTGGACTCCAATCAAGGTGTAGAAACATCTCAAAGATGATAAAGAGAAATGGGAGGCACCTGAGCTAAATTTCAAGTGTCATAGCAAAGGGTCTGAATAGTTATGTAAATGTGATATTTCAGTTTTTTCTTTTTAATAAATTTGCAAAACTTTCTAAAATGCTGTTTTCTCTTTGTCATTATTGGGTATTGATTGTAGATTGATGAGGGAAAAAATGAATTTAAACGATTTCAGCATAAGGCTGCAACATAACAAAATGTGAAAAAAGTGAAGGGGTCTGAATACTTTCTGAATACACTGTATATACATACATATATATATATATGTATATATATATATATATATATATTGTTACGGAAACGGACAGGGCTTCCCTCGTTGCCCTGCGGAGATCAACCCACCGTTCCTTCTACTAACCACTCTCCGTTCCTGGTCGTCCCAATGCTCTCTCCCGCCCGCAGCGCCGCCAGGGTATTCGGGCCAGAAAGTCGGAATGGGCCTTCCCGGGACCTGAGTGCAATGCTCGGTCGTGAGACAGGGAAGAGACGGCCGTTCGAGCTATGGTTTTAGGTTACCGAGCGGGTTTAGTAACCCGTAGTTCGAACCATTAACAAGCTACACCCGATTATAACGTTGGCCAAATCGCACTATGCTAAATCAATGATAGAAAGGACACGACGACTGGGAAAGATGAAACGACGCAAGGGGGTACAGTTCTCAAGACCTCCGGAGGAGGGTGTAATTACAGTGGTGGAGAAAAGGGGTAGATTTCAAGGCAGAGTGAGGTAAAGAACACAGAAGAGATGGGCACTTAAATACAGACTTATTTATGCCCAGACAGACCACGGACAAACGGACAAGGCAGACTCACACAGGGGTTGATGGCAGGAATGGACAGGTAGATCGATGGCACAAGGTGCACCTTGGCTCGGGGACAGGATAAAGCACAGTCCAAAGATGCAGGGAGGTCTCACTGAACGGCAGAGGTCTCACAGCGCTCGGAGGGTACATCTCTCTTGCTTCAAGCTCAGCGCGCATCTGACGTCACCTCTCTCTCTCCTGCGCATCTCAACGGGGAGTGACACGCCCTCGGCTGGTTGGTTCCGCCCCAACTGGGGCCGGTCCGCCACTTCCATTGGGTGCGGGGGTTACCGGGCTCCGCCCTTGACGAGGAGCCGACAGGGAGCCATGTTCTGCCCCTGTTTGGTAACCCCGTCGAGCACATGTCCGATGGCGGCTCGTAGGGAAGGCCTGGTGTCCTCCCACCACTCCTACCAACCAAGCCGGAGTGAGGACGCGCACTCCCTGTGCTCATTGTTGTTGTTGTTGTTGTTGTTGTTGTTGTTGCTGCTGAAGAGAACTGTGAGGAAGAGCTGCGGGGAGGTATTGGGAGGTCCTAAACTTCCTAATGGTGCCATACAATCACATTCTGGTGCAACGAAGGGTCAGAATTAATGTAAACGAATCCTTAACTGACATAGACTAAGAATAACTAACAAGATGTCCTATAGTTGTCTACATGAGATGCGGTGGACCTGGATGCGACATTTAATGGGGGAAATAGGGGGAGGTCGGGTCTACAGAGTGTTGTTTACAGAAAATGGGACTAGGGAATGGGGGATTGGGGAGAGTTGGGAATAGTGTAGCAGCATAGCAAACCTGTTGTGCATTTTGTGATACAAGCACCAAATTTGGCACAAATGTACATTAATATGTTGCGAACATTTTCAGATATTGCGCCACTTGAAATTCCGTAATTTTTTTTTTCAAATTTTTTAAAATTTCGTAATTTCAAATTTTTCGGGTGACACCGTCACAATTTCGGTCTTCGAGGCTGGCCGATATAGTGGGGCGGCTTAGCCCAAATATTCAAAAGAATTGTGCATTTTGTGATACAAGCACCAAATTTGGCACAAATGTACATTAATATGTTGCGAACATTGTGTGGTCAGCAATGAAGACGAGAGTCTGAATTACATGTATGCAAAAGACCTTGTGAACCAGTGAAACAAATACACGGGTAAGCATGAATTAAATCTAGGGCATGATATAATTTCCATGATGTTTACCTCTACACTCAATGGTGGAAGGAGGTAATGTTTTGATCCCAGCTTGTCTGTATGTCTGTTTGTCTGTTAGTCCACAAAATTCAAGACAAAGCTTGTAGTAGTGGTAGTTGTAGTGGTAGTGGTGATAACAGAAATTGTTATATAGAACTGAACTTATATTATTATTATATGCAGAAAATAACTTCATTTCTATATGCCCTGCAGTGGACAGGTTAATTGGTTTATGCACTGAAGGGGTCACCCTGGTGTGCACTGCTGTGTTCTGCCTCACTGAGTTGTTCAGGTATGATGTACTCAGCACAAGCTTCCGGTCGGCCCGGAGGTGGGGGTGCGGGGCCTGTCACGGAACGTCAAAACAAACGGCCTGCCGGGGCCGCCCAAAAGTCGGGCGTGAGGGGCGCGTCCACTAATGGAACGCCTCTCGCTTCCCAGATCGAGGGCCACGTGGTCAGGAGAACCTCGTCCCTTCCGGTCACACTTTGCCTATCGGCCGGCCTCGAAGACCGAAATTGTGACGGTGTCACCCGAAAAATTTGAAATTACGAAATTTGAAAAAATTTGAAAAAAAAAATTACGGAATTTCAAGTGGCCCAATATCTGAAAATGTTCGCAACATATTAATGTACATTTGTGCCAAATTTGGTGCTTGTATCACAAAATGCACAATTCTTTTGAATATTTGGGCTAAGCCACCCCACTAGAAGTATTGAGGAAATAGGGGAATATTTACAAGCGGATATGGATGGATGCAAATCCCATATCCGCAACACTACACCCTTCTCGACCTCGGGGCGTCCCGACCCGATAAAGTTTTACCTACTTTAGTGTGGCACTCAGATGTAGTTCCCTCTACTATTAACTCAACCCTGAGTGCGACAGTTTTACAGATGTTCACAAATGAGTAAATATGTCCCCCTGCGACATTGCACCCTTCTCCTAACAGAAACACACCCACAGGATAACCGAATCGCGGAAAGCATCCTCAAACTAAACATACAGCCGGTAGGGAGCATCATTTATACAAGACTACACTGATATTTACACTACGATCCAGGACCTGTTCTTTGAGGAACACATGCAGATGTTATGCATAGGGAGAGCACGCATGCCAGCATCGATACACCAACCCACGAGTGCCCTGTGGCCCTACGGCCTTTAATAATGTGCAGAGCACCCCTTCCAAGCACCAAAAGCACCACCCCATTATGCACAGTGTTACGTGGTCCTCCCGGTGACTACCTGGTCTCGGTGACCCCCGGACCGTGAGAGGAACTCCGCCAGAAAGATATACTATTTATGCGCTTTCGTAACGCAATCAATATGAATTCCAATCAATAAGACACCCCACACCAAGGATCCGGAACAATCAATGATTGATATATTCCCCCCAAGGAATCAACAATCAACAACCATCAACAATCCACAATTAACAATCAATCACCAATATGATTAAGATGGCCATCTTTAATATATGTGTGTTCCCTTTCCCCACTCCTGACCCCTTGGGTACTCACGACCCCTTTGGTCTCTGTCCCTCACAATGTCTCTGGGCCCCTCCTGACCAAGAGGATGGTCGGCTTCTCCGCACACGGGCGGTTGAACGAACCCCTGGCTGACGTGCTCCCAAACGTGCACGTCACGTACCGGGAACAACGGTGGCAGCGCGCACCTCCTTGCCAAGCAACGCGGGCAAAGCAATGCGCGGCTTGTCCAGCGCGCGAGGCCCAAGGTGCGACCCGTACGCGTCCGTGTAGACGGTGAGGCGAACTGTGTAGGACGCTTGGTTTCGTGCACGAACCCACGGCAACTTGATGTGTCAAGGGGTAATTCCTTTCGCCAGATGGGTTTCCCAACTCAGCGTCAGACGCTGCTCGATATCTATGTTCGATACCCTCGCCTCGGAGCTCGGCGAGGAAGAAGAAGATCGTCGCTTCTCCAGGACCTCGTGTCTTTTCTTCTTCCGTTTCCGGTCTCCTTTTTCCCAGAAGGGCTCCTGACCCTTTAATCACAACAACCTTCAATCGACTACACATTAATAAGCAAAGACCTGAATAGTAATTCACGTACATTAACATAAATCCATAACACTCCCCCCCTTCAAGAAAGAAAGTTTGAACCCAGCGAAAACTTTCTTTGCCGGCCAACTTTGATAAACAAACCAGATAACTCACACCCCAAAATCAACATTTCCCCCCGGGCACAATTATCACTTAAAAATAAAGCAACAAAATTTCACACAATCCCCTAGATTAATTCCCTCTGGACCAAGCGTCAACCACTTCTAGTTTCTCTTGAATGACGGTTAAGAGGTGGTGACCAAAGCCCCCAAATTTAAACCTCTCTATAGCACTTTTTCGGGAGGCCCAGCTGAGTATTCCCTACATGGACGCCTTAAGGAATGTGGAGTTCACGGTTAGTCCGGGGAGGAAAGTTCATTACATGGACGCCTTTAAGAACGTGGAGTTCACGGTTAGTCCGTGCAGGAAAGTTCACTACCTGGACGCCTTTAAGAACGTGGCGTTCACGGTTAGTCCGTGTAGGAGCCCCGGCTCGGCGGCTCCCCCGTATATAGTGCTTCAACTTCGCCAGACTCCTAACAGTTACGGTGGGACCCCTTGTCCCAGCCGTTACCTGACTGGCGGTCTCCTTCTCGGCCAGTGCTCTGACATTCATTCTTTCGGGAGGTGCCGTAACTCTGGGAGCCTCCATAGTAATATCGGCTGCTGCCCACACCAAAACTACCGCCAAGTGGTCCTCTTCTGTAGACCTCTCGACGCCTATGAAATGCCTTCCCTACTGTTATGGTCCGACCTTCCAAATCCTTACCATTCCAATTCTTCTCTGCCTCACTGGCGTCTCTTGTGCTTGCAAATGTGACAAAGCCGAACCCTCTTGACCGTTGCATTTCCCTGTCTTTTACCACCCGTACTTCCACCAGCGGCCCATATCTGTTGAAGACAGAGGTCAGAACTTCTTCCTCTGTGTTGAAGTTCAGTCGCCCTACAAATAACTTGGAACTTTTGTCGCCATCCCGAGCTGGTGTGGTGTTATTTTCCCTGCTGTGCTCTTTACCAACCCTCGGGTTACCATAAATTTGCCCCCCGGCCAAATCATTCCCGATAATCACAGATACTCCCTCTACAGGAAGCGTGGCTTGTAAACCGACGGTGACCGGTCCTGACACCAAATCGGATTCCAAATGGATGACATGAAGTGGGGCACTAACACAGCCACCGATCCCTTGTAACCGAACACTATCACCAGTTGCGGTACTCTTTGACAATGGCAAAATGCCTTCAAGCATTAAGGATTGATGGGCTCCTGTGTCCCTCAAAACCCTAACCGGTCTTGGGTTAGTCAAGTCTCCCTTGAGTGAGACCAACCCCTCATAAATAAATGGTTGGTAACTCTTCTGTGGGCGATTTCTTACGCTTGCCATCGCATTCGGAGTGGTAATAGTCGGACTCCGCTCTGGGTTTTCCCTTTTCATGAGGTAACAACTGGACATCAAGTGTCCAGGTTTCTTGCAAAAAGCGCAAGTAGGCCCGGAGGAAAAACTCATGGTCTGCCTCGGGCCCCCCGAAAAATAAGTTTGTCTTGGGCCCGTAGCCCCCTGATTTCGAACAGTTTGGGTATCAGCGTTGTCCCCATAATCCTCTCGAGGCCACCACCATGTATTGTCGTTCTCCGCACCTGCTGTTCCACACCTCCCCTGCGGAGATCTAGGTGAGGAGTTAGGTTCGTGGACCCCTATCCGGTGTGTTAAGGCATAATCATCGGCCATGGTGGCTGCGTCCCACAACGTCGGTACTTTCTTTTCCTGCAGGTACACTTTGATGTCCTCGTGGACACACTGTTGAAATTCCTCCACCAGGATCAAGTCACGCAATGTTTCGAAGTCTTTCCCGACTCCTTTTGACTCACACCACCGATCAAACATGTTTTCTTTCACTCTGGCAAACTCCACATGGGTCTCACTCTCCCTCTTCCTGGCATTCCTGAATTTTTGCCGGTAAGCTTCCGGAACCAACTCATAGGCTTTGAGGATGTGCTTCTTCAATACCTCATAATCTGCACATTGGTCCATTGGTAGCGCCGAATAAATCTCTTGAGCTTTTCCCACCAGCACACTTTGCACTAGTATGGTCCAGGCCTCCTCCGGCCAGTTTAACTGTCGAGCCACTTTCTCAAAGTGTGGAAAAAATTTAGCGACTTCCTTTTCACTGAAGGGTGGAACCAGCCTCACATGTCTGCCCACATCCGAGGTTTTCTGGCTAGGTGTCGACCCCGTCAGCAAGGGTGGTACCTCTCCCCGTTCTCTCATTAACTCCAGCTCCTTGAATTTAATCTCTTGCTGAAGTGCCAGATCACGTTCCTTCAACTCCCTTTCGGCTTTTCTCTCCTCTGCTTCGAGTTCCCGGGCAGCTCTCCTCTCCTCTGCTTTTCTCCCTTCTAACCTTTCCTGGAGTTCTCGTTCCACTCTCCTTTTCTCTGCTTGTTTCTCTTCTCTCCTCTCCTCTGCTTTCCTTTCTTCTTCTGCTCTTTCCTTTTCTGCTTTCCTTTCTTCTTCTGCTCTTTCCTTTTCTGCTTTCCTTTCTTCTTCTGCTAACCTTTCCTGGAGTTCTCGTTCCACTCTCCTTTCCTCTGCTTGTTTCTCTTCTCTCCTCTCTTCTGCTCTCCTTTCTTCTTCTGCTCTTTCCTTTTCTGCTTTCCTTTCTTCTTCTGCTCTTTCCTTTTCTGCTTTCCTTTCTTCTTCTTTTAACCTTTCCTGGAGTTCTCGTTCCACTCTCCTTTCCTCTGCTCGTTTCTCTTCTCTCCTCTCTTCTGCTTTCCTTTCTTCTTCTTTAATCCGTTCCTGGCTCCGTAATTGCAACTCCAGTTTCCGGAGCTCAACGTCTTCTGGTTCTTCGGGTAGCCACTGCCAGGCTAACTCGTCCCATGTTCCTAATCCCACCATAGACTGTATCACCGTGGTCTGCAACTCTGCCTTCCTCAAATTAGTTCGGACCTCCAAGTTAAAATGTTTGGCCAATTTCAAGAGGTCCGACTTTAGTAACGCTCGGAACTGTGCCTCACTCGGGGTTACCGCAAAGTTCTGTGCCACAAACGCCATGGTGCCTATCGTTAACACCTGTTAACCTTCACCCAAGACTTTACCCCCAATTTCCCCAAACATTTACCAATTAATACTTAATTAATAAATTTTAATTAATAAAAAAATTATTTTATACAATTTTAGATCCCGGACGTAGACCCAATTGCGAATCCGCAAATCGTAATTTGGACGAGCCCCCAATTCTGTTACGTGGTCCTCCCGGTGACTACCTGGTCTCGGTGACCCCCGGACCGTGAGAGGAACTCCGCCAGAAAGATATACTATTTATGCGCTTTCGTAACGCAATCAATATGAATTCCAATCAATAAGACACCCCACACCAAGGATCCGGAACAATCAATGATTGATATATTCCCCCCAAGGAATCAACAATCAACAACCATCAACAATCCACAATTAACAATCAATCACCAATATGATTAAGATGGCCATCTTTAATATATGTGTGTTCCCTTTCCCCACTCCCGACCCCTTGGGTACTCACGACCCCTTTGGTCTCTGTCCCTCACAATGTCTCTGGGCCCCTCCTGACCAAGAGGATGGTCGGCTTCTCCGCACACGGGCGGTTGAACGAACCCCTGGCTGACGTGCTCCCAAACGTGCACGTCACGTACCGGGAACAACGGTGGCAGCACGCACCTCCTTGCCAAGCAACGCGGGCAAAGCAATGCGCGGCTTGTCCAGCGCGCGATGCCCAAGGTGCGACCCGTACGCGTCCGTGTAGACGGTGAGGCGAACTGTGTAGGACGCTTGGTTTCGTGCACGAACCCACGGCAACTTGATGTGTCAAGGGGTAATTCCTTTCGCCAGATGGGTTTCCCAACTCAGCGTCAGACGCTGCTCGATATCTATGTTCGATACCCTCGCCTCGGAGCTCGGCGAGGAAGAAGAAGATCGTCGCTTCTCCAGGACCTCGTGTCTTTTCTTCTTCCGTTTCCGGTCTCCTTTTTCCCAGAAGGGCTCCTGACCCTTTAATCACAACAACCTTCAATCGACTACACATTAATAAGCAAAGACCTGAATAGTAATTCACATACATTAACATAAATCCGTAACAACAGTCAGCACCATCCGGTGCACCAATAAAGTGTTGAATAAAAATGCACAATCAAGTGTCCATGGTCACCGGTGGTGTCGCAGCCGGCCGATGTTCTGCCGCTGGTCTTGTCTTCATGGAGTGCACTTGGCCTTCTGGCTTCTGGCCTATTTAGAAATAAAGAAAGGCACCAACCGCGTCCATTTCTTAATTGTGGCCGTCAGGGGGGCCAACTAAAAGTGGTTCACCTGTATGGCATAGGTGCCACGTTGACCCAGAGGTCCATCAACGGGTGGTGCTTGACCGCAAAAGAACTGCGGTCCATTGTGGGTGGCCACAAAAATTGCGGTCCATATGGTGTATCGATCCAGGCAGCAAGCAGCGGAAGTACAGGCCCACAACTGTGGAGCCAGCACCTCTCTCTCCTCTCTCTCCGCCCCAAAGCCAGATCCTCGGAGGTGGGAGACAAAAGAAGACAGGTGAGTAAGGTGGTAAGGGCGCAAAAGTGCACGCAATATAAGATAATGCACACTGGGGGCACATGGGAACCAGGTGAGACAGGTACGTTCCTACCGTACGCCCCCCCCCCCCACCAGGTAACCTACATTGCCCCTCCCTTACCCCTTACTGTATCCACAAAACACAACACTACACATAAACATCTACTTTACACATCAACAAACGTCCCTACTGTCTTCCCCGTTCCTCCCATAAACCAAATTCGTCTTCTCTCCCTCCGAACCAATCAAATTTGCCATTTCCAACTCTCATCAAAATTTGCCATCTCCAACTCAACATCAAAATTTGCCATCACCAATTCATCATCAGTCCCTCCTAAGGAGGGAGAGATGGAATCACCCCAATGTCTCATCCACGTCGTGATGCGTCTCACAAATCCAAACAGCAATTCTCATTTCCTGCAACACAAAACAAAGAAAACACAGGTGTGGAGTCATCATCATCACCTCTGGTAAGTGGCTGCGTATGGTGCGACAGGTTCATCAATCCTAACTATTTCCTAAATGACTTTAACAACTTTACATTACCCGGGGTCTTTCTCCTGCCAAACCATTGGCCCTCATTACTCTATGTGGTTCGAAGAACCAAAATCCCATTGACCATCTGTGGTGCACACCATCAATTTGGGTCTCACTCCCCGATTCAACACTCGGTGCTCCCGCACAATTTCGGTGGCTGGGTCGTGTGACGTTCCCAGCAGGTCCGCCCACCTGCACACCTCCACCACTGTTGTTGCCTACCGAGCTCACCTGCTCCTCACCCTAACCTAACTAACTGGGGAAGGCCCTCTCGCACTCACTCCCTCGGTGCCCTCTCTGGCACGGGCTGCCCGATCCACACCCGGGATCCTCAGGCACCCACTGACACTAACGGCTCCCAGAGCCCACCTGCGGCCTCACCTGGCCGACATCTAACAGTGGCGGAGTGCCCAACCATTCACACTCATACTAACAGGCCACACGACCAGCCAATTTCACCACACCAATGCACCCATCCACAATACCATTCTGCAACCGCACCACAAATGCCAATATCCAACCACAATTTACCTATACCTTCTAACTACTCTTTAAACTACCCTCCCCGGGTACTCGTGAAAGGGGTCCACTCTTCCCCCATCCACACCTTCGCACCATGCACACCACTCCGTACCACTTACTCCAACTCTCTCCACACCACTCCTTTTCTGCTCCATATATTCCACACACCTGTACTTGCACACCTGTGCTCTCATACTTGGTGCCGCCTGCACCCTTCTCTCCCCCAAGCGCATTCGCGCTGATCCACAACACTCACTACTCACCATGACACTCATCCGCAATGCTCTCTCATTCATCACTTGTACACTCACACACACCTCGGAGCATTGCCTCACCAATGCCTCATTCGAAGCTGCTCAGTGGTGCTCACCAGCACTTCCATTCACACTGCATCATCTGCTCTGTCTACTCCCTTCTAAAACTCGCGCTCCTCCATCTTCCCTTACACTCAGCGCTCCCACGTCATTGTCAAACACTAAGCTACTACGTCCCCACTACAGGTACCAAGTCTCCTACTTAAATCTTGTCACCTATAGTCACCTCTAGTCCCTATCAATATAACCAAGCTCTCCCTGGCTCGGTTGGCATAGCCACCCCATAAACTATAGCGCATTTGCCCCCATCATGGGAAGGGTGGCAGGGATGCCACCCTTACCCACGCTCGTAGAACGCTCGTAGATCACTCTTGCCGTCATACGGCGCGAGTGGGACCTTGTGGGACCACCTCGTATGTGAGTCGTTGCCCGCCTGCCGGACCCTGTGCGTCGCCCCTTGCGGGGTCAGCACGGGGCCGAACCGGCCGGGCCCCCACAGTACATTAACCCCAAGGGGCTCCCGTGCCTCCCCTGTCCCTCTAAAAACTACCCCTGTTGGTGTTGATGCATGGGTCACGCTTCCGCAAGTCGCTACCCATTCCATACCACCACAACCTTGCTCACTCACACCTCGCACCTCTCCCATCACCGGACCCTCTCGCTCGCACCCTCGTTCCATACACTCCGGACCAGCCATACACCTCACTCTTGGCCTCTCACGAACATCCGGGTCCATCTCGACCCCCAAGCTTATTAAATCACCTGGCGCATCATACGCACGACCATATTGGTCACCACTTAAACCGGGTCCTCTTTCTCTTCGCTTCTCCTCCATCACCTGCGAATCCCTCATCCGGTTAATGAGCACATCATCACGATCCGAACACAGACTTTGGACCAATTCTTTTACTTCCTCTTTTATCTCTTTCTTATCCCCTCTCCGTCGCTTCTTAATTTCGCTCACCCCTTCTTCCACTTCTTCTAATTTCTGCTTCACCTCCTTCATCTCCTCGTGCGCCCCCTTAAGTTCTTCCTCTAACTCCACCTTATTTTTTTCTATGTGCTCCCGCACGTCCCGCTCTTTAACCTCCATCACCTCTACCACCTCATTCATTTTCCTCGTCAGGTCCTCATGTAACGTCTGACACTCTTTTTTAATTACCCCTACGTCCTTTTTCATCTCCTTCTATGTTGATTTTAAACCCTCTATTACCGCTGTGTTCTTCTTTACCTGGTCCCTCAACTCCTTTTGTCCCACTGTCAGCTGTTCTACTCCCAGCGTCAACTCCTCTATACCACCTTGCAATTTTACAGTCCCCTTTCTCACCTCCTTCTCCATGCGCTCCTCACAGTCCCTCACCTCCTCGCGCACTCCTCCGACCTCCTCACTCACACCTCTTCTGATCTCCCCTCCCATCACTTGCATCTCCTGCCCAGATGCCACCCTCATCTGCTCCATTTCCTCCCTGTGAGCATCCAATTTAGTTTCTACCCCCATTCTGACCCCCTCTATCTGCTGCCCCATTTGTTTAACTTCCCTTTCCGCTTGGTCCCTCATGTCCCTCAATTTGCCTTCCATACTGTTTTCTAACCCCTCTAACCCCTTTTTCATCCCTTCCATTTGATTCTCTTGAGCGGCCATTCTGTTCTCTACCCCCGTTAACCCATGTTTCACCCCTTCTATCCCATTGTCTAACCCCTCAAATTTCTTGTCTAACCCCTCAAATTTCTTGTCTAACCCCTCAATTTGATTTCCTAGTCGCTTCCCCATTCTGTTTTCCAATCCTACATTCCCCATATGGACGATTGCCTGTATTTGCGCCATGAGGCCCTGCATGTCAAAGCCCGCTGGTAGCGCGGGCTCGGCTACCGCGCGCTCGTACGAGGCGCCATTTTGTGCGTCTGATACCACGTGCGCAAGAGCGCCATTTTGCGCGCCTGAAACCTCGTGCGCTAGAGCGCCATTTTGTGAACCTGCCGCCCTCACTGCTTCGCTCTCCTCATGTCCCTCAATTTGGTCCTGGATCGACCCTGCCTCACTCTCCTCTACCGGAACCCAGCCGTCTTGATCTCCCATAGCGCGACTTTCAAATTTTATTATTATTATTATTATTTTTTTTTTTTTAAACTAAATATCGGGTGCTCCAATTTTGACCAAATCTTCCACAAAAAGCACAAAATTTTTAGTGCAGGACTCGAAATTCCACTCCCAGACACCAATTGTTATGGAAACGGAGAGGGCTTCCCTCGTTGCCCTGCGGAGATCAACCCGCCGTTCCTTCTACTAACCACTCTCCGTTCCTGGTCGTCCCAACGCTCTCTCCCGCCCGCAGCGCCGCCAGGGTATTCAGGCCAGAAAGTCGGAATGGGCCTTCCCGGGACCTGAGTGCAACGCTCGGTCGTGAGACAGGGAAGAGACGGCCGTTCGAGCTACGGTTTTAGGTTACCGAGCGGGTTTAGTAACCCGTAGTTCGAACCATTAACAAGCTACACCCGATTATAACGTTGGCCAAATCACGCTATGCTAAATCAATGATAGAAAGGACAGGACGACTGGGAAAGATGAAACGACGCAAGGGGGTACAGTTCTCAAGACCTCCGGAGGAGGGTGTAATTACAGTGGTGGAGAAAAGGGGTAGATTACAAGGCAGAGTGAGGTAAAGAACACAGAAGAGATGGGCACTTAAATACAGGCTTATTTATTCCCAGACAGACCACGGACAAACGGACAAGGCAGACTCACACAGGGGTTGATGGCAGGAATGGACAGGTAGATCGATGGCACAAGGTGCACCTTGGCTCGGGGACAGGATAAAGCACAGTCCAAAGATGCAGGGAGGTCTCACTGAACGGCAGAGGTCTCACAGCGCTCGGAGGGTACGTCTCTCTTGCTTCAAGCTCAGCGCGCATCTGACGTCACCTCTCTCTCTCCTGCGCATCTCAACGGGGAGTGACACGCCCTCGGCTGGTTGGTTCCGCCCCAACTGGGGCCGGTCCGCCGCTTCCATTGGGTGCGGGGGTTACCGGGCTCTGCCCTTGACGAGGAGCCGACAGGGAGCCATGTTCTGCCCCTGTTTGGTAACCCCGTCGAGCACATGTCCGATGGCGGCTCGTTGGGAAGGCCTGGTGTCCTCCCACCACTCCTACCAACCAAGCCGGAATGAGGACGCGCACTCCCTGCGCTCGTTGTTGTTGTTGTTGTTGTTGTTGTTGTTGTTGTTGTTGTTGCTGCTGAAGAGAACTGTGAGGAAGAGCTGCGGGGAGGTATTGGGAGGTCCTAAACTTCCTAACGGTGCCATACAATCACATTCTGGTGCAACGAAGGGTCAGAATTAATGTAAACGAATCCTTAACTGACATAGACTAAGAATAACTAACAAGATGTCCTATAGTTGTCTACATGAGATGCCGTGGACCTGGATGCGACATTTAATGGGGGAAATAGGGGGAGGTCGGGTCTACAGAGTGTTGTTTACAGAAAATGGGACTAGGGAATGGGGGATTGGGGAGAGTTGGGAAGTATTGAGGAAATAGGGGAATATTTACAAGCGGATATGGATGGATGCAAATCCCATATCCGCAACAATATATATATAATATATATATATATATATATATATATATATATATATATATATATATTGTTGCGGTTTTGAAAACCCACACTTGTAAATATGACATCATTAAAGGTTAAAGATAGCACCCCATAGATAGGCCACAAGCAATGCGTAGGTCACCATAGGACTTCAGTTATTCCTTAGTATGTGTTTAGACAAGGCCATTTTCCAATAGTTGAATCTGCGTTGTGTCAATCAAATAAGAATAGGCCCCCTTGCGTTCATTCCATCCATTTTGCCAGCCTCCCTCCAAGCAATGCCATTAAGCGCTAGCCATCGCCCTCGCCCTTTAGGTCCAGCGGCATGTGCAACCTTGCTGGGCTTCCGCCCAAACCAGCAGCCTTCGCTGCCCTTGAGCTTGAGCTCGCTCAAACGCTGCCATAAGCCATGAGGTGAAGCCCGGAAAAAGGGGGCGGAGCGCCAGGAAGAAGGTGTGGCCACGTCACCCAACCATCAGAGCGGGGCCGGTAAGCCATAACCAGCCAACAATTGCTGGAGGGACATCGCCTGATAGGCGTGGCTTTTGGGCTCGCGGAGCGATCGCTGGCTGGATTATAAAAGCGAGCGCACAAAGCCCTTTGACAGGACTTATTGGGAGAGCGCACATTTAAGAGGACTTGTTGGAAGCGCGCTTGGTAAACGGACTACTGTGATTTTGGAGAACCTACAGCGAAAGCGTGTGCTGAGAGGACTTGTTGGGAGAGCGCACTGGTAACAGCACTGTGAGGACGAATGCGCTTGATCGTGGTTGAAAGGACTTGCACAATTGGCGCTTGCGCACAGGACATTGGAGAGGAGGCGTTTGGCGCGAGTGTGCAACTATTACGTATGCCGCCAGGATACCAGCCTTCCCCCCGTGATATAATTGTCCGTTCGCGTTACACTGTGAAGAGCTGCCTGCCGGGTTTTCCATCGCCTGGACCAGAGCCGGATTGGAGCCTGGACGCGCTGGTGACCATCAACCTGTTCCTCTGCAATCCCCGTGTGAGTGACTGTGTGTGAGACGGGCCCGTTTGTCCAGGGAATAAGTTAAGCCTGTAATTAAGACTGCACTGTGTATCTGCTTCTTCCTCTTCCTTGTACATTCCCTTCTTTCGTTTCCTCTTCTTTCTGTACATTTGTTAATAAATTGCCCTGTTCTTTCTGGTTTCTCCTTAATCCGATCGTCCTAGTCTTTTCTCCATTGGGTAAACGTGGCACGATCGGAACCGCCATAATCGGGTATAGTCCTTGTTAACGGCCCAAATCGTGGCTCACTTCGCTCGGCGTGTCCACTAACGCCGTGGTTCGGGCGGGAGTTATTTCCTTGCTTCACGGTCGGTGTTAGTAATTAGGTATTAGGACTAAGTCGACCAATAACCCTATTTAATACCGACCGGAAAGAACGTTATAACTTCCAGGACTCGCGTCGGCCAGATAAAAGGACAAGGGGATTAACCCCCCCCTCCCCCTCCCCCACCCCTTGATAAGGGGAGAGCCGACGTCGGAGATCCGCAACAATTGGTGTCAGGAGTGGGATTTGGAACCTGGGACTAAATTTTTTTAGACCAAATTTTGGACACCAATTGTGCATATTGGCCGCAACAATTGGTGTCGGGGAGTGGGATTTGGACCCGAACCAAATTTTCTTATCTTTTGGACAAAATTTGGTCAAAATTACGAGCGGCCGAAATTTTATTAACACCCAAATTTGAATCGTGCCATGGATAGCCAAGGCGATTGGATGCCGGTGGGGGTAGAAGAAGAGGAAGGGTTAGAGGCAATCCAGGACCCCCGGGAAGAAATGGGACAATTGGGAGAGATGGAGGAGGAAATTGAAGAGGGTGCGGCAGTGGGGGTTGCAGGTGAACAAAATGGCGGCGTCTCGCACGTGGCAGTGAGTGCCAAGCCCACGGGGCCAGGGGACTTCCAATTATTTATGGCGCAAATGATGGGGTATATGGAAAAGATGGCTGACAAATCCACCAGGGAAATGAAAAAATTGTGAAATCAAATTGGGGGATTAGACAGCAAATTTGGGGGATTAGACAGCAAATTGGGGGGATTCGAAAGAAAATTGGGGGGATTAGAAAACAAATTAGGGGGCCAGTTGAAGGACATGAATGGCCAAGCCCGAGAAATAAATGAGGAGTTAGCGAGGGAGGAAGCCAGGTATGAAATAAAAGCATTGGGGAAGGACATAGACCGCAGGTCAAGCGGGAAAGGCACACGGGTATGCGACGGGGTAGCGCGACTTGAGAAGCGCGGGGAAAGTGAGTTGGAGCAAAGTGAAGTCACGTGGACTGGTATAGAAATCGTGACACGGGAGATAGGGACGCCGACGACCGCTGAATTAGAGAATTTTATTTTATTAGTACCAGCGGTCGTCGAGCTTAACAAGGAAAAAGAGATTGAAATAAAAGAAATAGTGGAAATTGGGTTTTTTTTTTTTTGTTGTTGTTTGTTTTTTTGTATACTGAATCGAGGCTCGTGAAAGGTTTGAAGAGACGGCGGACTTAGAAAAGCAATTGCGGAGGGAAGAGATGGAATGTGTACAAAGTCTGTATTCACATCGCGATGCCGTACTTCCTAACCAAAATGAAAGTTTGCAGCTGCGTGTGGAGAAAAGGATCCCGACGTAAGCTGGGCTGTATATGGCGTGACAAGGTTTGGCACGAAAAGATTTTTCGCGCGCTTGGGATCCCGGCGTCACCCAAGCGCTTGTGGAAGGTCCCTGGTGCATTGTATGAAAGAGAATGGCGCGCGTGAGAGAAAAAAGGGTGCGCCGAAGCGCGAGTGTAATACAGAGTGTGAAAGTGGGAGTGAGTGTGACACAGAGAGTGAGATGGATGGAGAGAGTGTGTGAGGATGCACACCTGAGTTGGTTGTGGAGAGTGTGCGGGGATGCACATTAGAGCGTGTGATTGGGTGTGCAGCAGGAGATTGCACACCCGTGGGTAGGTGTGCACTGAGTGGGTGGATGCAGGAGTGCACACCCATGGTGGTTACGGGGTACGTAACAGGGGAGAGTGCACGGGAGGAGTGTGTGGAAGAAAGGTGTGTAACAGAGGAGTGTGTAATGATGGAGTGTGCAAGTAGAATGAGTGCGCAAGAATGTGCGCAAGAGAAGAGCGTAACGGAGTGTGTGGGATGTATGAGAGGCGCTGGAGCGCCGCGTTTTGTGAGTATGGGAAGAGTCGCGTGTGGATGTGAGAATGCGATCCAAGCATCGACGCTGACCGGGGCAGCGGTTAGGCTGACGGATAGCCGACGCGAGCTCTCGGGGTGTGGTGCTCTTTGTGTGCTGCGGGGGCCGGCGGGGATCGTTGCCGCGGTGCTCTCGCAAGGAGCGCCGTGCACGATTCGGGCCGGGCTCTGCCCTGTATGGTCGGTGCCGCGTCGTAGCGGCGAACGGCACGATTCCGGGGGAGAAAGGCCAGGTCGGACCTTCGCCCCCTGGCGGGCGCGGTGCTCCGACCGGGTGAGGTTGGGTCATCGGGCCGGAGACCGGAAGGCTCCGCGCCGTGATGGCGCTTGGAACCTCGGCCCGAGTATGCCTCCTCCCCAGATTCGAAAATGCCGGATGGACCCAACCGACAGGAGACTGACCATCCGCACGCATTGCTCGGCTTTTCGAAGCAGAGCTGTGAAAATGCATTCCCGCACTTGAGGCACACAGTGAGTGGACTGATAGTGGTAGTGATAGGAATGGTAGTTGTACCATCCATTGGGGCACATGAGCAATAGGATTATGGGGTTTGGCAGTGTAAGCTCGCTGAGGGTGGGTTAGGATAATCATTAGGGATCTAGAGATGACTTTAGGAGACTTGAGATTTAAGTAGTGACATTGTACAAGAAGTGGGGACGTAGAGAGATTAGATGGATGATAATGACGAGGGAGTGCTTAGTATAAGGGATGACGGGAAGCACTAGTATTAGAAGGGAGTAGATAGCTAGATGGTGCTGTGTGTATGAGCTTGAGGTTTAGGTGGAAATGAGGCATTGCGAATGGAAGTCCTTGTAGTGCTGGTGAGCAAATGAGGCAATGCTCGAGAGGGATGTGTGTGTGTGTGGAAGTGTATGAGTAGAGTATTGAGGATGTGTGTAATGGCAATGATTGCATTGGCTTGCATGGTGTGCAAGTGGAGAATGGTTGTGTGGAATAAATGGTGTGGAGTGAGTAGTGTGGAATGCGTGGCGTGGAGTGTATGGTGCGAAGGAGTGAATGGGGGAAGGATGGACCCCTTCACGAATACCCGGGGAGGGTAGTTTAAAAGTAGGTAGAGGGAGTAGGTAAATTTGGTTGGATATTGACATCTGTGGTGCGTGTAGTTGCAAAGTAGTGTTTTGTAGGGTGCATAAGTGAAGTGGAATGGCTGGGCGTGTGGCCTGTTAGTGCATGTGGTTATTGAGCACTCCGCCACTGGTAGTCTGTCGGCCAGGTGAGGCCGCAAGTAGGCTCTGGGAGCCAGGTAGTGTTGTGTAGAGTTCAGTGGGGCCCGAGGATCCATGGGAAGGACCCGGGTTGCCCGATGCCGAGGTGGGCATAGAGGGGGTAAGTGCCAGGGAGGGCCTTCCCCGGTTAGTGTAGTGTGAGGAGCTAGGCAAGCTCGGGTGGCGACGTTCAGTGGCGGAGGTGCACAGGTAAGTGGACCTGCTGGGAGAGCCACACGACCCAGCCCCGAAATTGTGCAAGGGCACAAAGGGAAAAATTGGGGGAGTGAGACCCCAAATTTGGAGAGCACCACAGTTTGGTCAATGGGAATTGGTTTTTAGAACCACATAGTGTAATGATGGCCAATGGATTGGCAGGGCAAGACCCTGGGTAGTTTAAAGAGTTCATGTCAATTGGAGTATATTTAGGATAAAATCTCTTCGCACCATCCGCATCCACTCACCGAGGTGATAGGACTCCACACCAGGTTTTTGCAGACGTTTGGAATGTAAGACGCATCTTGACGTGGATTTGACATTGTGGTTATTCCATCCCTTCCTTCTTGGGAGGGATTGGGGACGAATTCGGAATTAGGGGAGATAGGGGGGACGAGACAGTAGAGACGGATTTGTAAAGTGTAAATACGGGGAAGGGCAAGGGTAGTGTAGGCTGACATGGGGGGTGACGTACGAGTAGGGATGAGCTTTCTCAGCTCGCTCTCCCGCACCCTTCATGTCGCATTGCCTTGTGATTACGTGTACCCTTGCGCCCTTGCCCCCGCTAACCTCTGCTTTGTCTGCCTCCCCACTCCTTGACCATGGTCTTTTGTGCGAGGGGAGTGTGCAGGTGACCTGAATTGTGCGGCCGCACTTTTGCTGCCTGCACCCTTGCTGCCTGCATGCCTGCCTGCACCGGTACACCCTATGGACCACACGTTCTGTGGCCTGGCACCTTTGGACCACACGTTCTGTGGCCTGGCACCTCTGCTGGGACAGACCATTGTTGCCAGCAGTATCTGGCTTGCGGACCACTGTTTTAAGTGGCATCAATGCCCAGCAGGCGGACCACCGGAGTTGGCCCTGCTGGCCATAAATAAAAAAGCGGACGCGGTTTGTGCCCTTTTTATTAATCAGAACATCAAGCAAGAAGACAGCCAAGATACATGGGCCCAGCAGAGAAGCACCAGAAGACATCATTTATTATTGTAAAACGTTTGTTTTTGTGCATTTTCATGCTGGTGCTTTTCATGCATTTTTTATGGTACATTTTGGTACATATGGGTGTATGGTGTATCGGTGCAGTGCAATGCGATTGGCATTTCCTTCTTTTCAAAACATCTTCTCTTTTTCCCACAAAAGACAGGTCCTGGGTTGCAGTGTAAATAATTATTAGTGTATTGTAAATAACATGCTCCCCACCGGCTTTATGTATAGTTTGAGGATTCTTTCCATAATTCGGTTAATTGTGGGCGTGAGTCTGATAGTTAGTACACAATGCAGTAGGTGGGACATATCTAGTGTTTAAAACTGTCGCACACAGGGTGCTAGGTTAAATGTAGAGGGAAACTACACCTAAGTGTCAAACTAATTATTAAAAAGTAGTCCTGACCCTTGCATCAGAACCGGTCGGGCTCACTGGTGTGTGGGTTCGGCTCGGGGACGAGCCTGGCGAAGGAGGGGTGCAGTGTTGCGGCTCTGAGAAAGTGTACATATTGATTAATAAAGGATTAAAGGTTTGCCCCCATAGTTAGTCCACATGCAACATGTAGGCCACCTTAGAACGTTAGTTATTTCATCGTATATGTGAGAGAAGGACATTTCCAATAGTGATACCTGCGTTGTGTGAAAGAAAGAAATAAGAGTAGGCCCCGTTCATTTTACAGCCCACCCTCCAATCAACCTCATTGCACACCATCCAGTCTGCGCCCCATTCCCCATTGCGCACCATCCAGTCTGCGCCCTATTGCCCCTCGCATTAGGATGCTGAAACCAGCCAAATGCCATGAGGTAAGGCCTGAAAAAGGGGTGGAGCGCGAGGTCGGGGGTGTGGTCACGTCAAGCAGACGTCAAGGGCGGAGCCGGTAAGACCCCCACAACCAACCAGGGCTCCATGGGCATGGCCTAAGGGGCGTGGTGAGAGCACGTCTGGTAAATTCAAGAGGGTTCGCTGGGCGGTGCTATATAATCGCGCATGCAAAGCCCTTCCACAGGACTTATGCGGTTTATCAGGACTGACGCAACTGCAATCATTGTAAGCAG
Source organism: Myxine glutinosa (assembly GCF_964187855.1). Lineage (NCBI taxonomy): Eukaryota > Metazoa > Chordata > Myxini > Myxiniformes > Myxinidae > Myxine > Myxine glutinosa. The sequence continues at coordinate 48,388,402 of NC_136267.1, forward strand.
ACTCTCGTGCGAAAGGACTGTCCAGGACTGGAGAGTATATGCGCTTTACCAAGAGGACTGTCACGTTTGGCATTGGTGGAAGGACTCGCTGGGGGAACTTTGATTGCAAGAACTCGTTGAGGATTTGGCTTTGGGCTTGCTGGAAGCACATATAAAGCGCTGGTATTATATTACGTACGTGGCCGTGAGCCGCACAGTAACCGCCAGCCCAGCTTACCGATCCCCCCATATAATTGTCCGCTCCACGTCAACGACACGCGAGGACGCCGCCGGTTTGCTCAACCCTCTTCGTCCAACCATCTTCTTCACGGCGAGTCGGGGACCCGGAGAACGAGCTGTGGACATCTTCCCTGGACCATCAACCCTAACCATCTACATCCCCGTGTGAGTGTGTGTGTGTGCATGCCCGTTTGTCCTGGGATAAGTTAAGACTGTTATTAAGGCTGCCCTGTGTATTCTGTACTTCTCCTTCTTCCTGTGTAAATAATTAATAAATCAATTGTTCTTCCTTTTTTCCTCTTGATTCGACCGTTTTAGTGATTTCTCCATTGGGTAAACGTGGCAAGATAAGAACTGCTCAAATCGGGTTAGTTCCTGTTAACGGCCCGAATCGCGGCTCGCTAACACTCGGCGTGTCCACTAAAACCGTGGTTCGCGTGGGGTTATTTCCTTGCTTCCAGGGCGGCGCTGGTAATTAGGTAATAGGACTAATTTGGCCTACCACCCTATTCAGCGCAGACCGTAAGGAACGCAATAGCCCCGGATCGCGTCGGCTAGATAAAAGACAAGGGGATTAATCCCCCCTTGGTAAGGGGAAAGCCGACGTTTGAGATCCGCAACAATATATATATACTGTATACATATACATATATCATGATGTACATGTATTATACAGGGTGTCCCTTTAGTCTGGAACCCAACCATAAATCACTTCTTTGTCTTTTGCCTGTATTGTTGTTTCATGTACGTAAGTAAACCAGGTTATTATATATTTTCTGGAGCGATCAAGGCAGCAGTCTATTGCCGATACATCACCTAAATAAAGTGATGCATCAGAAGAATGCGTTCCGCTTGGAACACGATTGCCCAAAGGAAGGGTACTATGCTAGTCTTTAAAATATAACCAGAAAGACACACACACACACACACACACACACACACACGCACACACGTCATGATTTGCACGTGCACATGCACGATTATGGTTTATACACACGTTTTGCGTGACATATTGTGCTGTGTATTGTATGTATACATATTACGCGTACCCGACTGCAAAGCCGCAATGAGCTGGGGGAAACCAAAGCCTCTTGCCACTATTTTACCCATCACAATGGCATCAGTAGGTTAGGTAGTTGGTAGTAGGTAGGTGTAGTAGGTACCGTACCTAGTTCAAAATGACAGCATTTGCATTCTGGATGAGATTAAAATTGATAAAATTTCCTTCTTGATTAATTCTGTGAATTCCGTCTCAACTTCGGATATTTGCTAGTTGTTGGGTCTTACCGGTCGTGAAATTTCCAGTCGTGAAAAACTATGCCCTACGGCCGCGAGATCTCTAAAAAATAATTCTTCGTCAATTTTAGAATATTTGACGCCGTTTTCACCCTCCGAAACGCGTAATAAGCTTTTTTGAAATATTTTTTCAAATGCTCGAATCTCATTGGTTCCGGTGTTTGGTGACGATTTTCGTTGAAGATAACCAGGGCCCGTGTGGGCCCGGGGAACGAGGTTGGTCTTAAAGTATTTTAATTACAAATTAGAGGTGCATAAGATTGTGAATCAAAGACGGGTGAAACAAACTCCTATTGAACTTTTTCAATTTGTGATGCATACCTCTGCATCCGCAAGATGGCGGCCTCCATTGAGCGATTTGGTGCGTCAAAGCTTCGAAATTCTCAAGGGATCCAGCAAAATCTGGCTTTTCAACATAATACGTATGCATTCATTCACAACACCGGCTTCGCCGGCTATTAATTACAAATTAGAGGTGCATAAGATTGTGAATCAAAGACGGGTGAAACAAACTCCTATTGAACTTCTTCGCAATTTATTTATGCATACTTCCGCATCCGGAAGATGGCGGCCTCCATTGAGTGATTTGGTTTTTGAAATATTTTTTCAAATGCTCGAATCTCATTGGTTCCAGTGTTTGGTGACGATTTTCGTTGAAGATAACCAGGCCCGTGCGGGCCGAGGTTGGTCTTAAAGTATTTTAATTACAAATTAGAGGTGCATAAGATTGTGAATCAAAAAATGACGGGTGAAACAAACTCCTATTGAAGTTTTTTCAATTTGTTATGCATACTTCCGCATCCGCAAGATGGCGGCCTCCATTGAGCGATTTGGTGCGTCAAAGCTTCGAAATTCTCAAGGGATCCAGAAAAATCTGGCTTTTCAACATAATACGTACGCATTCATTCACAACACCGGCTTCGCCGGCTATTATACATTACTAGCAGAAGTACCCGGCGTTGCCGGGCGGGGGAGGAGGGGGGAGGGGAAGGGGGGAAAGGGGAGGGGGGGAAGTGGAGGGGAGGGAAGGGGGGTGAGGTATGGGGGGTTAGGGGGGGAGGTGGGAGGGAGGAGGAGGGGGGGAGGAGGAGATGGGGAGGTGGGAGGGAGGAGGAGATGGGGAGGGGAGGGGGGATGGAAGATGGGAGGAGAGGAGGGAGGAAGGGGGGAAGGGGAGGGGGGAAGGGGAGGGGAGGAGGGAGGGTGGGGAAGGGGAGGGGAGGAGGGAGGGAGGAGGCAGGGGAGGGGAGGAGGGAGGGGGAGGCAGGGGAGGGGAGGAGGGAGGGGGAGGCAGGAGAGGAAGGGGGTTCATTTATATCCTTGCTCAGTGACAATGCGATCTGCTCCAAACGAAGTCATTTGGAACGAAGAGTTGTAATTACGGATTTCCTTCAGGAAGTGTCTGGATTGAGTCGTAGTTGATTGAAGTAGTTCTATCAAAGGTTCCGGTGGAGATTGGAGAGAAGGCAAAAGGACATTGCCTCCCCTGCAACACATTCCTGGTGTTTCTCCCTTCCATTTCAAGGCATGGAAAAACTGACAGGTGAACGACATGGAGCCGATATCAACCTTTGAGGAGTTGTCAGTGTTCGGATTGTAACTGAATGCAGCCTTCTCCCATGCAATGGCCGGCTGCCGTCTGCCTGATGGTTGCCAGTTGTTGGGTCGTTTTTGGCGCTGTTCTTCTGTCTCTCGCTGTCTGGCCCTCGCTGCATGTTGTTCATTGGCGTTTAGACGTGCCTCTGTCTCATCTTCTGTCTCTCGCTGTCTGGCCCTCGCCACACGTTGTTGATTGGCGTTTAGACGTGCCTCTGTCTCATCTCTCTCTCGCTGTCTGGCCCTCGCCACACGTTGTTGATTGGCGTTTTCAATTTTTTTCACTTTTACGTTTACGTTTACACATGGTAACCCAACTCGCTCGCTAGCCAGATGAAGATCCTGAACGACTCTGCAATCAAACAAATGACGTCTTGCTAATGCCACATCGTGGGCGTGGCCAACGTGGCCTCATGCTCCCAGGTGACTGGCTAACTCGCTCGTGAGCCTGACGAAGATCCTAAGCAAGCCATAAAAGGTAACCGATAACATGCAAATTGATGGCGCAGGCAGTGATGTATATGTGGGGCTGGGGTCTAGTGCCTTCTTCCTTGCAAACTTGAAAATTGTCACGTGATCGCTCTGAGCTGTGGCAGAGGCAGAGGCTGTAATGTTCAGAACCCAATCGGAAATGTGCTAAGTTATGGCTAAAAATATGGGTCTAAAGATGAAAGAAAAAAAAAACTCGGCCTCGAGCCTCGACCCCCGTACATTCACAGAGAGTGTAAGCGGGCAGGGTATCAGGCAACCTGAACTTGGCAGCCTGGCCTGGCTCGTACGTCCAAACTTCATTCTTCAGACACTGGTGATCAGGCTGCCGCTGATAATCCCCACATAATCCCAATGCAGCCTGCGTGGGAGTATAGCCACTGATCTATAGTATAGCAGGCAGCGTGGAGTCTGGCGGCGAGGATGGAAAATCACGTGATCGCCCTGAGCGAATCAGCGAGCTGCTCTGGCACAGGCTGAGATTCAGTGTATAATGTTCCTCGCTGAAATGCGCTGTTAAATATGAATAAAAAATATGGATCTCGTCATCGGAGGTCGTTTTTAGGTAGGCCATGTCCTGCCCAGGCCCAATGGCCATGTCTATGGAAAAAATCAAGTATGTGAGCCTCTCCGTTTAGGAGTATATAGGTAACATACACACACACACACACACAAACACACAAATTGTGTTTTATTTATATAGATATACACATTATACATATTATACACATTGTAGCGGTTACCTTATTCGCATGTCACGGTTAACTTATTTGCATGTGACTGTTACCTTATGTTTGGTCATAATCCACGTGCACGGCCTGTGGGGCTTTTGGTTTGTTGGACATGACGCACGCGCGGTTGTCGGAGCCACGCCCTCCGAAGAGGGTTTTGGCTTTATAAAAGCGGTACGATTTCCGTTCGCGTTAGAGTGTTTCCTGGAGATTTCCGTACGAATAAACGAGCTTCGAACCCTACGAAATGGCCGCGTCTTCTCGCCTTCCGCAACTCCTAAACTGGTGACCCCGGCTGCCCCCGAACGGATTCGGGGGCTGCAAACGAACACGGCAGTTTCGATGGAACTGCCGGAGTTTTGGAAACGACGAGCGGCCATGTGGTTCGCGCACCGCACTCGGCTCCTCCTCTACGACTGGAGGGGCGAGCCTGCTCCAGGACCCTCCGAAGGGATGCAGTTACGAGATGTGGGTGGCACTGCTGCTCATCTCTTGCGCGCGCACTGACGTTAGCAGCACGGCTGCTTCGTTGCCTTCGCGCGCGCTGCTGCTCATCTCTTGCGCGCGCACTGACGTTGGCGGCACGGCTGCTTCGTTGCCTTCGCGCGCACTGCTGCTCATCACCTTCGCGCAACTTCACTCTACAACTACAGCTACAGCTCGCGTGTAGAAAGCTGCAACTCGCGCAACTACTTCTCCGACTCTGCAACCTCGGGAGGCCTGTGAGGAACCTCGGCAGCCTCCCCCGAGGACTTGACCAGCCCCTCGGTTGGCTCAACCGCTTTTCGCGTGCACCGAGGCCGAGCACTGCTCGAGCCTTCTCGGCACTGCCCGCGAACTGCAACCTCGGGAGGCCCGCGAGGAACCTCGGCAGCCTCTCCCGAGGACTTGACCAGCCCCTCGGTCGGCTCAACCCCACGGCAGCGTTTTTTTCGCGCGTACTGAGGCCGAGCACTGCTCGAGCCTTCTCGGCACTGCCGAGCGCGCCTGCGAACTACGTACATGCCCGTGGAGTGCATTCTGGGGGGGGGGGGGGGGGGCATGTAGCGGTTACCTTATTCGCATGTGACGGTTACCTTATGTTTGGTCATAATCCACGTGCACGGGCCTGTGGGGCTTTTGGTTTGTTGGACGTGACGCACGCGCGGTTGTCGGAGCCACGCCCTCCGAAGAGGGTTTTGGCTTTATAAAAGCGGTACGACTTCCGTTCGCGTTAGAGTGTTTGCTGGAGATTTCTGTACGAATAAACGAGCTTCGAACCCTACGAAATGGCCTCGTCTTCTCGCCTTCCGCAACTCCTAAAACATATTGTATTGTATACACACATACTATGCGTGACATGTTGTCGAGTAAGTGTGTCGTCGTCTAGTGTGCACACACATATTGTGCATATTACAAATATTTTATACACACACACACACATACACACACACACACACACACACACACACACACACACACACACACACACACACACACACACACACACACACACACACACAGGGCTATGTGGTCATTGCTGGGGACTGGCAGGATAGCTTACATGTATATGTACACCCATCTTCGAGTTGTCTCGCCTTGGTTAGAATCTCAGCCGAGCTAAAAAACTGCCACCATGGTGTTTCATGTGGACTGAGATGCATAGATTGCACCATTCCTCCGATGGATGTTATGATTGGCGGCATCCCGTCTGCTAACATTAGTCGGTGGAAGTTAAAGACCCCCTGGGGTGTCTCCAACGAAATATATCACAGACACCTCGAACAATTTACAAATTGCTGTCACTTTTGTCTTCATCCCCCCCCCCCCCCCCCCCCTCCTCCCAACCCCCTCGCCAGTCCCCTGCCCCGCATAATGTTCTGCTGATGAAGTCTCTCTGCATGTTGTTGATTTTAAAAAGTTTTTTAAGTTTAGCTTCATTCAGCACGGAATGTTTTCCAAAACAGCAATTGTACTGTAAGTACGGTACGTAAAAGGGACGATTTGATAAAGCTGAAAATGGCCATAAGTTGGGTTCACCATGGGATAATTAGGTCTTTGAACGTTTACGTGCTTGTTAGAGGATTTTGTTTATCTTCGTTTACTAGAGCAACTACTTAATAAGAGTTTGGGTCTTGTTTCCTACATCTGCATGCAGTGTAATCCTTTTTGAACACCCCCCCCGCCCCCCTTTTCAAGCAAAGATCGGCGAATGAACTCTTGATGGTAAATAAGGTGCCTGCACGTCTATTTATTACGTCCGCAACCGAAGATGTATAAGAGAAGGGCAGGGAATGCAGGTATGTATATGGAATGGAGTTTACTAGTCTAGTAGGAAGACTAGGTCCCCCTGCACCCCCCGGAGATATACTTCTAATCAGTGTTTCTAGATTGGAAACAATGTGTAGAAAATGACTAGCTATGGCCCCAAGCTGAAAAAATGTCCCACATACCATTTTTATGCAAATTACTGCTGCCATTATCAAAAAAACGATTTTTGACATATCTCAGCCAATATTGCAGATAATTGAAAAATGAAGGTGTCTAGACCCATGTTTTGAAGGGCATAGATCATGATAGAACTATTCATAACATGATTACATGTGTCTATGGTATACTAGTATGCATATTAATGCTGTAATTACAAAATAATCAGTTTTACAAATGATAAGGATACGTTAATACTGCAGATAACTTAACATGGTACATAAGGGGTCTAAACCCAGGTATTTTCAAGGTTAAATGTCAACAAGATGCTCCTGAGTCTTGCATAGGGGCGGGACATTGGCAGTAACATTGGTACCACTCAACTTTTCTTCCCACCATTGACTTTGTATTGCGAGAGATTTTCACTTGCTTATTTAAAGGTTTCTCACCCAGCCCACGTAAAATCTACCAACTCCTGCTGTTAACTCCCAAACATATTTTTTTATGTTATCCAATCACAGTGCAGAAATGACAGACTAGAGATCCAAATTAGTGCTGCTATAGCTGCCATTTTACATTTCCATCCATGTAACATGCGCGCTCGCGCGCTCGTATCAATTGGTAATGTCGCGCGCTCGTATCAATTGGTAACGTTGATGTTATTGAATACCTCAGTTGAAAGTTCAGTCTTCCATTCCATCTGTGTGTTGTTCTTGGTATTCATCCTCCAATCTAGCCAGGTAAGATGCTAACTATAATGTTACTCACACTCTTGACTTCAGTTTCTGCATGAAATCATAAACAGGCAGAATAACAGCTGAGCCAGCTAGCACCATGTTAGCTAACGTTAAAGCTAGCCTCATCTATGTACAGTATGTTCCTAATGTCGGTGTAACTTAAACTTTTGTTAATGCCAAACATGAGACATATCTGTTGACTTCTGTATATGAATTGAACCAGAAAGAGGCACGACAGCTGAGCTAGCTACAGTAACTTAGCACAATGTTTCATTGGCCTAGATAGCTAACGTTAGTGTGGAAGAATTTAGATGTTTTAGCTATTAGCACTTTTGATGCCACTAAACATGGTTTAGTCAGCTAAAAAGTACCCTAGTGTAGAACATGACTCAGAACCTCTGTTACCTCACTGAAAACTCAGAGCCTCCTTTCACAGGCACTTTTAACATCATTCGTGATTTCTTATTTGTCATTTAACAGTGATGGTAGACATCGACAGCAAGCATGCCCAAAAGAAAACGGAGTGTAGAACCTGCAGCCCAAAGCTCTCCTCCTACATGCATCCTTCATGTACCATCCATGTCTGATCATGGGGATTTCACGCCCCTCCGTAAAATTAAAGGATCTGCTTCAGAAAAACTGCAACTGCTTCAAAAGATCCGGGATAGACGTCTCAACCAACCGCATGACTCCCCATGTCGTATGCAATCAGTATGTGATCAGATCCCGGCAACTCTTCCTGATGACCTAGAAAGAGTAGGATATCACAGCAAGTGTTATAAGCACTTTGTCCGCCACTTTCATCGTCTGGGAGATGATACAGAACCAGGGCCATCAACCTCATCATGGCATCACTCTCCTCGTAAACCAGGAGGTTCTGCTGAACCCATCTTCCCGCCAGAGTGTATATTTTGTGAGAAAGTTGAGACCAAAGATGCTCATCGCAATACTGAGAGGCCTACAACCTTCCCATCCTTTAAAAACAAAGAAAATGCATGGGAGCAAATCGAAACACGGGCTGAGAAAATGGGTCTCTATCGACTCCATCGAAAGGTGAAAAACAAAGACCTCTTTGCATGTGAGGCCAAACACCATCCGTCATGTTTTAAAGCTTTCCGCACAGCATTCTACAACTATGAGCGTGCGATTCACAGAGCCGAAGCACCAAAGGAGCAGGCTTGCATGTCAGCCGCCCATGAAAAGGCATTCAACTCAGTACTGGAACACATTCAAACCCAGGTCATCCAGCAGAATAAAGTTCTACAGCTTTCTTCCTTGCGCTTGCTCTATGTCGAGGAACTGAAACTGAATGGATATGAGAACTCAAATTATCGGTCAGAGAAACTACTGAAACGCCTACAGAATGACCCAATCAAGGAGCATATCCACTTCACGAAGGTTGATCATGACAAATGTGATGTCATTTCTTTCTGGCTTGTGCACAGCTCAAACATAACAGTTTCCAATGCTCTCGCACGAGCATTCACACTCGGAAGCACAAACAAGAACCAAAATGTTGCCCTCCAACTTCGCCAGGGTATTCTACAGGCTTTCAGAGAGTGTAAAGACCAACCATGGCCACCAACAGCTGAAGACATGGAGCTCAATCCTGAAGACATCCTACCTCCAGACCTTGTCCGCTTTCTCAGCGTGCTAATGACTGGCAAGGAGGGCATCGAGACAGAAAAGGTGAAGCGTCTGGTCTTCTCCATTGGACAAGATCTGTGCCGTGCAGTGTCAGATGGAAAATGGAAGTTACCAAAGCACATTCTCCTCTGTGTGACTGTAAGGCACCTGTTCCGAAGCAAACAGCTCACCACAATACTACACAGGCTTTCTGTTCTCCACTGACAGTTACCATCCTGAGTCAATCAAAGCGCAGGAAAGGCTGAGGCGGGGCAGCTCAGAGAAGATCATTCTGGCTGGACCAGCAACCAGGAAGCCATATGACTTCAAAATGTTCCTTGCAAATGACGACAACAAAAAGCAGATGTGCCAGCTTCTTCTGAAAGTGTGGAGTGGACAAGAGGCAGCTACCAGGCTGGAGAGAACAGAGATGGCTGTGCTGATCGTGGAGGGGAAGGCCCACCAACTTGCCTCAACGAATGGCAAGGTAAAATTGAAAGCCCTTCGTGAATGGCGATTCAATTTGTAATTTTTCCTGAAAAAAAGGTGATTACCTGTGATGTTTGTCTAGATCTGAAACTGGCAGTGACTGGTGATTGAAATGCGGTGCCTTTTTGTGTTTCAGGTCGAGGTACGTGAACTCCCCACGATCTACAGCAACCAGGAAGAGACTGATACCAGGGTGGTTCTGTACCTCCATCATGCTGCTACCATCGGATACAAGAACGCTGTAGTCAGAACACCGGACACAGACATCCTCCTGATCCTGCTCCACCATGCCCACAACATCAAGCTGACGGTGTACCTGGATACAGGGTCAGGGAAGCATCGCCAACTTGTCAACGTCTCTGAGCTGGCAGAATCCCTGGGAGAGGACTACTGTGCCACTCCCCTGGGGTACTATGTGTTCAGCGGAGAAGACTGCACCAGTGCCTTCAAAGGGAAGGGAAAAGTCGGGCCCTTGAAAAAGCTGGAGAAGAATCCCAGGTTTCACAGGGCATTCGGTGAACTGGGTGACAACTGGGATGCCAACCCTGAGGTGGAGAGGCAGTTAGAAAAATTCACCTGTGTGATGTACGGCCAGAGTCGCGAGTCATCAGTGGACATTGTCCGTGCCAAGCTGCTACGAAAAATGGTGGGAGAGGACAAGACCCTCACATCCAAGTCCAAGGTTGATCTGGCTCGCCTTCCTCCATGCCAGTCTGCCCTGAAGCCGCACATCCAGCGTGTGAACCACCGCGTAGCATTGTACAAAAGAGCCGATCAACCTATCATCGAAAAGCCAAAACCTTATGAGGAGCAAGGATGGATAAGGACTGATGAAGGACTGTTGAAACCAATGTGGTCCAGTGGTCCCATCCTACCAACCTCACTGGTGGATCTTCTGAACACAGGAGAGCACGAAGAGGAGGAGGAAGAGGAAGGAGAAGAAGAGTTTGACTCTGACGATTTCGATGAAAATGATGATGACTGACTCAGTGTAGAATCACTAATGCTAATGATGTTTATCTAAAACAAGCAAGAGAAGAGTGGTCACATTGAGTGCTAGGACTATTTTGACAGTTGTAATATTTAGAAAAATAAAACTTTGTGTTAACGTCTGTGTAGACGGACCTTAATATGAGTCTATTATTTCGTAAAACTGTGATTATTTTGTAAATAAAGCACTAATTAGCATACTAGTATACCATAGACACATGTAATCATGTTATGAATAGTTCTATCATGATCTATGCCCTTCAAAACATGGGTCTAGACACCTTCATTTTTCAATTATCTGCAATATTGGCTGAGATATGTCAAAAATCGTTTTTTTGATAATGGCAGCAGTAATTTGCATAAAAATGGTATGTGGGACATTTTTTCAGCTTGGGGCCATAGCTAGTCATTTTCTACACATTTTTTCCAATCTAGAAACACTGATTAGAAGTATATCTCCGGGGGTGCAGGGGGACCTAGTCTTCCTACTAGACTATACGTGGAATGAAGGGAGGGAATTGTGTCAAATATCCCCCCCCCCACCCCCCAAAAAAACTGCGTACGTACAAGATAGATATGGGGAGAAAATTCGAGAAACATCATTAAAAAAGATCCATGAAGGATTTATCAAAGGAGGGGGCATTTGGCCCATCATGCCTTTGCTACATCAACGCCGGGGAGAGGAGGGGAGGCGGAGGAGGGAGGAGGGCGGAAGAGGGAGATTTTCAAAGCTCGCATAAAAGAAAGTACATTTGTTTCCAGTTAAGTGATCATGTCATTATGCTCGCTTATTATAATTCCGGTATTTACATCTCTAAGTTTAACACAATTTAACAGTCAAAACTGTGGGGGAGAGGATCGAGGTCAGGTGGGTCACTCACGGGCCGTGTCCTCGCGAAAGGAGAGGGTCAAAAAGCCATACATCGTCTCATATGAAATACCTGAAGAAAACATCGTGCTGATTATGCTCTGGTGCAAATATTATATACAGTATATATGTATATATATACACGCCTCAGCAGATGTGAAGAAGAAGAAAACCTAGTTAAGGGAGGAAGAAGAATCCGTGGGTATTTGAAAGAGGCAGAGGCAGAAGAAGACTCCCGCGCCGCGTAGCCACAGTGCCCCCAGCGGTTGTTTTTTCTCTCGTACTCTTTATTCGTTCCCTCCCCCACCCAGAGACGTGGTCCTTGAGGCATCTCTTGCATTTTGCTCGTTCCAACTCCCGCGCTCTTTGTTGTTAATCGAGGGAAGAAGTCGATACCAGGGCGGCAGATTGCGCGCCGCGGTTCGTGTCTCTCCACTCCCTCTCCCTTTCTGTAACCATATCCACGCCATCGTGTCTCTGTTTAGCCTTCCCTGTCCCTCTCCCCCATCCCTCTCCCCGACCCTCCATGGCAGTCGATCTCCGACGATCCAAGCTTCCCGATCCCTGGTACTTCGGTGTTACCAAGGATGGCCGAGTCTTCTTCATCAAGTGCGTCAGTTTGTTTCTTCTTTGTCTTTGCTTTATCAACTATATACATATATACACGTGTACATTGACAAAGCACATCAACATTAAGCGGACAAGTATGAACCACTCACCTCATGGCTCGCTCACACGAACAGTAACAGTCGCCTATTCCCCGTAAAATCAAATCATCATCATCATCATCATCATCATCATCATCTCTTGCTCTCCCTTTGGACTGCTCGGTCTGCTTGGCCATCCAGTTCGTGATCGCCTTACCGGATTGATAAAAGAGGATTTTAGTTATTTATTTATGACTTATTATTAATTTGTGCACAAGTTAGTATATCTGGTGTGGTTGAACAATTCCTTAACCCGGTTATGGGGGTATGGACACCCATCAATTGGGGGTATGTACACCCATAACAATTCCTTAACCCGGTTATGGTAAACACGATAAGACTAAAACTCATCATCATGAGTCGCTCATCCCATTGCTCTGCTCTGTGTGTCTTGTGTATTCAAACATTTGTTTATTCACCCGAAGTGGTTTTCCTATGTATCTGAATCGGTGCCGAATGAGGTGCACAGACAACTCACTGAGACACATGTCATGTACCCATAATGTGGCTGCTTGTCCATTGTCTGCTGTCGTCATTGTAATCAGTGTAAGAAAGTGGACTAATGTGCTGGTAGTTCGTGTAAGAAAGTGGACTAATGTGCTGGTAGTTCGTGTAATAAATTGGACTAATGTGCTGGTAGTTCGTGTAATAAAGTGGACTAATGTGCTGGTAGTTCGTGTAATAAATTGGACTAATGTTCTGGTAGTTCGTGGAAGAAAGTGCACTAATGTGCTGGTAGTTTGTGTAATAAAGTGGACTAATGTGCTGGTAGTTCGTGTAATAAAGTGGACTAATGTGCTGGTAGTTCGTGTAATAAAGTGGACTAATGTGCTGGTAGTTCGTGTAATAAATTGGACTAATGTGCTGGTAGTTCGTGTAATAAAGTGGACTAATGTGCTGGTAGTATAGTGTAAGAAAGTGGACTAATGTGCTGGTAGTTCGTGTAATAAATTGGACTAATGTGCTGGTAGGTCGTGTAATAAAGTGGACTAATGTGCTGGTAGTATAGTGTAAGAAAGTGGACTAATGTGCTGGTAGTTCGTGTAATAAATTGGACTGATGTGCTGGTAGTTCGTGTAATAAATTGGACTAATGTGCTGGTAGTTCGTGTAATAAAGTGGACTAATGTGCTGGTAGTTTAGTGTAAGAAAGTGGACTAATGTGCTGGTAGTTCGTGTAATAAAGTGGACTAATATGCTGGTAGTATAGTGTAAGAAAGTGGATTAATGTGCTGGCTGGTAGTTCGTGTAAGAAAGTGCACTAATGTGCTGGTAGTTTGTGTAATAAAGTGGACTAATGTGCTGGTAGTTCGTGTAATAAAGTGGACTAATGTGCTGGTAGTTCGTGTAATAAAGTGGACTAATGTGCTGGTAGTTCGTGTAATAAATTGGACTAATGTGCTGGTAGTTCGTGTAATAAAGTGGACTAATGTGCTGGTAGTATAGTGTAAGAAAGTGGACTAATGTGCTGGTAGTTCGTGTAATAAATTGGACTAATGTGCTGGTAGGTCGTGTAATAAAGTGGACTAATGTGCTGGTAGTATAGTGTAAGAAAGTGGACTAATGTGCTGGTAGTTCGTGTAATAAATTGGACTGATGTGCTGGTAGTTCGTGTAATAAATTGGACTAATGTGCTGGTAGTTCGTGTAATAAAGTGGACTAATGTGCTGGTAGTTTAGTGTAAGAAAGTGGACTAATGTGCTGGTAGTTCGTGTAATAAAGTGGACTAATATGCTGGTAGTATAGTGTAAGAAAGTGGATTAATGTGCTGGCTGGTAGTTCGTGTAAGAAAGTGGACTAATGTGCTGGTAGTTCGTGTAATAAAGTGGACTAATGTGCTGTTAGTTCGTGTAATAAATTGGACTAATGTGCTGGTAGTTCGTGTAATAAATTGGACTAATGTGCTGGTAGTTCGTGAAATAAAGTGGACTAATATGCTGGTAGTATAGTGTAAGAAAGTGGACTAATGTGCTGGTAGTTCGTGTAATAAATTGGACAAATGTGCTGGTAGTTCGTGTAAGAAAGTGGATTAATGTGCATGTAGTTCGTGTTAGAAAGTGGACTAATGTGCTGGTAGTTCGTGTAAGAAAGTGGATTAATGTGCATGTAGTTCGTGTAAGAAAGTGGACTAATGTGCTGGTAGTTCGTGGAAGAAAGTGGACCAATGTGCTGGTAGTTCGTGGAAGAACGTGGACCAATGTGCTGGTAGTTCGTGTAAGAAAGTGGATTAATGTGCATGTAGTTCGTGTTAGAAAGTGGACTAATGTGCATGTAGTTCATCTATCTATAATTCCACTAATCTCTGTGTGTATGTTTGTTTGTACGTTTGTTTGTTTGTTTGTATGTCTGTGACCGCTGTTTCTCGACAACTACCGGTCCGATATACTTGAAACTTGCCAGGTATATTGCTGGGGACCCGAGGATGTGCCTTTTCAAGGTTTTAAATTAATCGGACAAGTAGTTACCGAGCTATGGCGATTTAGCCGTTCGCCGTTCGCTTTGGCGTTGCGAATGGGCCAAACCATTTCATGTAAATAGAGGGGGGGGTTCTGTGGTCGTTGCGAATGGACCAAACCATTTCATGTAAATAGAGGGGGGGGGATTGTCACCGTACTCGCAAGCCGTTCGCCGTTCGCTTTGGCGTTGCGAATGGACCAAACCATTTCATGTAAATAGAGGGGGGGGATATAATTTTAGATATATATATAGTACGGGCATATATATAGTACGGGCATGCCCTAGTGTTACAAAGTGGACTAATGTGCATGTAGTTCGTGTTAGAAAGTGGACTAATGTGCATGTACTTCATGTTAGAAAGTGGACTAATGTGCTGGTAGTTCGTGTTAGAAAGTGGGCTCATGTGCATGTACTTCATGTTATAAAGTGGACTAATGTGCATGTAGTTCGTGTAAGAAAGTGGACTAATGTGCATGTAGTTCGTGTAAGAAAGTTGACTCATGTGCTGGTAGTTTGGATAATAAAGGTGACCAATGTGCTGGTAGTTTGTGTAATAAAGGTGACTAATGTGCTGGTAGTTCATGTAAGAAAGTTGCCTAATGTGCTGGTTGGTAGTTCATGTAAGAAAGTGGACTAATGTGCTGGTAGTTCATGTAAGAAAGTGGACTAATGTGCTCGTAGTTTGTGTAGTAGAGTGGACTAATGTGCTCGTACTTCATGTACGAAAGTGGGCTAAAGTGCTGGTAGTTTGTATAATATAGGTGACCAATGTGCCGGTAGTTTGTGTAATAAAGGTGACTAATGTGCTGGTAGTTCATGGAAGAAAGTGGACTAATGTGCTGGTAGTTCATGTAAGAAAGTGGACTAATATGCTGGTAGTTCATGTAAGAAAGTGGGCTAATGTGCTGGTAGTTCATGTCAGAAAGTTGACTGATGTGCTGGTAGTTCACGTAAGAAAGTTGACTGATGTGCTGGTAGTTCATGTAAGAAAGTGGACTCATGTGCATGTAGTTCGTGTAAGAAAGTTGACTTATGTGCTGGTAGTTCATGTAAGAAAGTGGACTAATATGCATGCAGTTCGTGTCAGAAAGTTGACTGATGTGCTGGTTGGTAGTTCATGAAAGAAAGTTGACTAATATGCTGGTAGTTCATGTGAGAAAGTTGACTAATGTGCTCGTAGTTTGTGTAGTAGAGTGGACTAATGTGCTCGTACTTCATGTACGAAAGTGGGCTAAAGTGCTGGTAGTTTGTATAATATAGGTGACCAATGTGCCGGTAGTTTGTGTAATAAAGGTGACTAATGTGCTGGTAGTTCATGGAAGAAAGTGGACTAATGTGCTGGTAGTTCATGTAAGAAAGTGGACTAATATGCTGGTAGTTCATGTAAGAAAGTGGGCTAATGTGCTGGTAGTTTGTATAATAAAGGTGACCAATGTGCTGGTAGTTTGTGTAATAAAGGTGACTAATGTGCCGGTAGTTTGTGTAATAAAGGTGACTAATGTGCTGGTAGTTCATGGAAGAAAGTGGACTAATGTGCTGGTAGTTCATGTAAGAAAGTGGACTAATGTGCTGGTAGTTCATGTAAGAAAGTGGCCTAATGTGCTGGTAGTTCATGTAATAAAGTGGACTAATGTGCTGGTAGTTCGTGTGAGAAAGTGGACTAATGTGCTGGTAGTTCATGTCAGAAAGTTGACTGATGTGCTGGTAGTTCACGTAAGAAAGTTGACTGATGTGCTGGTGGTAGTTCATGTAAGAAAGTTGACTAATGTGCTGGTAGTTTGTGTAATAAAGTGGACGAATGTGCTGGTTGGTAGTTCATGCAATAAAGTTGACGAATGTGCTGGTTGGTAGTTCATGTAAGACAGTTGACTCATGTGCTGGTTGGTAGTTCATGTAAGAAAGTTGACTAATGTGCTGGTAGTTCGTTTACGAAAGTGGAATAATGTGCTGGTAGTTTGTGTAATAAAGTCGACTAGTGTGCTGGTAGTTGGTGGAAGAAAGTGGACCAATGTTCTGGTAGTTAGTGGAAGAAAGTGGACTCATGTGCTGGTAGTTTGTGTAATAAAGCGGACTAATGTGCTGGTAGTCCGTGTGTGAAAGTGGACTAATGTGCTGGTAGTTCATGTACGAAAGTGGACTAATGTGCTGGTAGTTCGTGTACGAAAGTGGGCTAATGTGCTGGTAGTTCGCCGACGAAAGTGGACAAATGTGCTGGTAGTTCGTGTACGAAAGTGGACAAATGTGCTGGTAGTTTGTGCAATGCAGTGGACTAATGTGCTGGTCGTTAGTGGAAGAAAGTGGACTGATGTGCTGGTTGGTAGTTTATGTCAGAAAGTTGACTCATCTGCTGGTAGTTCATGTAAGAAAGTTGACATGTGCTGGTAGTTCATGTAAGAAAGTTGACTTTTGTGCTGGTAGTTCACGTACGAAAGTGGACTGATGTGCTGGTAGTTCGTGTAAGAAAGTTGACTAATGTGCTGGTTGGTAGTTCATGAAAGAAAGTTGATTAATGTGCCGGTTGGTAGTTCAAGTAAGAAAGTTGAGTAATGTGCTGGTTGGTCGTTCATGTGATAAAGTTGACTAATGTGCTGGTTGGTAGTTCGTGAAAGAAAGTTGACTCATGTGCTGGTAGTTCATGCAAGAAAGTTGACTAATGTGCTGGTAGTTCGTGTTAGACAGTTGACTAATGTGCTGGTTGGTCGTTCATGCAAGAAAGTTGACTCATGTGCTGGTAGTTCATGCAAGAAAGTTGACTAATGTGCTGGTAGTTCGTGTAAGAAAGTGGACAAATGTGCATGTAGTTCATGTTAGAAAGTGGACTAATGTGCATGTAGTTCGTGTAAGAAAGTGGACTAATGTGCATGTAGTTCGTGTATGAAAGTGGGCTAATGTGCATGTAGTTCGTGTAAGAAAGTGGACTAATGTGCTGGTGGTTCGTGTGAGAAAGTGGACTAATGTGCATGTAGTTCGTGTAAGAAAGTTGACTGATGTGCTGGTTGGTAGTTCATGAAAGAAAGTTGACTAATGTGCTGGTTGGTAGTTCATGTAAGAAAGTGGACTAATGTGCTGGTAGTTCACGTGAGAAAGTTGACTAATGTGCTGGTAGTTTGTATGATAAAGGTGACTAATGTGCTGGTAGTTCACGTGAGAAAGTTGACTAATGTGCGGGTAGTTTGTATAATAAAGGTGACCAATGTGCCGGTAGTTCATGTAAGAAAGTGGACTAATGCGCTGGTAGTTTGTATAATAAAGGTGACCAATGTGCCGGTAGTTTGTGTAATAAAGGTGACTAATGTGCCGTTAGTTTGTGTAATAAAGGTGACTAATGTGCTGGTAGTTAATGGAAGAAAGTGGACTAATGTGCTAGTAGTTCATGTAAGAAAGTGGACTAATGTGCTGGTAGTTCATGTAAAAAAGTGGACTAATGTGCTGGTAGTTCATGTGAGAAAGTGGACTAATGTGCTGGTAGTTCATGTCAGAAAGTTGACTGATGTGCTGGTTGGTAGTTCATGTAAGAAAGTTGACTAATGTGCTGGTAGTTTGTGTCATAAAGTGGACTAATGTGCTGGTAGTTCACGTGAGAAAGTTGACTAATGTGCTGGTAGTTTGTATGATAAAGGTGACTAATGTGCTGGTAGTTCACGTGAGAAAGTTGACTAATGTTCGGGTAGTTTGTGTAATAAAGGTGACGAATGTGCTGGTAGTTCATGTAAGAAAGTGGACTAATGTGCTGGTAGTTCATGCAAGAAAGTGGACTAATGTGCTGGTAGTTTGTGTAATAAAGTGGACTAATGTGCTGGTAGTTCGTGTAAGAAAGTGGACTAATGTGCTGGTAGTCAATGTCAGAAAGTTGACTGATGTGCTGGTAGTTCATGTAAGAAAGTTGACTGATGTGCTGGTTGGTAGTTCATGTAAGAAAGTTGACTGATGTGCTGGTAGTTTGTGTTATAAAGTGGACTAATGTGCTGGTAGTTCGTGTAAGAAAGTTGACTAATGTGCTGGTTGGTACTTCCTGGAAGAAAGTGGACTAATGTGCTGGTAGTTGTGTAATAAAGTGAACTAATGTGCTCGTACTTCATGTAAGACAGTTGACTAATGTGCTGGTAGTTTGTGTTATAAAGTGGACTAATGTGCTGGTAGTTTGTGTAATAAAGTGGACTAATGTGCTGGTTGGTAGTTCATGTAAGAAAGTTGACGAATGTGCTGGTTGGTAGTTCGTGTACGAAAGTGGACTAATGTGCTGGTAGTTCATGTAAGAAAGTGGACTAATGTGCTGGTAGTTTGTGTTATAAAGTGGACTAATGTGCTGGTAGTTTGTGTAATAAAGTGGACTAATGTGCTGGTTGGTAGTTCATGAAAGAAAGTTGACTAATGTGCTGGTTGGTAGTTCGTGTACGAAAGTGGACTAATGTGCTGGTAGTTTGTGTAATAAAGTGGACTCGTGTGCTGGTAGTTTGTGTTATAAAGTGGATTAATGTGCTGGTAGTTCATGTACGAAAGTGGACTAATGTGCTGGTAGTTCGTGTACGAAAGTGGACTAATGTGCTGGTCGTTCGTGTGCGAAAGTGTACTAATGTGCTGGTAGTTTGTGTAATGCAGTGGACTGGTAGTTAGTGGAAGAAAGTGGACTGATGTTCTGGTTGGTAGTTCATATAAGAAAGTTGACTAATGTGCTGATAGTTCGTGCAAGAAAGTGGACTGATGTGCTGGTTGGTCGTTCATGTAAGAAAGTTGACGATTGTGCTGGTTGGTAATTCATGTAAGAAAGTTGATTAATGTGCTGGTTGGTAGTTTATGGGAGAACGTTGACTCATGTGCTGGAAGTTCATGTTAGAAAGTTGACTAATGTGCTGGTAGTTCATGTAAGAAAGTGGACAAATGTGCTGGTAGTTCATGTAAGAAAGTTGACTTATGTGCTGGTAGTTCGTGTTAGAAAGTGGACTAATGTGCATGTAGTTCATGTTAGAAAGTGGACGAATGTGCATGTAGTTTGTGGAAGAAAGTGGACTAATGTGCATGTAGTTCATGTTCGAAAGTGGACTAATGTGCATGTAGTTCGTGGAAGAAAGTTGACTAATGTGCTGGTAATTCATGTGAGAAAGTTGACTAATGTGCTGGTAGTTCATTTAAGAAAGTTGACTAATGTGCTGGTTGGTAGTTCATGTGGGAAAGTGGACTAATGTTCTGGTAGTTCATGTAAGAAAGTGGACTAATGTGCTGGTAGTTTGTGTAATAAAGTGGACTAATGTGCTGGTAGTTCATGTAAGAAATTGGACTAATGTGCTGGTTGGTAGTTCATGTAAGAAAGTGGACTAATGTGCTGGTAGTTTGTGTAATAAAGTGGACTAATGTGCTGGTAGTTCATGTAAGAAAGTTGACTGATGTGCTGGTAGTTCATGTAAGAAAGTTGACTGATGTGCTGGTAGTTCATGTTAGAAAGTTGTCTGATGTGCTGGTTGGTAGTTCATGTAAGAAAGTTGACTGATGTGCTGGTAGTTTGTGTATTAAAGTGGACTAATGTGCTGGAAGATCGTGTAAGAAAGTTGACTAATGTGCTGGTAGTTCATGTAAGAAATTTGACTCATGTGCATGTAGTTCGTGTAAGAAAGTGGACTAATGTGCATGCAGTTCGTGTAAGAAAGTTGACTGATGTGCTGGTTGGTAGTTCATGTAAGAATGTGGACAAATGTTCTGGTAGTTCATGTGAGAAAATTGACTAATGTGCTGGTAGTTTGTGTAATAAAGGTGACCAATGTGCTGGTAGTTCATGTCAGAAAGTTGACTGATGTGCTGGTTGGTAGTTCATGTAATAAAGTTGACTGATGTGCTGGTAGTTTGTGTAAGAAAGTTGACTAATGTGCTGGTAGTTTGTGTCATAAAGTGGACTAATGTGCTGGTTGGTAGTTCATGTAAGACAGTTGACTGATGTGCTGATTGGTAGTTCATGTAAGAAAGTTGACTAATGTGCTGGTTGGTAGTTCATGTCAGAAAGTGGACTAATGTGCTGGTTGGTAGTTCATGTAAGAAAGTGGACGAATGTGCTGGTAGTTTGTGTCATAAAGTGGACTCGTGTACTGGTAGTTAGTGGAAGAAAGTGGACCAATGTGCTGGTAGTTTGAGTAATAAAGTGGAATAATGTGCTGGTAGTTCGTGTACGAAAGTGGACTAATGTGCTGGTAGTTCATGTACGAAAGTGGACTAATGTGCTGGTAGTTCATGTACGAAAGTGGACTAATGTGCTGGTAGTTTGTGTAATGCAGTGGACTAATGTGCTGGTAGTTTGTGTAATGCAGTGGACTAATGTGCTGGTAGTTAGTGGAAGAAAGTGGACTGATGTTCTGGTTGGTAGTTCATATAAGAAAGTTGACTAATGTGCTGGTAGCTCATGGAGGAAAGTTGACTGATGTGCTGATAGTTTGTGTAATATTGAATGAGCGTTTTAAGGCCATTTTTCCCTGCTAGAGCAGGGGTTAGCCTTGCGGGCCCCATGACAATCATGGTGCCCTGTTTGAGGCAATGTTTTTATGGCCGGATGCCCTTCCTGACGCCAGTTTGTGTAATAAAGTGGACTAATGCGCTGATAGTTCGTGCAAGAAAGTGGACTGATGTGCTGGTTGGTAGTTCATGTAAGAAAGTTGACGAATGTGCTGGTTGGTAATTCATGTAAGAAAGTTGACTAATGTGCTGGTTGGTAGTTTATGTAAGAAAGTTGACTGATGTGCTGGTAGTTCATGTAAGAAAGTTGACTTGTGTGCTGGTAGTTCACGGACAAAAGTGGACTAATGTGCTGGTAGTTAGTGTAAGAAAGTTGACTAATGTGCTGGTTGGTAGTTCGTGTAAGAAAGTTGACTAATGTGCTGGTTGGTAGTTCATGTAAGAAAGTTGACTAATGTGCTGGTTGGTAGTCCATGTAAGAAAGTTGACTAATGTGCTGGTTGGTAGTTCATGTAAGAAAGTTGACTAATGTGCTGGTTGGTAGTTCGTGTAAGAAAGTTGACTAATGTGCTGGTTGGTAGTTCATGTAAGAAAGTTGACTAATGTGCTGGTTGGTAGTTCGGGTAAGAAAGTTGACACGTGCTGGTTGGTAGTTCATGTGATAAAGTTGACTAATGTGCTGGTTGGTTGTTCATGTAAGACAGTTGACTAATGTGCTGGTAGTTCAAGTAAGAAAGTTAACTCATGTGCTGCTAGTTCATGTAAGAAAGTTGACATGTGCTGGTTGGTAGTTCATGTGATAAAGTTGACTAAGGTGCTGGTAGTTCATGTAAGAAAGTTGACTAATGTGCTGGTAGTTCGTGTCAGAAAGTTGACTAATGTGCTGGTTGGTAGTTCATGTAAGACAGTTGACTAATGTGCTGGTAGTTCATGTAAGAAAGTTGACTAATGTGCTGGTAGTTCATGTAAGAAAGTTGACTAATGTGCTGGGTGGTAGTTCATGTAAGACAGTTGACTAATGTGCTGGTAGTTCATGTAAGAAAGTTGACTAATGTGCTGGGTGGTAGTTCATGTAAGAAAGTTGACTGATGTGCTGGGTTGTAGTTCATGTAAGACAGTTGACTAATGTGCTGGTAGTTCATGTAAGAAAGTTGACTAATGTGCTGGTAGTTCGTGTTAGAAAGTTGACGAATGTGCTGGTAGTTCGTGTTAGAAAGTTGACTAATGTGCTGGTAGTTCGTGTTAGAAAGTTGACTAATGTGCTGGTTGGTAGTTCATGTAAGACGGTTGACTAATGTGCTGGTAGTTCATGTAAGAAAGTTGACTAATGTGCTGGTTGGTAGTTCATGTAAGACAGTTGACTAATGTGCTGGTAGTTCATGTAAGAAAGTTGACTAATGTGCTGGTTGGTAGTTCATGTAAGACAGTTGACTAATGTGCTGGTAGTTCATGTAAGAAAGTTGACTAATGTGCTGGTTGGTAGTTCATGTAAGACAGTTGACTAATGTGCTGGTAGTTCGTGTTAGAAAGTTGACTAATGTGCTGGTTGGTAGTTCATGTAAGAAAGTACACCGATGACCCACGTGTATGAATGTCCTTGTCCTGGATCTGATGGACGTGCTAGCTCCGACAACGAGCCTAATGCATTATACTCCGTGCTGGTAGTTAGCGGAAGTCTTATAGTTGTAAAAAGTTTTTCAAAACGAAGCAATCCATGCCGATGAGCCTTATGCAGGTATCAAAGCTCGTGTTGACCGCTTTTGGGTTCATTGGGCAAACTCTGGTACCAGCAATGCCCTTCCTTGACATCTGATGTACGTTTCAACTTGTTCATCGAAGTTCCAGCTAACCAAACACTGCACTTTCCCAAAAAAAAACTCCAAGGTTTCGGCTTTTAAAGCATTTCCACCGATGCTGAGCACGGCTGCGTGTTATTTACAGTGTTTTGCGAGGGATCTTTTATTCATCCTTTGCTTCATGGGGTTTGCAAACCACGCTTCGACTACGATGAATGTTCGACGGTAACGTGTTCACCATTTTTTTTTTTTTCCCCAGCAGAAAAGTCAAATGTGCCTGTTTGGTCGTTTTCGTTGATGTGACGTCTGCTGATTTATGTGTGGATTATCTTGCATGCGTTTGATGGAATAATGTTTTTGTTTGTATTATAGATGAGCATTTTGATGAATAGTGCTATATTGATGGAAGGTCTGAACGTGCATTTTCTAATTATGGAAAGTATTTTCACACGTTGTCCAATCTTGCTTTTTGCCAAGCCTGTGTACATTAGTAGGCTGACTAACCGGTTGTACAAGGGAGGGGTGGATCGAAAGAGGGAACGAATGACAGGAAAAGGGCGTGAAAGGAATACTGTTTGTAAACTGGTTCATAGTCCTTAAAACCATTTTTAATCATGTGAACCATGAAGAATGCTGTTCATGTGATGCACCATGAAGAACCAGCAAAGGAAGTCCTACTCTGGAGACCCAAGGAACCCCAGACGGAGAATGGGAGGTCCTCTGACGACCCTTGTGATATCGGCGAAGGACACAAGCCTGAGTGGGGTTGATCGTCAACTGTTTCCAATCGAGAACACTTGAAAAATCTCATGCGTCACCTCGTAAAGTGGTTGACGTAAGGATGGAACATGTGAACTGGGTAATTGGGAGAGGTGGATATGGAATGAGGAGGTTTATTGGTTTGTAGGGTTGCTAATTTTTTGGGATTGAAGATGGAGGTGCCACAAAATCAGCGGTTTATGGAAAAATACATCTTACCAGGTAGTCTCGTCTTGACTGGTGGCAAGCATGCAAGACTGGTGGGATAGCCGAGAGGTATGCACGCTCACCTTTGAGCTGCCACACCTGGGTTTGAATAATTGCTATCCAACTATAAACACACTGGTGGTGGTTCGTAAGCTTGGCTGCATAATTTTCTGGAGGAGTGGCTGTTTTTCTGATGCAATGCCCCCCGTTGCCAGTAAGCTTGTACTTGTTTTGTTGACCTCGGAAGGATGATAGACTGAGTCAACCCACCTGTTGTTAATTCAACGGCATTACAGAGGCTCAAACAAGACCCTAAGATCTCAAGCAAACACCAGGCTTGTCACCGTGGTGTTTCGTGGGCAGAGTGCTGGATACATCGACGCATGTGCCGTCTAAGGACGTTAAGCCAGAAGACCCTTGTACCACTCACTGTGGTCGTTGGTGGACGTTAATCTTTCATGAAGAGTAGGTGAGATATCTGCATCACGCTTAACCAATCGAAAAACATCTGCCTAAATCGCCTTTGGCCGAACGGCGGTCTTGGCCAGCCGGTTCGTGAACGTCTTCAGTCAAGAACGATCCACGGCACACCGACAACAAGGTGGGAATAATTGGGGCCGTTAAACAAGAGGTACCCAGCAGGATGTCGTGGTACTTGTGGTAGCACGTAGTGAAGGCTACAATGAAGTCGGGTAGCATTTTGTTGATTCGTATTCATCGATGGAGCATCTTTTAGCTCATCCAAAGTGTGTACAAAAAGGCGTATTTAATCCAGATATTATGGAACACGATGACGTAGGAAAAGCTTGCAACACACAAAGTCAAGGCCACACTCCACGGCACCATTCGTGATGAACAGTTGTCTATTTTAGGATGATGATTGTGCCATGTTGAATGGTAGCTTTTGTTGATCTTCATTTCTTCTGCGCCCACTATGTTACGCGTGGTCGAGTTCAACAGACACTTTATTGATACCTGGGAGTTCAAAAAGTTCTTGACCTCACCTATGAGGCGGACATGCAGTTCAGGGTGTCCCTTATATTTGATCATCTCGCTTCAAATCGTGTGACATTTGGTTGGAGACATTTTACAAGGTTCTTCTGTCACATTCTGTGCCAGTAACCCTGGCGAAGACCAAAATCCAGCGTGCTTGTTTGGTCTTGCCATTTGAGTGCTTGACTCGTAATGCTGTGGCTCAGGGTTTGAATTCCATGCATATGGTGTGTTCATTTGTCCATTGTCTCCCATTGCAATTCACGTAATATATGTCTGAGCTCCTTCGTAAGTCTAAAAGGCCAACAACAACATGCATTTTAAGGCCATTTTCCCTGCTAGAGCAGGGGTTAGCCTTGCGGTCCCCATGATAATCTTCTCCATTTTGCCCTATTTTCTGCATCTCCCCTTGTTAACCCCCTTGCCCGCATTTCTTCTTTGACCATCTTTAGTCGTAATTGTCATGGTTCTCTTTTTGAGGCAATGTTTTTATGGCCGGATGCCCTTCCTGATGCCAACCCTTTTAGTCGCCTCTTACGACACGCAGGGATACGGTGTACCTATTCTAAACCGGGGTACACACCAAGTAAGTCTAAAAGGCCGTTGTTGCATAAAAGCATATCCTACCGGCTTCTTCAACATGCTCATGGCAAGTTGATCAATAACTACAATAAACTGGAAGTTTTTGTAGAATGATAATAGTTAATAGTATAGTGCAAGTAACTACCAGATGTGACAATCTTACTATAATTCCCCAAATCCAAATGTCCGTCTGTCCGTTCGAAGGTACCGCAAAAACGGCTCAACCGATCGCAACGATATTTTGGGTGGGTATTCCCGGGACCCCTTGGAGTAAAATAGGCTCTATTGTTTTTCCAATTTTTTTGCCAAGTTTTCCAATTTTCCTGTTTTTCCAAACACTGGAATAATATTTACCGATTATGAACAGTGATGTGGCTTTTGTTGAAATTCCACAAATACTGTTTATTCTACGTACCAGGAGAGAGTAGATCGACTCCTGACGAACTCTTCCTATATAAACGTGCGGCTCCGAAGTAACACGGCAGCGTGTGCAAAGCGACTGAGAAACAGGTGTAGCGGCCGCTTCCGTGTTACAGATTTGGCGCGCACTCTTCACACATAAACGTGCGACTGAGAAAGACGTGTAGCGGCCACTTCCGTTTTGCAGAATTCAATCTTTTTTCAAAATGGGCGCCATGTACTGTTTACATTTTGATGATTTGCGTGTGATATGATTCAACGGATGTTTATTATGAATCGTTTAAAATTAAAAAGCCTTCAATTTCTGGTATTTTGCATTTGGGCTTCCCAATCGAAGCCCCGACCATAGGGCGGGTACCGTTGCTAGTATTACAAATGGGTGGTCCACTATCCGTGTGTGTGTGTGTGTGTGTGTGTGTGTGTGTGTGTGTGTGTGTGTGTGTGTGTGTGTGTGTGTGTGTGTGTGTGTGTGTGTGTGTGTGTGTGTGTGTGTGTGTGTGTGTGTGTGTGTGTGTGTGTGTGTCGGGCCCGATCTATACCAAATTTTGCATACATACTGGTAGTTCCTGGAGTCGGATCATCGGCACAAGGAAAATAAAATCCTTGCAAACGACTGTGACGAAGGAACCGTGTGTTTTTACTATTATAAAGGTGATCTGAATCGGATGTACTATACTCTGCTACAGAGCATCAGTGCTGCTGAAGCAGTTGCTTGGCAAGGGTTATACTGGGTGGTTTGCCATTGCCTTCTCAGTGGTAAGTCAGGGCAGGAATATGGAATTTGTTCAGGTTGCTGGCAAGAACTCGCTGAACCTGTCTTCGCAAAGGACACCGTGTGATCTTTAATGTCCACCAACTGATGGTTTATCCTCAATTCGTTTGATGGCACACACTGATTAATCATCCTGCCTGTGAAACACGGGATGACGGCTCATACCTGACTTGGGATTCAAACCCATAGAGGCATACAGGCGTGTGTACGTACTTTAATAGTTGAGGCCATCCTGCCAGCCCATCAATATATATATATATATATATATATATATATATATATATATATATATATATATATATATATATATCTATATATATATGCAGGTAAAGCAAAATTTGATGCAGTAGCGTTGTTCACGTTTTTCCGTCATTTTGTCAAAAACGAAAATCCGACGGCGCTCGCTTGCATGTCCTCACTCATCGGCGGTCTGCCGTCGAATGACAGCTTCTGCAGGTGGGAAAAAATTCACGCGTGCGCATTAGGATCGCCTACATACGTGCACCAATCAACGCCTCCCTAGCTTCTTTTTTTTTACGCACGAAAAATAAAGGTCGGATACTTTTTGAACACACTACGTATATACATACATACATACATACATACATGCAGTATATCTATATCTATATATATATAGAAATTTTCTTTTCTCTTAAAATACTATTTGTTGTGTGAGGGGAAAGTTCACCTTTCAAGTCATCTGAAGTGGCCTTCAACTGTGATGACACTTGAAAATGGACAATTATACGGGGTTAATGGCTTGCCCTTGTTTAAGTGTTGCCATGGAATTTTGAATAGAGCGCAATATGTTTGAGCTTGTCGTGAATATTGTATTGAAAATGAGTATGACATTTCTCAATGGACTTCTTGAATACCTAGGAAATTGGAGATGGGCATACGTGATCACTGGTTTTCACTCACTGGTTTTTCAATCGATAAAATAGAAATTGGGATTTTGCTTTAATCTCTATTTTTATTTGTAAAAAAGTGGATGAATCATTTCAACAATTAGGTCCCAATGCTGCTTTAAAACGTAGTCCCTTGGCAATGGATGCAATCCTGGATGGTTCACCACTGATGAAGATTGTTAACACCCACCAGTAAATGTAAGCCGATTAACGGGTGTGATGTTATTTTGTGAAATACGGCGTAGTCCACAATTCTCGGCCCAGTGATGATTTCCAGTTTTACCATGCCAAATTAGTAGTTTCTAAACTGAGTAGTGTTACTTTGTACGCATTATCAGTGTAGCTGTTCGGCCACCACTATAGATTTGGGTAGACGGACAAATTCCTTTTGGCAGTGGAACCTTTTTTTACAGTGGCATGTGGTAACCAGCACATTAGTCCACTTTATTACACGAACTACCAGCACATTAGTCCACTTTATTACACAAACTACCAGCACATTAGTCCACTTTCTTACACAAACTACCAGCACATTAGTCCACTTTATTACACAAACTACCAGCACATTAGTCCACTTTATTACACGAACTACCAGCACATTAGTCCACTTTCTTACACGAAGTACCAGCACATTAGTCCACTTTCTTACACGAACTACCAACAACAAAATAAACAACAATAACAACGAAGCACGCTACTCAAATGCTGTCTTTTCAAAATAAAGTGAGAACATTTGGAAAGTCTTCGCAAGTAATTATTGTGATCACTTTAAAACTCTGATTGAGGTAGAATTTGATCGACGATGAAATTAATTAAAACACTGCTTCCCATTGGCTCATTACCCTAGCTGTGCTCGTTAAGTGAAAAGCGCGGTTAGGCATTCGGTTGTGTCCGTACATGTGCCGTACGTACGTGTGGCGTGCGTGTCGACATTTTTATAAATTCATTTTCTCGGCAACCGTTCTTCCAATTGAAACCAAATTTTATATTAATTATAAATTTTATATTAATTATAAAAAAATTATATATATATATATGAGCGCCCAGTCGTTTGCAAAATATAGGAGCGCCCACGCCTGTTTAATTTTTTATTCACAATTATCACATCATAGGTCACTTGGCATGGACACCATCGTGGAAATACGTTACGCCTCCATATCTCTGAAACCGCTCAATGGAAAAAAATTAAACAAGGCTCATTGCCAAGTACTCCCCATGGGGAATAAGATACGTTGATGATGCTGTCATCGGTACCGTCATTTAGAATTTGAAACGATGAAACTGCAAACGAAGAAAGAAGCTACTAGGCAAGAAAGTTTAAGACAACAAAGTACAGGTGGTGTGTGTAGCTGAAGTGTTGCCTTGTGGTTTAGTCGGCATTGCACTTTTGCAACTTGATAATGCATCCCATTGCTTAATTTACTAATAAGATGTTTTTAATGCCATGGGTTCACAGCTGATTATTAATGAATGATAATTGCTCCAATTTAAACTTCCTGACCTGTGGCAGGTTTTGAAGTCTGTGAAATTGTCGTCTGTCTTCCAGTCAGCCGAAATCTCGGCAGTCGGATTTTTAACACCTCCTTCATTCATCTTGGCTTTTTCCATGTCTGACGTGTTCTCCCTGTTGTCGTAGGCATTGTCACCATCATACTCGATGTACCATACTCTTTTACAGAGTTTCTGTCCTGTTGCAGCAGTCTCTTCGTAAGAGTCATGCCGGTTGGTTTCTTGTTGCCTTCCCAGCGGTCAGTCGCCGACACGGAATTCGTAATTTGTTAACGGTGCCGGCGACGACTCACCTACTTTTTGCGAATTACACCATGGGGTCTGTAACCCTTAGATGTCCACAACTGTCAAAAATCTGACATAAACGCAGCCATTGGGCCTCGGAGCCTTTTTAAATGAATGACAGTTATATACAAGTACACATTCACATAAATAAATACAAAACAATTGCCAGACATTTGAATACAAATAAATCAAACAATTCCGGAAGTGTACGAATTTGGTAGTACGGCTTCTTCTTCTTCCTGATTGGCATCACACTTAACTCAAACGTGAGCCACATTCACTCGGAAACGTGAGCCACACCCCTTCCTCTCCTGCCTCCCCCCTCCCCTCCCCTTCCCCCCTCCCCCCCTCTCCCCACCCTTCCCGTCCTCCTTTCCCCCTCATTCGCCCCTCCTTCCCCACTCCTCCCCTCCCCTTCCCCCCCCACCCCTCGCCTCCCCCCCCCACCCCTCGCCTCCCCCATCCCCTCCCCTTCACCCCTCACCTTCCCCCCCCCCTCCCTTCCCCTTTAAGATATAAATTCTCTGTAAAAGAGCTTCCACTTCTGACTGCTCCCCTTCCTCCTCTCCCCACCCTCCCCCCCTCCTTCCCACCTTCCCTCCCCCTCCCCCTCCCCCTCCCTCCAACTCTTCCCCCCCCCACCTGCTCCCCCTCCCACCCCCGTTCCCCTCCTCCCCACCCGGCAACGCCGGGTACTTCTGCTAGTATATTTATATATATTGGGATTGAAAAATGTAGCTAGAGGGAGGTCGATGGTGCACCACCACCACCACAAATCCCCACGCTTCCCATCTAAAGCAAAGTTGAAAGATTGCAAAAAGTTCCACCAGGATTAACCCAATATCAAATTTTGAGTTCATTTTTTTCTCATTTATGACCTTTGTGACCGTCAGGCCCCCCCTCCCCCGCCCCATGGGGCATGATCCATGGGCCAAATCCAAAAAAATCGTGCCATATTTAATGCGTCCCCCAATGTTGATTGCATGTACAATGTTTCGTTATGAAAATGTTTTAAAATGTGACTGCAATTGCATTTTTTGGTATTATGACCTTTTGACCCCGCCCCAGGAGGTGGGGCCAAACGTTGTACTGTTCTTCCAACTTTTTGCTATGTAGTGATCATAACTACCACGTTTGGTGAATTTCTGCCTCATGACAGATGGACAGCCGATTACAATATCCCCTACTCCCCCTTTCAAAAAGCGTGGAGATAATATAAATGAATAGCATATCACGCACACATTAAATATTTGAAATGGCAGAGGTAATATAATTAATCTTTAAATGTATCTCCATCGAAGCTTTCATCTCCAACCGCTCTTTCAACAGCACAACTCTCTGTGACGCTTATTAAGCTAATTCCCACAGCTGTCAGAGCCATTGTAATTCATTCAAATTGGTGATCTGTCAAATCGTGCAAGAACTCTGCATAATATAGCAGAAATTAATAAATTATTTTGACGCTAATGCACAGAACAAGGCTTTAGGCCATCGAAGGTTTATATTTGGAGTCTCAGAGATTTATAATAATGGAACTCATGATTAGGTAGGTAATCGGGCTTTTTCATTTGGGTGGTTGGTGGTTCGTGTGCAGCATTTGGCTGCTGGTTGCATCATTTTCTTGGGACGCGGCTGTGCCGCTGATGCCCTCTGTTACCAGTCCACGGGTACTCATTTTGCAGACCTCAGAAGGATGACAGGCTGAGTCACCCCACCTTGTGCTAATTCAACGGCATGACAGGGGCTCAGACTCAGGACCCTAAGATCTCAAGCCAGACACTTTAACCATTTAGGCAACACCAGGCTATTTGGGGGGATAATGGGGTTTAAAGAAGCGGAGTTCAGGAAATAAGTGTTGTTATGAAAATGTCATTTCTGTATTTAATTGTGATGTTTTGCTTTGATTGATTGAAATGTTTGATTATATAATTAGCCTCACCCCGGGAGAGGTTAAATTGTAATCAGTCTGTGTGAGTGAATTTGTATGCAGATCTACCTTAATAATAATATTGATCGTTCATTACAAGATCTAATGTAATCTTTATACTCCAGCAATAGTCTGCAGTTGTTGTTTTTTGTTAGCCCATAAACCACGCAGCAGGAGACACGCTTTTGTGTGTGTGTGTCGTGTGAGTGCCGAGTGTCTACACAGGCCGTAACTTTTTCTTTTTTATAAACCATTTGAGCTTTTGTCATAAAATTTTCAACAAAACCTTATGAGAATATGGAGAATACAAATTACCGATAATCGTTTTGTTAAAAGGTCAAAAAGGTCAAAGGCAAATGTGACAAAATCGTGAATTTTCATCCGACTGAAATTTTAAGAATTTGCATATTGGGTCACTGAATTGGTTCACCAATCAAAAGTTAGAAGTCAATTTTTTTTTAATATGAAAAATTTCAAAAGGTCAAGGTTGCATAACATATCAATATTTCAGTCATATCAACATATCAGTGACCCAATATGACCCAATTTGAGTGTAACCTGTAAGGTAAACGAAGGTCAAAGTCAAAGGTCAAGGTTGCATAACATATCAATATTTCAGTCATATCAACATATCAGTGACTCAATATGACCCAATTTGAGTGTAACCTGTAAGGTAAACGAAAAACGTCAAAGGTCAAGGTTGCATAACGTATCAATATTTCAGTCATATCAACATATCAGTGACTCAATATGACCCAATTTGAGTGTAACCTGTAAGGTAAACGAAGGTCAAAACGTCAAAGGTCAAGGTTGCATAACATATCAATATTTCAGTCATATCAACATATCAGTGACCCAATATGACCCAATTTGAGTGTAACCTGTAAGGTAAACGAAGGTCAAAAAGTCAAAGGTCACAAAATCGTAAATTTCCATCTGATTGACTTGAAATTTGAGCAGGGTTTACATATTTGGTCGATGAAACCTATTATTGTCAAGGTAACCTAAAATCGTCAATCGTTTTGTATTTTTTTTCATCATGTTTAGTATATGGAAGAAGTCCAAATACAAAGCAGATGTGGATGGGCTTTGCATTTTCAGATGCTTTCTAGTTTTTTTTTGGAAATTATGAAATTAGAGCAAAGTATACTAATTTAACCATAACTATTGAATAATGCACAGATTCTGTGCACAGCATCTGCGGCCACTTTTAGGCTGGTTAAAAAAAAAATTCCTGTTTATCATCGCCGCCCGCCCCATAAAAGTCGTCCGCCCCTAAAAAAAAATTTCCTTTTTTTTGCTCACGAAGTCAGTAAAATCCGTTCCTGCTCAGTGGAACAGGTTCGAATTTTGTATGTGCTCGCGTGTACTGTCTGAGCCAAGTTACATGTGCTCGAACTTCGCCGATCTGCAGGAGACCAATGAGGCAAACGACTTCAATAATGTCTACGCCAAAGCCAATCTCACATGCAACGATGCGACAGAGAAGCCATACGACACGGCTGGCTATGAAGATGTGTGCTATTTCTGTGGCTGTGTTGAGGAGCTGAGTACCACAGATGAGTCATATCCTATATGCAGTACCTGCAGTAAGAGTCGTACTGCCGAGAAGAGGCCCACTTGGAAGTTCAAGAAGTAGTTGGTATTCTGAAGGAGAAGCCTTCTCTCCGTTCTCAGGACAGAACTCTCTTATCTGTCTCCCTCTTCCAAATCCTCGTGGCATCTGCTCAAATCCTGGTGACACACTGTTTCTGGTGTTTGTTCCCTCTCCATCCCCTCCCTCACCTCAAACGGCCACATGGCTGACTCCACACGTGAAAAAGCTGAATGCCTCAACTCTGTGTTTGCCTCTAAATCTTGTGTCCCAAACCCATCCCTCTCTGTACCCAGTCGTACCCAGCTGCTCCTGGACTCTGTGTCCTTTCCTCCTGACAAGGTGGAAAAGTTTCTGTCAACCCTCGACTCTGATTCTGCAACTGGACCTGACGGCATCAGCCCACAGGTCCTAAAATCCTGTTCTTCCGCTCCTTCACTCCCTTTCTCTGTTCTCTTCACCCTCTCTTTTGCTCAAGGTCATCTGCCATCTGCTTGGAAATCTGCCAACATCACCGCTTTGCACAAAAAAGGTGCAAAAACAGATCCCAGCAACTACAGACATATCAGCCTTCTCCCAATTATCAGCAAAGTCATGGAATCCATCATTGCTTCAGATATGAAATCTTTCCTCTTCCCCAATGGCTTGATCTCTGATCATCAATTTGGTTTCATACCTGGTCACTCTACTCTGGACATGCTGCTTCTGCTTTCTCAACAATGGATGGAGGTCCTCAATGCCAAACAGGAAATTAGAGCTGTCTCCCTTGACATATCACGTGCCTTCGATACGGTCTGGCACCCCGCTCTGCTCACCAAACTCTCCTCTTTTGGTATCCATGGAAATCTCCACGCATGGCTGGCGGACTTCCTCTCTAGTCGTAGTCAACGTGTGGCCCTGAATGGGTTTCTCTCATCTCCTCTTCCTGTTCAGGCTGGAGTTCCCCAAGGCAGTGTTCTGGGCCCTGTGCTTTTTCTGGTCTTCATCAATGATCTCTCTGACTCTCTTGAAAATCCTCTCTATCTTTTTGCTGATGACTCTACTCTCTGTCGCTCCATTCTTCATCCCTCAGATCGGCAGTCTGCAGCCTCCTCACTCTCTGCAGACCTGGACAAAATCACAGATTGGGCAAACAAGTGGAACATGTCTTTCAATCCTGACAAATCTCTCACTCTTACGATGTCTTTCCGAAAAGACCGACTGGACAACCCTCCCATCCACTTTCTGAATAAGCCTCTCCAAGAAGTTCTGTCCCTCAAGCTTTTGGGTCTCACTATCTGCCATGATCTTTCCTGGGAAAACCACATTTCAAATCTGGCCTCCAAAGCCAGTCGCTGACTGGGCATCCTCCATCGTGCAAAGTCCTTCCTTGGCACACCTGAGCTCCACACCACATACAAGGCTTTCATCCGCAGCTCAATGGAATACTGCTCTCCCCTCTGGGCTGGTGCTCCTGCCTCACACCTAGCTCGTCTTCACGCTGTTGAAACCAAAGCATTCAGAATCATTGGAATCTCCCGCGATGAAGCTAACTCCAAGGGCCTCTCACTCACTCACTCACTCACCGCAGGCAGGTTGGTGGTCTTTCCGTCTTCTACCGACTCCTCTCTGGCCTTGCCCCCTCCCCCCCCCCCCCCCCAGCTCTCTCTGGGCTCTGTCCCGCAAATATTCCTACAGGTCGCACAAGATCTTCCTGCAACCCTCTTATGGTTAAACTGCCAAAATCAAGACTCTCTGCTCACCTTCACTCCTTCATTCCTCTTTTCTCCCGCCTCTGGAACAAACTCCCTCACTCTCTTCAATCCCACTCCACCCTCCAGGTCTTTAAAACAGCTGTTCACCACCATCTCTTATCTTCCCCCATCCAAAACCTTGATCTTTTCTACCCCTGCTAATTTCACCCCAATTCCACTTTTTTGAAATACCAACTTCTGTCCTGGAAGTCCTTGGTGTCCTTGTGTTTGATACTTCCCCCACCCCCCCCCCCCCTTCCCACGCCTCCTCCCCCCAAGCCCTCTCCCTCCCACACATCTCCCTGCTCTTAAATGTTGTGTGCTCTCAAGTGTTTGTGTGCTTCCCCTTCTCTTGTCTTCCGCTCTCTCTTTTTATATATTTTCTTTGTCTGGTTGATTTGTTTGTGAAGTAAATGTCAGCTCTTTCACGAGCCTTGATTCAGTATACAAAAAAAAAAAAAAAAAAAGCCAAATGTCATCGGCAAACGGGAGAGCCTCACGTGATAATTATTGCTGTGGATTTCTAGTCAAAAATTAAACGAGCGCTGCACTACATGTAGTAGTAGGTGATGATAGATACATGAATAAACGGCAACCAACATTCTCTTGGTGTTGAACTCTACTCAACATCTATGAGTGCTATAATAGCAGTAGCTGCTGACAGATAGATACATCTATGAGTGCGATAATAGCAGTAGCTGCTGTTATATAGATACATCTATGAGTGCTATAATAGCAGTAGCTGCTGATATATAGATACATCTATGAGTGCTATAATAGCAGTAGCTGCTGATATATAGATACATCTATGAGTGCTATAATAGCAGTAGCTGCTGATATATAGATACATCTATGAGTGCTATAATAGCAGTAGCTGCTGATATATAGATACATCTATGAGTGCTGTAATAGCAGTAGCTGCTGATAGTTAGATACATCTATGAGTGCTATAATAGCAGTAGCTGCTGATAGATAGATACATCTATGAGTGCTATAATAGCAGTAGCTGCTGATATATAGATACATCTATGAGTGCTATAATAGCAGTAGCTGCTGATAGATAGATACATCTATGAGTGCTATAATAGCAGTAGCTGCTGATAGTTAGATACATCTATGAGTGCTATAATAGCAGTAGCTGCTGATAGTTAGATACATCTATGAGTGCTATAATAGCAGTAGCTGCTGATATATAGATACATCTATGAGTGCTATAATAGCAGTAGCTGCTGATAGTTAGATACATCTATGAGTGCTATAATAGCAGTAGCTGCTGATAGATAGATACATCTATGAGTGCTATAATAGCAGTAGCTGCTGATATATAGATACATCTATGAGTGCTATAATAGCAGTAGCTGCTGATATATAGATACATCTATGAGTGCTATAATAGCAGTAGCTGCTGATATATAGATACATCTATGAGTGCTGTAATAGCAGTAGCTGCTGATATATAGATACATATATGAGTGCTATAATAGCAGTAGCTGCTGATATATAGATACATCTATGAGTGCTGTAATAGCAGTAGCTGCTGATATATAGATACATCTATGAGTGCTATGATAGCAGTAGCTGCTGATAGATAGATACATCTATGAGTGCTATAATAGCAGTAGCTGCTGATATATAGATACATCTATGAGTGCTATGATAGCAGTAGCTGCTGATAGATAGATACATCTATGAGTGCTATAATAGCAGTAGCTGCTGATATATAGATACATCTATGAGTGCTATAATAGCAGTAGCTGCTGATATATAGATACATCTATGAGTGCTATAATAGCAGTAGCTGCTGATATATAGATACATCTATGAGTGCTAAAATAGCAGTAGCTGCTGATAGATAGATGTATAAATGCGAATCAGACATTCTTTTGATGTGGTTTATGTCCTCTTACATGTCTGCCAAACTGCTCAATATGCATGTACCGGTACCATGGAGTGATATTTCGTGGCGAGGAATTCTAGTCAAATATGTATGAATGCTATATAGATACATGTATGGCAACCGGACATTATTCTTAAAAGCCGAAGTTTTGGTCCACCATTGTTATATGTATCAGCAAATATTAAAAGTAAACAGAACTCAATGTGACATAGGTTTCTTTATTTTCTTTATTTGAATCGTATCAGTGCGTACATACGAAGGTTTACTAGTTTAGAAATCATAACATGATTCATCATGTATGGCCAATCAAGTATATTTAAGAAAAAAAACAGTGTGCGTTGAATAATCCATTAAAATTTCACTCTGAAAAAACAAACAAACAAAAAAACCCCTCCCTCCCTACCCACTTTTTTGAAAAAAAGTGATGATAAACAGGAAAAATTTTTAACCAGCCTTAAGACACCATTCATCGCATTTCTCTCGGTCCTTGAAACCCACTTCAGACCACAGGCTCGACTAGCTTGCCCAGGTGCCCTTGGTCACATTTTGAGCTGGCCAGTTGAGACGATGTCCTGAGGTGCATTGCAATGCCTATGTTTTGAACTTGCATGCCTGAGCTGTCATAGGCATAGTTTGACAACCTTGTGTACTTTAACCAAAATTTTGGCTGAAGGAGACAGCACTTCATACATTAGAAAGGAGGTGATTACGGGGGGAACTGATAGAGATGTTTAAGATCATGAAGGGTGTCACAAGTTGATTTTTACATCTTGAATTCGGATTTTGTCCAAGTTAGCCATGCCTGTTCTCGAAGGTGTGTTTGTTTGAACTTAGATCTACTGTACATCTACTATATAAGAGAGCCGTTGGTCTGTCTGTCGGTGTGTCGCCATTTTGCTCAGAGATGGCTGAAGGGATCTTCGTCAGACTTTCAGAGGTTCATCAGTGATGGCTTGGGAATGGTTTAGGCAAAAAAAAAAAGTTCGTTTTTGTGGATTTTTTTTTTTAATTGCTCTGTTGTGCCCAAGCCTTTTTGATTAATGACAGTTATATACAAGTACACATTCGCATAGATAAATACAAAACAATTACCAGACATTTGAACACAAATAAATCAAACAATTCAGGAAGCAGTCGAAGTATAGGTCGTAAGGCTTCTTCTTCTTCCTGAACGTCATCACACTTAACTCAGAAACGTGATGAACTGCACCTTCACCAGCATATATTCAACGAAAAGGTAAAATGATGAGTTACCATTTGTGATGGATTTTGATTTGGATGTAATTGCTTTTCCATTATATTTTCCCTCGTTTCAAATATGTTGATGTCTCTTTTTCACTTGAGCAATGCTGGGTACTCCAGCTATAAGTGCTTATATACTTTACTTGGGGTACAAATGCAACTTTGTCTGAGGGGTAACATAGGTGATGTGGCCGTGGCCTCATGCGGACGGGGTGTTGGCGGGGGGGGGGGGGGGGGGGGGGCGGTGGGGAGACCAGGAGAGGGGCATAATTCTCTATGTAAATGTGTACCGTGTAGCGCCACCTAGTGTTTGTGGCAGAGGGTATTACAATTTCCTTTTTTTACCTGGGCAACGCAGGTAAAAACACTTTGCACGGGTAAATCTTTCCTCTTTGCCTTCCCCTCTCCCCCAAAACGGGGGGGCCTGTCAAAGCCATCCCTCCCCCCCTCCACAAAATATGTATATGTAGTGTATCTTTCTCTCCCTCTCTCCTCACCTCTCCGTCCCCTCCCCCTCTTCCCCCTTCACCAACTTACCCCCACACACACATTTGGGCTTTAATTTGAAGGAACAATTTGATTGATTTACTTTTTTCTTTTCTACATTTACTTCCCATTGCCATACAAGGAAATTGAGACACAGGAAAGGATGACTTAGACATTGCTCTTCCACTCCTTGGACCATTTGGTCCAAGTGGTGTGATTTAATCTGAAGAAGCGATGAGCATGAGATGAATGGTCTGTTGTGATTTGCGAATGATGTCGCGTTTTTTTTGTTTTTTTGTTTTTTTGCTTGCTGTGATCTGTTATCGATACAATTGCATCGGGGAAGGAATGCTCACAGCTTTGACTTATCATGCAGCCCCAGATTGCTAACAATGTAGGATGCATTTAATTGGTTTAAACATTTAAGTTATATTGCTGTTTAACAGACCCTTAATATCAACTCAATCAAGGGTTTTTAAA
Organism: Myxine glutinosa; assembly: GCF_964187855.1. Lineage (NCBI taxonomy): Eukaryota > Metazoa > Chordata > Myxini > Myxiniformes > Myxinidae > Myxine > Myxine glutinosa. The sequence goes on from NC_136267.1 coordinate 48,427,037, forward strand.
ATGTGATAGTTGTGTTAATATTGACTGCTTGCCATGTTGCTCTGCTTGTGGACAGTGATCAAACTCGGACGACAACATGGCTGCACCCAAGGTCTTCGGAGCCTGTGTGCACAGGGCATCGCAAAAGAGATGGTACCATTGCTTTTTCATGAACTACCAACCTCTAAGTTGCTATTAAATATTTTTCTTTTCTTGAATTGTCACATTGCGTAAACTATTATTCCGCCACAAAAATTCAATACTGACCTTTACCCCCAAAACATTTCCTGTTGGACAACCACAAAATGAAATCGATTTCACCATGAACAGTGGCACACATGTGGTTAATGTTTCGCTGGCTGTTTTCAGGTTTCTCAAACACTCCTTTGTTGTGTATTCCCCTTGAACTCTGTCTTGTCAGTTGTGTTTATTGAATGAACAGTCGATGCATTTCTCATGCAACTTGCTATAAAAACAAAGATATCTTTTCACCTGCACATTCTTGATAAAACTTTCTCATGGAACTTGTAACCTATTTTCGATTCCTGTTATTTTTTTTGCCTTGTATCATCAAATGAAAATCGAAGCACATTAACACAGAACAAAACGGCACTGGCTCAACAAAATGTTGAGCATCAAAAAGTTGTACTTTTTTTCTTTTCTTTTTTCTATCACTCCATTGAACCAAATCGATTTGGCATTAAAACCAGCCACTTAAAATTCGCTATTCCCAGTCTGCTGATTATTTATTCTGCTGTGTTCCACACTATTTTATTTCTTAGTTTGATTTTCACCCCAATAATTTTAAAACGATCTTCTCCCAATTATCACATCTTTTGTTTTAATCTTGCTTTATTTCTTCCGCTCCTTTCACCACCTCATCCCCCTAATGGCTTAAATTCAGTCATCCTCATCTTCTCCTGTTTTGCTTTTCTTTACCTGTTTCCCTTTTAAGTATTCCAGTTACTGATATTTTCCAAAATCGGATTGTATAGCCGACTCTCATTAAGTTGAATGGTACATGGACTGCGTATTCTTAATGCATGAACCAAATTGTTTAATTATGTGAGCTCGTCATAGCCAGGAATAAATAATATATATATATATATATATATATAATATATATATTGTTGCGGATTCGGGGGTCGGCTCTCCCCTTATCAAGGGGGGTGGGGGGGTTAATCCCCTTGTCTTTTAAGCTGGCCGTCCCCCAATCCTGGAAATTATGACGCTCCTCCTGGTCGGAATCAGCTAGGGTGATTGGTCAATGGAGTCCCAAATACCTACGTACTAACCCCGACCGCGAGCAGGGAAATAACTCCCGCTCTAACCACGGACAAGATGGAAATTGCCGAGCGGTTAGCAATCCGCGGCCCGAGCCGTTAACAATAAAACTAAACCCGATCCTGAGCGGTTACGAAATCGTGCCACAGGTACTCGATTGGAAGAAAAGACGGAGGCGATCGAATGAGTGGAAACCAGAGTAAGGGAAGAACAAAGAGTGGGTTTATTAATTATTTACAAGACCCAAAGAAGAGGAAACGAAAGCATGCACAAGAAGAAAAACAAAAGGACACAGGGCAATCTTATCTAAACAGTCTTACTTACAACCCCAGGACAAACAGACAGACTTACACGGGAGGGTAGTGGTAGGAGGAGAAGGTCCAAGCAGATGGTCCAGGCGATGGGATCCGGTCCAGGCTCCGGGTCCACGGGCGAAGAACGGCAGGCAGCTTCGCGTGTCGTTGGCGCATGACCGGACCTTACATATGGCTAGGCGAGGGCTGGAATGCCGCGTACGTATATTGTGCCAAACGCTCTCTCTCTCTCCCGGATCAGTCCGTTAACAAAGGCTCGTGGCGCAGTTCGTTACGAAAGGAGGTCGTACAATGCCATTGAGCTCTCCCCACGCAGTCCTCCCAATGCAATCCCCGGCGCAGTTCTTACAATGGAGCTCCCTCGCACAGTTCTTACAATGGAGCTCCCTCACACAGTTCTTCTAATGGAGCTCCCTCGCGTAGTTCTTAAAGCAGTCCTCGCGCTTGCGCTTATATAACGCGCTTAGAAATCAATGCGCGCTTCATCGAGCCACGCCTATCAGTCAGCTCACCTCAGCCCTGATTGGTCAGCGTGGGCTCACTGGCTCCGCCCTTGACAGAATGTTGACAGGGCCACGCCTCGTTCTTGGCGCTCCGCGCCCTTCTTCCCCAAGCTTGACCGCGTGCGTAATGGCGTTTGGAGCGAACGCTGAGGCGGCTGCGGCTGGCAGAGGTGCGTAACCCATTTTGGAGAGAGAGACTGCAAAATGGACAGAATGGGGCCTATCTTATTTAATTAATGCAACGCAGATTCAACTATTGGGAACACAGCCTTATCTGAAACACATACTAAGGAAATAACTGACAGTCCTATGGTGTCCTACGTGTTGTATATGGCCGAACTATGGGTGCGACCTTTGACCTTATTAAATGATGGGATATTTACAAGAGTTATTATTAGTCCCCTACCGGTGTACACCGGAGGGGACTATAGGTTTGCACGCCGTCCCTCCGTCCGTCAGTCCGTCAGTCCGTCACGCAAAGAACAGTTTTCCGGACCTTTTTTCTAAACGGTTAATGCTAATGATTTCAAACTTGGCACATGGTTTCCTCATGATAAGTTACAGATCAAGTTCGAACTTCACGACGTTTCGATCATTTTTGACAAAGGTATGGCACTTTGAACTTTGGGAATTCTGATAATTCTGATGATCCTTAACTCAGTGCCATTTTAAGTTTTAATTTCCTTTAAAAACATTTTCTCTGCAATAATAGGACCGATTGAGATCAAATTTTCACCATAGGAGGGACTCGGTCTGTAGAATATTTTAATGGTAATTATGACGTCACAGGTCACGTGGTTTGGCCGCCATATTGTTTTTCGTGAAAACACGAAAACCTCTTTTTCTCTGCAACGGCTGAACAGATCGAGGCCAAACTTTGCAGGCAGAAAATATTTAAAAATGGATATCTCTTGTTTATTCTAGAGTTCTCCTCAAGCCGCACCACGCGCCCTCAGCCTCGTCTGCGAACGTCAAAAGCGCGACACAGCGCGTGCTTTCGGGAGGGGCGGAGCCAAGCCGAGCAACATATATATACACATCGATCATTGATCGTGAACCGGAAAATATAAGAAATTACTGATATTTAGCGACTCGAAAGGTTCTTTATCAACAACTTATTTTCTCATGCTTCTGCTGACCTGTCTGCAAGGTGTATAAATCGAAATGCCGAGTGTGAATCACAGGTGAGCCCGTCCTGAGGTAATTAGCGATTGGGAACGACTCAGAACCTGTAGGTGAATAACCCTTGGTGATTTCCCCAACAGTTTTCCGGACGACCGACTGCCGGTAGGGGACATGTATTGCAGCGCAATACTCAGAATGCTTGTTTATTTACAAAAGTGAGGGTTCTAAAAACCGCAACACTGCACCCTCCTCTCCTCCAGGCCCGGCCCAGGCCGAAACAACTTTAATGTAATGTGACACTTAGGTGTGGTCACCCTCTACTTTTAACCTCACCCAGAGTGCGACAGTTTTAACACTAAGTATGTCCTGCCTGCTGCGTTGCATTCTACCTATCAGACTCATTCCCACAGACTAACCGAATTGCGGAATGGTCTTGAAAACTACACATAAAGCCGGTGGGGAGCATTATTTACAAGACTACTATTAATTTGATTATTTACAAAACTGCAACCCAGGACCTGTCTTTTGTGGGAAACAAAAGCAGAACTTTTGATAAGAGGAAAACCATTGCCATGCACTGCACTGATGCACCATACCATATGCACCAATAAAACAAAATGCATGAAAAGCACCACAAAGCACCAAAGAGCACCAAAAAGCACCATAACAAAAGAAAATGCACCAAACACATTTCAAAACAATAATAATGGCATCTTGTGATGTCTTCCCTGCTCCTCTGCTGGGCTGGCTGCTGGGTCGCTGGTTCTGGCTGCCTTCTTACTTGCCGTCTATTTAATAATTAAAAAGGGCACACACCGCGTCCGCTTTTTATTTACGGCCAGCAGGGCCAACTGAGGTGGTCCACCTGCTGGGCATAGGTGCCACCTTAACCGTGGTCCGCAAGCAAGAGGCTGCTGGCAGCAATGGTCGGACCCAGCAGAGACGCCAGGCCACAGTACGTGTGGTCCATAAGGTGGTGCTATGCCATAGAACGTGTGGTCCATATGGTCCATATGGTGCATCAGTGCAGGCCGGAGGCAGCGGAGGTGCGGGCACACAACTGCAGTCACCTGCGCACTCCCCCCGGGCACAAAAAAACAAGTCCATGAGTGGGGGGAAGGAGGACAAGCAAAGCAGCGGGCAAGGGCGCAAGGGTACACATCAATACAAGATAATGTGGACATGAAGGGCGTGGGAGAGCGAGTGGAGAAAGCTCGTCCCTAACGTTCATCACCCCCCATGTCACCTATTCTACCCTTGCCCCTACCCCGTATTTACACAATCTACACATTTATCAAATCCGTCGCTATGTCCCGTCCCCCAAATCTCCCCTAATGCCAAATTCATCCCCAATCCCTCCCAAGAAGGAAGGGATGGAATTTCAAACACAATATCACCCCCACGTCATGATGCGTCTTTCATTCCAAATGCTTGCACAAAAATGTGGTGTGGAGTACTGTCACCTCGGTAAGTGGATGCGGATGGTGCGAAGAGATTTTCTCCTATCTATGCTCTAATTGACCTTAACACTTTAAACTACCCGGGGTCTCTCCCCTGCAAAACCATTGGCCATCTTACACGATGTGGTTCTAAAAACCAATTCCCATTGCACATACTGTGGCGCTCTCCAATTTGGGGTCTCACTCCCCCGATTCTACTCCCTGTGCCCTCGCACAATTTCAGGGCTGGGTCATGTGGCTCACCAGCAGGTCCGCTCACCTGCACACCTCCGCCACTGAAGTTGCCACCCGAGCTTACCTAGCTCCTCATCCTAACCTACCTGGGGAAGGCCCTCTGGCTCCCTTACCCCACTACCGCCCTCTCTGGCGACGGGCTACCCGGGTCCTCCTCTGGATCCTCGGGCCCCATTGAACTCTAACTCTGACCTCTAACCTGGCTCCCAGAACCTACCTGCGGCCTCACCTGGCCGACACTAACAGTGGCGGAGTGCCCAACCAACCATTCTCACTAACAGGCCACACTCCCAGCCATTGCACTCCACTAATGCACCCATCAATCAGTACTCTGCTACTTTCGCACCACAGATGTCAATATCCAACCACAATTTACCTACTCCCTCTACCTAATTTTAAACTACCCTGCCCGGGTACTCGTGAAGGGGTCCATCCTTTCCCCATCCACTCCTTCGCACCATACACTCCACTCCACATATTCCACAATACTCACTCCACACCATCCATTCCACACAGCCATTTTCCACTTGCATGCCATGCAAGTCAATCACTCAATGCACAATCACACCCATTCTCAATACTCTGCTCAATACACTTCCACTTCTCCAAACCATTGCTTCAGGCACTCAGATTCTCCCGCGCTCACACACACACATCATTCACAAGCATTGCCTCTCAATTCCTCACCAGCACTACCGGGAACTTCCATACCAATTCCTCATTTCATCACCCTCACTACAAACACACTGCATCATCTAATCTAACTATTGCCCTTCTAAGGTTAGTGCTTCCCTGTCACCCCATTAAAATATGCACATCCCACGTCATTCACATCCATCTAACCTATTCTACGTCCCCACTACTTGTACAATGTCACTACTTAAATCTTGGTCACCTATGGTCATCTCTAGGTCCCTAATGATTATCCAAGCCCTCCCTGGCTGGGTTTTCACCGCCATACCCCATAAACGCTAAAGCTCCTCTGCCCAAAGTACGATGTGAGGGATGGTAGATCTACCATCCCTCCACACCGTATACCATTTGCCATCATTACTGCTACCATTAATCGTCCACTATTCTTGAGTCTCTCGGTGCGGGAAATACATTTTTACAGCTCGGTTTCGAAAAACCGAGCAATGCATACGGTGGTCTGTCTCCTGCAGGTTGGGTCCGTCCGGCATTCGGATTCAGGGGAGGAGGTTTTGTCAGGCCAAGACTCCAAGCACCATCCCTACGCAGGGCCTTTCCCTCCCATGCGCGGTGGCCCAGCCTTGCCCGGCCGGAGGGCCGCCACCACAAGGGGGCGCCGCTCCGAACCCTTCTCCTGCCCCTCGAACCGGGCCGATCGCTTTGCCTAACAAAGCACGGCACCGACCGTGCAGGGCGGAGCCCGGCCCGAATCGTGCACGGCGCTCTGTGCAGGAGCGACGCGGCACCGATCCCGGCCGGTCCCCGCAGCACACAAAGAACACCGCGCACCGAGAGCTCGCGTCGGCTATACGTCGGCCTGAACGCTGTCCCGGTTAACGTCGATGCTCCACTTGCATGCTCACACCATGCGTTCCTTTCGTTACTCACAAATGCCATACTCTCCGTTACTTCCACCACCGCACTCTCTCGTGCATACCACCCAGGCACACTCACACACTCCGTTACACACCTCTCATACGCACACCCTGGCGCACTCTCCCTCGGTACGTACTCCGTAACACTCATGGGGGTGCACTCTTGCATCCACCCATTCAGCACACACCTATCCACGGGTGTGCAATCCCCTATCGCACACCCAATCACGCGCTCCACAACCAACTCAGGTGTGCATTCTCGCACACGCTCCTCAACCAACTCACACTCTGTATCACTCACTCCCACTTCCACACTCTGTTGTGCACTCACCCTCGCTTTCACACTCGCGCTCCGGCGCCGCTCGCACACGCGCACCATTTCCACTCACACAGCGCACCACGGACCTTCCACACACGCCCGGGGTACGCTGGGATCCCAAGCGCACGAAAATTCTTTTTGCGCTAAACACTTTCCCGCAAAATCTTTTCGCGCCATATACAACCCGGCTCGCCTTCGGGATCCTTTTCTCCACACGCACCTGCAAACTTTCATTGGGGTTAAGCACGGCATCATGATGTGGATACAGACTTTGGGCATATTCCATTCCTTCCTCCCACGAGTGCTTTTCTATGCTTGCCGTCTCTCCAATTTCCACTATTTGTTTGATTGATTCGATTTGAATTTCTTTTTTCTCGACGACCGCTGGCGCTAATAAAATTTTCTCTACTTCGGCGGTCGCCGGCTTTCCCATACCCCGGGTCGCGATCTCTACCCCGGTCCACGTAACTTTGCCTTGCTCAACTTCGCTTTCCCCGCGCTTCTCAAGCCGCGTTATCTCGTCGCGTACCATTGTGCCCTTCCTGCTTGATCCGCGGTCAATGTCTTTCTGTATTCTTTTCACCGTGGCGTTTATTTGCTCCTGAAATCCATCCGGGTTGTACCTTGCTTCGTGCCTCACTTTTTCCATGTCGATCCCCTGGGTAGCCATCATTGCATCGAATCCCTTACTGTCACCCCTCATAGATGCACTGAAATGCACCATCAAAAGGCCCCAGTCCATTGGCACTGCGGGCCCGGCTATCGCCGTCACGTACGGGAGGCCGCCATTTTCTTTGCCAGCTAACGCACCCTTTCCAACCTCCCTTACCAACTGTCCCTCTTGGCCCTGGGTTATCAATTTTTCCCTATTCATTACTTCCACCAGCATCCGACCGCCTTGACTATCCATTGCACGATTTAAAATTGAGATGTTATAATAAAATTTCGGCCGCTCGAAATTTTGACCAAATTTTTCAGATGATAGATAAAATTTGGTTTGGGTCCAATCCCACTCACAGACACCAATTATTGCGGATTTGGGGGTCGGCTCTCCCCTTATCAAGGGGGGGGTTAATCCCCTTGTCTTTCAAGCTGGCCGTCCCCCAATCCTGGAAATTATGACGCTCCTCCCGGTCGGAATCAGCTAGGGTGATTGGTCAATGGAGTCCCAAATACCTACGTACTAACCCCAACCACGAGCAGGGAAATAACTCCCGCTAGAACCACGGACAAGATGGAAATTGCCGAGCGGTTAGCAATCCGCGGCCCGAGCCGTTAACAATAAAACTAAACCCGATCCTGAGCGGTTACGAAATCGTGCCACAGGTACTCAATTGGAAAAAAAGACGGAGGCGATCGAATGAGAGGAAACCAGAGTAAGGGAAGAACAAAGAGTGGGTTTATTAATTATTTACAAGACCCAAAGAAGAGGAAACTAAAGCATGTACAAGAAGAGAGAAACAAAAGGACACAGGGAAATCTTATCTAAACAGTCTTACTTACAACCCCAGGACAAACAGACAGACTTACACGGGAGGGTAGTGGTAGGAGGAGAAGGTCCAAGCAGATGGTCCAGGCGATGGGATCCGGTCCAGGCTCCGGGTCCGCGGGCGAAGAACGGCAGGCAGCTTCGCGTGTCGTTGGCGCACGATCGGACCTTACATATGGCTAGGCGAGGGCTGGAATGCCACGAACGTATATTGTGCCAAACGCTCTCTCTCTCTCCCGGATCAGTCCGTTAACAAAGGCTCGTGGCGCAGTTCGTTACGAAAGGAGGTCGTACAATACCATTGAGCTCTCCCCGCGCAGTCCTCCCAATGCAATCCCCGGCGCAGTTCTTACAATGGAGCTCCCTCGCACAGTTCTTACAATGGAGCTCCCTTGCGCAGTTCTTAAAGCAGACCTCGTGCTTGCGCTTATATAACGCGCTTAGAAATCAATGCGCGCTTCATCGAGCCAGGCCTATCAGTCAGCTCACCTCAGCCCCGATTGGTCAGCGAGGGCTCACTGGCTCCGCCCCTGATGGAACGTCGACAGGGCCACGCCTCGTTTTTGGCGCTCCGCCCCCTTCTTCTCCAAGCTTGACCGCGTGCGTAATGGCGTTTGGAGCGAACGCTGAGGCGGCTGCAGCTGGCAGAGGCGCGTAACCCAATTTGCAGAGAGAGACTGGCAAAATGGACGGAATGGGGCCTATCTTATTTAATTAATGCAATGCAGATTCAACTATTGGGAACACAGCCTTATCTGAAACGGATACTAAGGAAATAACTGACAGTCCTATGGTGTCCTACGTGTTGCATATGGCCTAAGTATGGGTGTGACCTTTGACCTTATTAAATGATGGGATATTTACAAGAGTTATTATTTATTTACAAAAGTGAGGGTTCTAAAAACCGCAACAATATATATATATATTAGTATCTGTAATGTGGCGCTCCAACTTAATGAGCGAGCATCATGACATCATCGCCACGCATGTCCGCATTGCCTTGCACGAATGACCAAACGATCTTTAACTCCAAGGTGTTCAATTCAATGGCGGACCTTTGTTGTGCAAGTGGGGGAGAAGCTGTGAGCGCTGACCTGCACGGGTCCACACGACGTCTTCGACCCTGCAATAATCAACTCAAACCCGACACAAAATTAAAATGTACAAAAATACCGGCTTTATTAAAGAAAATGCCGGTCACAAAGAATGCACGATAAAACTAAATTCCTAATTGGAGCACCCCCAAAAAGACCCAAATACAGACAAAAGGAAATATAACTGTGAAAATAAGTATGTGTTGGTGTTTGCACTGAGGTCTAATCGGCTCTTGAACCTCGTCAGGAATCATCCCGGGCCCCACGTCCTTGCCCGCGAAACCGCAGGCTTCACTCCCAGTGGGCGCAAACTAGGCCTCACGCGGTTCGCTCACTCCTCGCTCCGTGCGCGAAACGAACAGGCCGCGTCCGCTCGGTCGCTCCAGCCGCGCTTGTCCTCACGATCTCAAACACCAACACCAAAGCCAGAGGATGCGAGCCAGCCACAAGTAGATGAAGAAGAGCAATGTCGGGACACGACCGTTCGACGTCAAAGCCAGGACTCGAGAAATTGAAGAATAAACGCGGAAATAAAGCGCGAGGAAAAGCCAAGAGGGAAGAGAGAAAATGTCGGGCAGAGCGTTCTTTTATACTCTGGGCTCTGACGTCATCCGTGCCTACTCCACCAATCCAAGAGTCCCATCTTTGCAGTCTTTGCGCCAATCAATCCTGGACCAATCACTGCCCTTCGGGGCGTGGCCTCACGGCCCTTCTGCGCCTGTGTGCTCACCAAGTCTGTGTTATCCACGGTAGTGCTCAATGTCCTGCTTCTGGTTGGTTTTTATATTTAGTGTGTTTAATGTGTGATTTCCTTCTTGTGTGTGTGCTGCATGTGTCATAAGGAACAGAGAAAAAATAAGAGGCCATTACATACAGGGGATTAATTACCCATAATCTCTCACTAATTAACATAACCCCACCCCTCGTGATGGGAACGAAGATACGAGTTACACGACATACGGCGTACACAAATGTTCTACTTAGTACATGGGTTTTCTTCTTCTTCTTCACGACAGTCGGAGCACACTACCTATGCAATTCCACCTGGACTAAGGTATTGCGTACCCCCCCACAAACGTAACAATATATACAAGGGCCAGTCAATAAGTAACCTTAAAATGACAGTATAAATTTGAGAATGTAATGTGTGCAGTTGTAGACGACATTTTATATCTATGGGTAAGGATCATGTTTTGCCTGTTTTAGATCTGGCAACATTGAGCGTATGACGTCAGTAGAGCAGTTCCAAGATTGTGGCTCCCTTAGAAGCATGTACCAGGGAGGAGCAATGTTCTGTCATCCGTTTATTGGGAAGTGAGAGTGTGAATCCCAGTGAATTCCATCGCAGAATGAAGATGCAATATGGTGACGCATGTTTATCGCTGCAGCAGGTGTACGACTGGGACAGGAAGTTTAAAAGTGGAGTGTTCAGTGTGGCAGACGCTGCTCGCCCGGGCCGGCCTCACACAGCCGACACACCAGAAATGGGTGCAGGAGTTGAGCGCATGCTAATGGAAAACCGTCGCATTACGCTGGATGAAGTGGTCTCCGAATTGAACATTAGCCATGGTTCAGTACACCATATCATTCACAACGTGCTGGGGTTCCGCAAAGTTTCTGCAAGGTGGGTGCCTAGACAACTCGCACCCAAACTGAAAGAACTGCAAGTGGACGCATGTGAAGAAGTTCTGCGACGTTACGAAACAAAAGGCGATGCTTTCTTGCAGCGCGTAGTGACTTGGGATGAAAGCTGAGTCCCCTTTTTTTAGCCAGAAACGAAGAGGGCAAGCAAAGAGTGGTGCCATTCAACTTCACCGAAGCCCAAACAATTCCGCACACAGCCGTTCGCTGGAAAGTGATGCTGACGCTATTATGAGATAGCCGAGGCCCATTTGTAGAGCATTACATACCCAGAGGGACTACAGTCACCAGTGCATCATACTGTGACCTCCTTAAAAATCATCTGAAACCAGCAATCGTTTCAGATGCAAAAAAGTCGTTTTTTTTTAAGCTCTGCATTTCTCTTTGCAAGACGATTACTTTCTGGTACATCTGATAGGCATTAAAAAAAATTTGGCTTCCATGTTTTTGCAAAAATGCAGGTGAGCAAGAAGCCTGGACTTTGATCGTTTAATGAGTAGGGTTTGTTGGATTATTGGATTTTGCCAGTATAGCCGAGTATGGGCAGTTGACTTCTATGTCAGGGGAAAAAGGCCATCTCAAGAATGCTCATCTATTGAATGACCATCAACTAGTCTCTGCTCAGATGGAAGTTGGACCTGTTTATCAGCTGCTTGATGGGTGATGCCAATGATTTTCAGAGCCATTACCTTTCAATGGCTTTTGCGAGTGAAAGGCGTTGATGTTGAATTACCTGATGGTTTTAGCTGGGAAGCTTTGTGGATGTAGGACTTATCTGGATTAAAAGTCATGTTTTTGGAGATTGACCCGTTTTTGGCTTTGTGCTGTGATGGATGTAGCCACTGTCACTCTGGCACTGGGATGGGGAACTTTTTGACATAATGCTGGCTTGTCTGCAAAAATATAATATGATAATTTTCCAGCAAAGCAGAGAGATCATGAATGGAAATAAGAATAAAATTAAGCCTGATACTGCCTTGGGGCACACTGACCTTCATCGGTAAAGCAGTTGATATGTAACCATCAAAAGCTACATGCTGTTTGCACACATTAAATAACTAAGTCAGCCAGGCATAAAGACAGGTTTGAATACCACAGATGGCAAGCAGGGCCAGGTGTCAAACTGTTTTGAATACATGGAATCAGAAACAGGTCAGAACTGTTGAAAGACACACGTGACCTGTTTCTGATTCAAGGCCTCCATCTAGTATCAAGTGATAAAGGTACAGACAGAGGATATGGCAGTTCAGTGGAGCGTGTTTTGAGAACATGGACACTGATACCATCAGCTCCTACAGCCAAGGAAATGTCCAAATCATTCAAATACTTATCTATCTATAATTCCATTAATCTCTGTGTGTATGTGTGTATGTGTGTATGTGTGTATGTTTGTCTGTGACCGCTGTTTCTCGACAACCACGGGTCCGATATACTTTAAACTTGCCAGGTATATTGCTGGGGACCCGAGGATGTGCCTTTTCAAGGTTTGAAATTAATCGGACAAGTACTTACCGAGCTATGGCGATTTAGCCGTTCGCCGTTCGCTTTGGCGTTGCGAATGGACCAAACCATTGCATGTAAATAGAGGGGGGGGTTCTGTGGTCGTTGCGAATGGACCAAACCATTCATGTAAATAGAGGGGGGGGGGGTTCTGTGGTCGTTACTGCCACGTGGTTTCAAAGTTTTTTTTTGTTGTTGTTGTTTGCACGCATGTTTTTTTGCACCCACGTACGGGCACGCCCTAGGATGTTTACACACACACACCCCTACACAAATTTTTTTTTTTTTTGGCAAGGAACGGGCACCCACGTACGGGCACGTCCTAGCTTATATATAGTACGGGCATGCCCTAGTATTTAGAATTCACAAATAGCAAGCTGAAACATCGTGTTTTGTCTCTGGAAGAGAGAAACATGTCAAATAATTCACCTTTTGAGATGTTTGGTATTTTAATGGCACTGCCAACTAGTATCGCAGCTAATGGTCTAAGCTCAGGTCTGCCATTTTGATCATTGGCAGTGATGAAACTGATGTTGGATCTCACCATCTGCTTATTGCATTCATGTAATGCTCCCCCCCCTCCCCCCCCCCCCCCCCCACACTATTGGGATGATAAGCCGAGTGTTGGCTTAACGGTTAAGGTGGCTGGCTTAAGATCTTAGGGTCTTGAGTTTGAGCCCCTGTCGTGCCGTTGAAATAACACCAGGTGGGTTGACTCAGCCTGTTATCCTTCCGAGGTCAGCAAAATGAGTAGCAGCTTAGTGATAACAAGGGCACTGCATCAGCGGCACAGCCAGGCTTCCAGAAATAATGCAAGCAGCAGCCACAGACTGCATGCAAAACAACATTTGGGTGATGCTTATCACCTGGCACGCGATACCTGGACAGTCCCAGATGAAAATCGCTCTGTGGTCAAAATATCTGACCTGACCGTCGCCTATCGCCCAGTTGTACAAGTTGGTGGTGCCCTCAGTTTTGAATGTGGATTTTCAAAAATACGACCATTTTAAAAATACATTTTTTGCCGGCTTTGTGGCGTGACCTAAGATTTCCCTCATTCAGGTTTGCCAACCAAGTCGGAAAAAACTGATCTGCTTGAAAACAATTTCTTTGCTGCAAGCTTCCTTGTACCGAAGTCAATAAAATGGGCAGGTTATCTGTAGGCCAGTTGGAATGAATCTGTGCATCCAAGGGATCAAGCTTTTGTGAAAGCATTCCCAGGGAGAATCGATATCAATTTGCTTTTTATTATCCTTTTTTATGGACCATCCATTGCTAAGTTTGACCTAATTGGCATTCCCATCTAATCATAGAGCTCATGATGCTGGGATCCCATGTTCAAATCCCATATATTTTGTTGGTTTATGCATTGTCTATTAATGTCCTTATCAATTCCTGTGAAAGTACAATGTAATTTCCCTCTGTCCTTATCCTACCTGTGATATAGATCTACAAGCTCCTCAAAATTACTGTTTAAACCTGTGTGTGGAAAAGACTTGTATACTTGGTAGCAAGGTGGTGGACTACATTTACCTATTGCCACGTTTGGGTTTGTTAACCTTTGAAATATAAATAGTTCTACTCCAGGTTGTTTATCTTGCATTTTCGAGTCTTGGTTACTTGACTTGTCTGGATGAATGGAATGTATGTGCTGTTGATATAGATTAGAGTGTTCTTGTGATATAATGTAGAATATAACATACACCCTTGATCAAAACATTTCTACCTGCTATCTCCCCACTGCACATCATTTGTAAGAATAGGAATCACGAAATGTTGTGGTTTTGACATTTCTGTCTAACTGTGAATCTCCACTCATTTGTTCCTCTTTTTTTGTGCCTGTGGAACCAACTTCCACATCCTCTTAAATGTCCTTCCCTCCAAGTCTTCAAGACGGCTAGCTATTCACCACCATTTTAGATCGTTCCCCATTCAAAACCATGATCTTTTCTACCATTGTTAACCCCTCCCAAATCCCTCCTTCCAAATTTCCATTTTTCCCTCCTGAAAGTTTCCTTATCTATCCATCTTGTTCACCCCATACATTCTCTCCTGCCCCACCACCCCCCACCCCCCCTGCCCCACCACCTCCCCTCCCATTCCTCCCCACACCCAATGTTTGTCCAAGACCTTGGATTAGCAAAGAAGTCATACAACTTAGTAAAGAGCACTCCAGAGCAAAAAGTGGAAAAAAAAAAATGCAGACCCTAACATGTGGTCAAGGTGCAACTTCCTTGCAAGCGAAATAAAATTGAAAGTCAAAGGATGAAAAGACAAGTGGCTAAAAGATCTATGTGCGAATGTGGAGAAGGCACACCAAACTACTAAGTCCAAAGAGGTGTACGTGACCATCAGGAAAATTACCACCAAATGAAAAACCAGGATGAAAAGAGTAAAGAACTAGAAAGAGCAATCACAAATTGCACACCCTCACTAGGACGTGTTTTCAGTGGTTTTTAAGGCTTTTGTGTTAAAACAACTATGGTGGCCGAACCACGTAACCAATGACGTTATCTTTGTTTTTTTTCTCCACCAATGTATCCCTAGATGATGCTCGACAAATTTCATCTTGATCGGATGAAGTTTTGTACTTGTCGAATTATGACCTCATAATGGAGGCACCTATGACATCATCATTAACACATTTTATTCCCCATGGAGAGTTCTTTACAATGAGCCATGTCTCAATTTTTTCTATTCAGTGCTTTCGGAGCTATAGAGGTGCAAAGTTTTTCGGGTTTTCCAATATGGCTCCCGTACCACGTGACCTATGGCGTCATAATTATCATAAAAAAATTCTACAGGAGGATGTTCACCTATGGTGAAAATTTCCTGTCAATCGGACCAACAGTTGCAGAGAAAATCATATTTATTCTGTGCGGACAAACAAACAGACAAACAAACGGACTCAAATGCAATACCCTCTCCTATGATAGGGTCACAGCTGAAGAACGAAAAGCTTCTGGTGAAATAGGTTTTGACATAATCTACCATTTGTTCAAGTTGGTCTGGAAGAATGAAGTTTTTCCAGACGACTGGGGAAAAGCCATCATTGCCCCCATATACAAAAAGAACAAGTTAAACTGTGAGAACTTCAGAGGCATCAGCTTGCTGAGTCACACAGGGAAAATCTTAACAACTATTATTCAAGGAAGGATGATGAAGAAATTAGAACAAACACTTGACGAAGCGCAAGCTGGACATCACAAAAACAGAGACACAAGTCATCAGTAGGCACCACACAAAGAAAATTAACATCAACATAAACGGCAAAGTTTCACAACAAGCTCGGGAATTTACTTATCTGGGGGATACCATATCACGGGAT